>NC_080860.1:2859065-3154215 GCF_030435755.1 Ochotona princeps | reverse complement strand
ATCTGCGTCCAAGCGGACCTATCGCGGTGGCCAGGCTGTGGAGAGGCGGGCAAATGCACCAATCAGTGCGAGGAGCTGCAGCTCGGCGGAGCAGTTGGCTACAGTTGTTGCACTTTTTTCGAAAGCTGCGTTTCCCGGGAGATCCAGGCGGTGACAGAGCCCGGCCATGGCGAGAGGTATCCGCCCAGGTGGTTTGCGCCAGGGCGGCGGGCAGAGGGTGTAGTTGGCCGGGGAAGCTGTAGGGGTGCCGGGTGGTGAAGGCGGGGAGGCTCCGTCCTGCGGGTGGAGCGCGGGGACCGTGGGGGGGGGAATGGGGTGATGCGTGGAACCTTCCCCCCTTCCAGGGTGATACCTCGGTTTCCCTTCCCTGGAGCTTGAGCACTGGCCTACCCTGGTCGGCAGAGGCCCCGCATGCATGTTGCCCAGCTGGGAGGACCCGAGCCCGAGGCACCTCCTGAGAGCGGGGACTGCTGCTGCTGCTGCTCCTGCTGCTGCTGGGGTGTGGATGGGAGGATGGGCGGTTTGCCATGGGACTTGGACCACCTGGGGAGACCCCATGGTGGGGGCGTGCTCGCAAAGCGCGTCGGAGCGGACCCCGCGGCCGGCGCCCTGAGTCAGCGCTCCTGTGGCCGTGAGGCAGAGAGGACCAGGCCCGGCTGCCCCCTCGAGCCCCCCGAGCCCCAGGCGAGCGAGAGGCACCGGTGGGCCCTGCCAGGACGGCGGCAAGTCCTTGCTGCTGCGCAGAGCCTGCATTATGCGGCACAGAGCCCTCCAGTTGCGGCCCGCTGCTGAGTCTCTTTCAAGCCCAAGGCTGGAGAACTTGAGCGCTTGGGTCACTGTTTGCAAAACGAGCTGGGGGCCTTGGTTGCTTCCTGCCCCCAAAACACCACGTTGGGGAGCACTGATCCTTACACGAGGGAGCAGACAGTGGCTGGGCGCCTCTGGGTCAGGCCCGGCACCCCTCCCGGGGTCCTTAGGGACCCACAGCCTGCGGCATCAGTGCAGCCCTGGCCGGCTGACTTCGCTACTGCCTTCACCTAGTGCACACCCAACAGGACTGTCCCCATACTTGAGTATCTTCTCTGACATTTATTAAAACTATGGAGCTGGGGTGTGTGTTCCCTGTCCTGATGACATCAGGTCAGCTGCTTGTCTCAAAAGTAATAATGCTTTGGGGAAAAAAAAAAATGGAAAAAGCTTTCATAAGTTAGTCCACGCTGTAGGGATAAACCAGCCTTCTAGCACTGGAAGACTTCGCATACAGGCAAACGATGACCCTCCACGGAGGGCCAGGCGCATTGTGGTCCCCGCTAAGCTTGGTAGAAATGGCTGGGTCTGCTTGTCAGGGGTGGGAGCCCCAAGTCCAGGAGCGGCCATGCCGCTAGACCTCCCTTCCATCCTTCCCAGTGAGGGCCCAGGGCAGGCTTATAGGTGGGCTTCGAGATCACTGTCTCGCTTGACTCCTGCAGACAGTTAAATCAGACAGTGAAGATTGTGAGTGCTGGGTCATAGATGGTTCTGGAAGTAAGGGGTCAGTGTTTTTCTTCTAGAAAGTTGATCTTTGTTCCAAACTCGGGGCTTAGGAGTCCTGCTGGATCACATGGACGCACCATGTGGTTACCTGGCAAATCCTTTTTGGTCTTGAGGCTTCATAATCCCTCAATTATTTATATCCCAGAGAACATCAATGCGTCCTGTTCTTTCCCTATGAGCTGCTGCTCAGTGTGGGCTCCTGGCTGGCCCTGCTCAGTGTGGGCTCCTGGCTGACCCTGCAGTGTGACCCTCCTGGCTGGCCCTGCAGTGTGGCCTCCTGGCTGGCCCTGCACTGTAGCCTCCTGGCTGGCCCTGCACTGTAGCCTCCTGGCTGGCCCTGTAGTATGGCCTCCTGGCTGGTCCCCTGCTTCCTTTTTGACCATCTCTAGTTCATTATCACTTAGCAGGAGTCGTCCTTGAGAGTGTACTATTTTGCCACGTGGCCCTCCCAGCCTCCTGCCTTTAGCCTGTGCACTGGGCCCAAGTGCTTGGGCCATTTTCCACTACCTTCCCCAGCACATTAGCAGAGAGCCGCATCAGAAATGAAGCCAACAGTACTCGATCCTGCACCCATCTAGTGCCAGTGCCACAGGTGGAGGCTTAGCCTGCCACATCACAGGGTAGGCCTTGTTCTTGGTTTGCGTTTTTAGCTCCCAGGAACAACATATATGTTCAATAAATATCTCTTGAATAAATCCATCCATATATATGTTCATGTGTGGACTTGCAAGAAGCAATATTAAATTTTTTAAAGATTTATTTTTATTGCAAAGTCAGATATGCAGAGAGGAGACAGACAGGAAGATCTTCCGTCCAATGATTCACTCCCCAAGTGACTGCAACGACCAGAGCTGAGCCGATTCGAAGCCAGGAGCCAGGAGCCCCAGCTGGGTCTCCCACGCGGATGCAGGGTCCCAAGGCTTTGGGCCATCCTTGACTGCTTTCCCAGGCCACAAGCAGGGAGCTGGATGGGAAGCGGGGCTGCTCGGATAGAACCAGCGCCCATATGGGATTCCGGCATGTTCAAGGTGAGGACTTTAGCCACTAGGCTACCACACAGGGCCCTCAATATGTGTTTTTAATGATAAAGTACCTTATTAGAGCAGAACAGGGTTCAGATCCCAACTTCAGTACTTCCCAGTCACAGAACTCTCAGCTAAGTAATGTTGGCCCCGACCCCTAGTGGGGTGAAATCAGACTCCTAGCCCCATGTCATAGAGTGTGGGGAAAGTTGACCAAATGAGTCCAGAGGCCCTCTAGAACATGTCCTAAATACTCAACAAGGATTAGCCACAGCTCAACTGCTATTGAGTTGGTGTTACTCTTTTAGATTTATTTATTTTTATTTAAAAGGCAGGGTAGGAGAGAGAGAGAGAGATCTTCCATCCACTGGTTCACTCCCCAGATGGCCACAACTGCCAGAACTTGGCTGCTTAGAGGCTTCTTCTGAGTCTCTCACGTGGGCCATCTTCCACTGCTTTCCCAGGCACATTGGCAGGGAGCTGGGTCAGACGTGGAAACTCTAGGATTTGAACTGGTGCCCATAAGGAATGCCAAGGCCACTGACAGAGGCTTAACTTGCTCTGCCACAATGCCAAACCCAAGTTGTTACTTTTTAAAGATTTGTTTGTTTGAAAGGCAGAGTTACAGAGAAAAAGGGAGAGATGGAGAGGGATCTTCCATCGGCTGGCTTAGTTCTCTAATGAACCCAAAGGCCAGAGCTACGCCAGGGTGACGCTAGAAGCCTGGGACTCTATCTTGGTCCCCCCTATGGGTGGCAGAGACCTAAGAACTCAGGTATGTGAGGTACATAAGATAGTTAACAGCTGCTCCCAGACTCTGTTTCCTGTAGTAGTTTGTCAGCTGATGGCAAAGCAACTTTGCCCTGCAGAGACAGGGCGCCTCCTTTTCTTTTTATTTGGAAGGCAGAGTTACAGAAGAAGAAGGAGTAACAGAGAGGTCTGCTGGTTCACCGCCGTAACCGGATGGATGCAAGTGCTGGAGCTGAGCTGATCTGAACCCAGGAGCCAAGAGCTTCCCCTGGGTCTCCCACGCGGATGCAGGGTCCCAAGGTTTTAGGCCGTCCTCCACTGCTTTTCCATGATACAAGCGAGGGAGCTGAATTGTAGCCACCAGGACTTGAGCCGGTGCCCATATAGGATGCCGGCCCTGCAGGCTTAGGTTTAAGGTGCTATGCTGCGGTGCCAGTCCCTGAAGGCACTTTCAAATGGCCCATCCTGGTGCCAGAGTGTCAGTTTTGAATAGAGACGGCAGAGAACTCGGGCAGAGTCCCCTGTCCCACTGGGGTTAATGGTTAGAGGCTAGGGTGGGACCCTTCCTCAAAGGATGCTGAAGTGACAGAGCTGGGTCCTGGCACTTAATTCTACTCTATCCTGTCCCTTGTCACACAGCTCTCCGTTTATCTGCAGGTTCTGGGAGTGCAGGGGGTGGGGTGGGTGGTGAGTTAGGGGACTGGAGGTGCTTGGTTTTCACCCTGGAGGACAGTGAAGCCCAGATTGGGGAAGTGCCGGGGTCCTGGCTCCCAGACAGGAGCCTGGCAGGGAGGGAGGGAGGGAGGCAGCATCTTCATCTTACTTCCGTGACTTTGCACAAATACAACCGCTCTTTGGCTGTGAGCCCTGCAGCCCCGCAGTATGCAGTACAGCCTGCGTGCCTGGCTCTGGGTCCAGCGGCCTGGGCTGCAAACCGCTGTAAACGTGGCCAATCTTCTTCCTCAAGGATAGTTAGGCTGTGTGCTCTCCTTGGGGCCATTTGAGGTTTGAAGAGAAGCACCCAGAAAACGTCAAACCCTGCCTGGGGCTCCCCAGGGACCCCTACCGGCTAACTGACACCAGAGCTGACACCCTGGTGCAGTCACTTCCTGGTTCTGCGGCCCTGGCGACCCCCCTGGATATCCCTGGCAACTCGGCATCCCCTTCTGGCTCACTTCTGGGAGCAGAGAGCTCCAGGGCCCTAGTCGGTCGCGTTCTGGCGTGAACCTGCGCTGAGCCAGCGGCAGCAGCAGAGAGCCGGCCAGCCGGGAGCCAGGGCTGCTAGGATCGAGTTTCCCACCCCTTCCTGCCCGTGTGCTTGAGTTCGCGCGCGAGGGGGCGCGCCCGAGCCGGGATTCGTCCAGGCCGCACGGGCGGCCCGCCCGCCCTCGGTGCGGAGCCTCCAGCGCCGCCCCTGCCAGCCCCTCCCCGGGCCGGGAGCCGGACGGTGGGCGGCAGCGAGCGGGCGGGCCGCCGAGGACGCACCGCCTGCGCCTCCCTTCCCGCGTCCCTGGCTCCGGGCGGCCCGGGGCTGCGGCGGCGCGTGGGTGCAGGGCCCTGCTCGCAGGCCATGGGGGAAGGGGGTGCCGTGGGGCGCCGTCGGCCCTTCCCCGGGGCGCCGCGGCGACGCTGGTGGCGGCGGCAGCAGCAGCAGCAGAGGCAGCGGCAGCGGTGGTGGCCGGGCCGCGGCGAGGGCGCAGGGCGCGCCGCCATGGGCCTGGCTGGGCTGCAGGTGGGTGTGTCGGGCCTGGCAAGCTGGGGGGGTGCGGGCGGGGCCTGCCCGGGCCGGGCGGCGGCAGGAGGGCAGTGTGGGCCCACCGGCCTGGCCCGGTCGGCCGGCCAGCCCCTGCCTCTCCCCCGGGCGGCCCATCGCCGCCGGGCTCTCGAAACATGGCTGCGGCGCCCGGGCCGGGCGGCCCCGCTCCCCACCCCACCGCGCCCTGAGCGCCCCCTCCCCCGCTTCCCCCGGGTCCCCCTCTCCAGGCAGGAAGATGTCCAAGCCCCGCGCGGTGGAGGCGGCGGCGGCGGCAGCGGCGGTGGCAGCGACGGCCCCGGGCCCGGAGATGGTGGAGCGGAGGGGCCCGGGGAGGCCCCGCACCGACGGGGTAAGCAGGCACCCTCCCCGCACTCCCGCTGCGCGCCCCGCCCGGGGGAGCCCCCCTCTGCCGCCCTGGGGCGCCCGGGCCCGGGGCCGCTTCCTTTCTGCTGCCTGGCGGGGAGTGGCGGCAATGCTTGGCTGCGCCATGACCCTGGCGCTGTTTGACCTCAGGAAACTTTGCCTTCATGGCGTTCCCAGTGCTGAGACCCAGCTTCCCCGGGGTGGCTCCCTTTCCAGGGTGTGCGGGGAGCGGAGGCCTACCTGGCCCCCTCCCGGCCGGCCGGCCAGCCAGCTCTTGGGCGCCCCGACCGTGCGCCCTCGTGGCTCGCCACTCAAGGTCCCAGTATCGTTTCCGGGGAAGCGACCCCACACCAAGGGAGAGCAAGCAGCCAGTGCGGTGCCCCAGGCTGCCCGGCGGCCTGCCCACTCCCGTGTGGTCATCCCCTGGGTGTGGCTCGCAGCAGAGCCGCTGCCCTAAATGGGCTGGTCGCAGCCTGCGTTCCAGCTCCTTCCCCCAGAAGTCTCCAGGCAGCCAGGGTCCCTGGCAGCTGCTGGGCTGCAGTGACCAGGAGGGGCCAGCCAGCTCTGAGCAGCCCCTTCCGGCTGACTTCAGGACCCAGTGGTCAGTCAGGTTCCCCAGGCCTCTTCCAAGTGGCTGTGGGCCCTGCCGGGAGAATTGACGCCCAAACACACTCAGCCTTTGCACCGCCCTGTCTGCCTGTCCTGGGTCATTCCGACCTGTTCCTGGCTGCTGGTAGGTCACCTCCCTCTGAGCACACGGGGCAGATGTCCCCCGGGTGGCCAAGAGCTAGAGATGGCAGATGCTGGGGACCCGGGGGATCCCTGAGCTGTCGGCGCCCTCCCAAGAGGACTGGCCCGGCAGCTGCACTTCCCAGCGGTGGAGCAAGCTCTGTTTTGCATTCTCATTTCCTCTCTTCTCCTTCCATGCGATGGGATCTTCCTTCTTCAGCGTACTCATTTGTTTTTTTAGGAGAATGTGTTTACCGGGCAGCCCAAGATCTATTCCTACATGAGCCCGAACAAATGCTCCGGAATGCGTTCCCCCCTTCAGGAAGAGAACTCGGTTGCTCATTACGAAGTCAGATGCCCAGGGAAGCCGGTAGCTGGGATCTACAGGAAGCGAGAAGGTAAGAACAGCCAGTGGCCACAGCCTCGTTCTGTGGTCCGGTGTGTGGGTGGGAGAGGTCTGAGCCCAGGGCTCCATCTTGGCTCCCAAGAAGCAAACACCGGTCAGTCGCCTGCCCCGCAGGGCCTGCACCGTGCAGTCTGACGGGTTCTACCTGCCCTCACGTGAGTTAGTGTGCCCTTCGGTCCTGCTGGTTCTGCCACGTTGCAGAAAAAAAAAAAAAAAAGAAAAAAAATAGCCACACTGGGCGTGCCAGGAGAGAGGCTTACAGTGAGCTGGGACGGGAGCAGCGAGCGTGAGCCTGGGCCACCCACTGGCCGTCCCTTCCCCCAGGAGCTGGCCTCGCCCTGGCTCAGCAGCGTGCTCCGTGTTCCCCTCTGCCTGTGGGATTTGGAGCTGATACTGAACCAGGAAATGCAGGACAATTGGCTGCGTGCAATAAGCTGAACGCTCTTGGGGTGCAGGCATGGGCCGGGCAGGGGAGGAGGGCTTTCCCCTGTTGGCCGTGTTGCTGCTTCTGGAAGCAGCAGAGGGTCCGTCTCGCGGCAGCTCCCTACCAGGCAACCGCGTGTTCTCGTGTTCTCACGGTGTTACCAGTGAGGGGTCCGCAAGGGCCAGGGGCATTTCCCCCAAGGTTCTTGACACGACCTGGGTTCTGACCCTGCCAAAGCCCCCCAGAGTTACGGGGCCACCTGGTACAGACTGGGGAAGGGGAGCTTGGCTCCTCGCCCATGGATTGCTATGGTGTAGATGCCTCAGGGCCTTGCCCCACGTCCCCCTAGCTCTTGGATCTGGCACCCCGCTACATCTGGAAGAGGCAGAATGAGACCGATTGTGTGTTGTCCCACTTGGTGGTAACGGAGTGCCCAGGTTAGCTCAGTGGGTTTGGAATGCTATCAGATGACTGTGCTCAGACCCCGGGTCAGATGTGCTTTGGTGATCCCCAGGGACAGGCCTATGTGATTTCTGCCATAAAGCAAGTGGGGTGGGTGATGTTCAGGGTTGTTCCACACTCCTGGGGCTCTGCTGACAGCCTCTAATGCCACCCAGGAAGGGGTGCAGGTGAGTTGGGTGCTTGCTGCATATTCATGTTTCTCTTGCTTATTGAAGCAAAGTTCATCGTTTTCTAGAGTAAATGACGGTTTTTAGTATGCTCCTGGAATTGTGCAGTTATTACCATTATCCAGGTCCAGAATGTTCTTCATCACCCCAGTGCCCAGCCCTAGGCCGCTCTGGACTCACAACTCGTGGTTTCCTGCGTTTGGCTTTGTGCACGCAGTCCATTTCCTGGGTTCCTCCATGTTGTATGTAGTGTGTGACAGGCTTCATGCCTCGTCACAGATGGGGACTGCCTTGTGTGTGTGGTTCCTTGACGGATAGGGATCTAGCCTGTTCCCTAGAACCGGCCACTGGAGTTTAGTTTCATGTGTACACATGTTTTTAATTCTCGAGTGGATGCTTTGGAGCGGATGGCTGGGTCACGTGGTATTTAGCATTTTGGAGGACCGCCAGTGTTTTCCAAGACGGCCGCACCATTTCGTGTTCCTGCCAGGGAGAGGTGTGTTACTGACTTAACTTTGCAAAGTAAACCCAGAGGGCAGTTTGCTCGCATGGGTGCTGCACACCTGTTGCTACAAACCAGCCATTGACCTGCGTCCCCCCACTTCCATGCTGGCCAGAGCCAGAGGACACACAACTTCCCCAGATCGCCTCAAAAGCCCCAGGTGGGCCAGGCTGAACAGGAAGCAGGAACTCCAAGGGGGTGTCCACATTAGCTGGTAGGAACGTAAGTACGTGGGACAGCATTAGTTGTTTCACAGGTGCGTTAGCAGGGAGCTAGATTGGAAGCGGGGGAGCCAGTACCAGGCCTGGTTCTCCCACGTGAAGTAGCTTAACCCATTATGCTGCCACTTCTGCCCCATCCGGACAGCTCTGGGGACGTTTCCACTTCTCTCCGCTGCTAGTCTGCTCTTCAGGATCAGGGCCTGCTTGCTCAGATCTACAGCCCGGTTTCTGAAGCTCCCGCACCAGCCTTGCTGTCTGTGGCGCTTCACCCTTCCAAGTCCAGATTCAAAAGCTCGGGGAGGGGGGATGGTGTAGTGGGCTGAGCACCCGCCTGCTGCACCAGCACCCCATATGGGCACTGGTTCAATTCCTTGGCTCCACTTTCCATCCAGCTCCCTGCCAATGCCTGGAAAAGCAGTGGAGGCTGGTTCAAGTGCTTGGGCCCCTACACCCATGTGGGAGACACAGAAGCTCCTGGCTCCTAGTTACAGATTGGCGCAGCTTGAGCTGTTGTGGCCATTTAAGGAGTGAACCAGCAGATGGAAGATCTTTCTGTCTTTCCTCTCTGGAAATATACCTTTCCAATAAGAATAAAATCTTTAGAAAAAAAAAAATGCAGAAGCTCTACGCCTCTGCCCAGTGTGTTGAGCAAAAAAGTAGAGCTGGGCTTTTTTCCTGGGTAGCCTTTCGTGGGCTTCTGGCTTCACAGGTTGGATCCTGCCGTCTCACGTCCCTGCCATCCTTGTTCCCTCCTAGAGCCTGTCTTGAAAGCTCTTTGTAAATTTGACTTTCATCTTATTAAACGAAAGGCAGAGAAACAAATAGATCTTCCATCCACTGGTGTGCTTCCCAGATGCCCTCATCAGCCAGGGCTGGGCCTGCTGAACTCGGGGACAGGAACACTGACCGTCCTATCTCCCAGGCAGCCGGCACCCGCCGCCTCCCAGGCACGCTGGCGGGCAGCTGGAGCAGCAGTGGAGGACTGAGGACAGGGAGGTCCCCAGCAGCCGCCCCCATGACCCAGTGTTTCCTACCCTCTGCCTGCAGAGAAAAGAACTGGAGGCAACGCCCTGCGGAGCTCAGCAAAGGCTGAGGAACACAAGATCAAAGATGCCAGGAGAGGCCCCCTGGCCCCTTTTCCAAACCAAAAACCTGAAGCCGCAGAACCTCCAAAAACCCCGCCCTCGTCCTGCGAGCCTCCCAGCTTGACTGGCACCACGCAGACCATGAAGAAGCCCCCGAGGGGCAGCAGACAGGCCCTCCGGAAAAAGTGAGCATGTGGGAGGCTTGCTGGGGCATCCGCCAGGGCCACGGGCTCCACCATCACCACCTGCCATGGCACAGACCGCGGTCCCAAAGGCCATTTAGGTCACATTTCTGGGTGGCGCCATTTGGGAGCACGCAACCTGCGGGCTGGTGGGTGAGCTGATGTGGTTGGCAGGCCCCAGCTGCACCCTGACCCCAGTGGTGGCAGGGGAGGGACACCATTCCTTGGGGTGTACAGGGCACAGGGTAGCACTCTGTCTTAATACCACTTTCCTCTCCTCCCCTCTCCCCTAGAATTCCAGGGAAAACGCAGCAGAATCGCAAGCTCACAGATTTCTACCCAGTCCGCCGGAGCTCCAGGAAGAGCAAGGCCGAGCTGCAGGTAGGGCCTCCAGCTGTCCTTCTGGCTTTGGGGTGTGCTGTGTGTTAGGAGACAGCGGGCCTCAAGCCTGGATTGTGTCATCTTGGGGCTGTGTGCTCGGCTTCTGTTCGTGCTCAGTGCCTGCTCTGCTTCTGGATCAGATACTTGTGTGAGAAGGAGCCTCGTGGCCTGCAGGGTCTCTGCCAGGGCTCAGGGCGCAGCAGCTGGTGCTGCCTATGTAGGCGGATGCTTGGAAGATTGTGCTGGGCCTTGGCATGTGTGTGCACTGTACCTGGACCCTAGCATCACCGCCATTGTCTTCTCACGGGGCTACCCCCAGGCTCCTCTCTGGCTCTCCCCAACCCAGCCGCCACCCTAGGATCACAGAGTGACACGCACAGGAAGCAAGGCCACACCCCATCCCCTGCCAGCCTTGCAGGCACCACTGTGCGTTCAGGGAGGCACCCCAGGCTCGGGGCCCCCACCCAGGGCTGCCAGGACAGCCCCTTAGCAGCCTCCCCACAGAGAGTAGGGGACCGCACACCCTTGCTACTTGCCTTGACATTAAATCTGCAGGCGTAGCATTGACAGTCCAGTTTGCTGTCCTTTTCCATAACTGACTAGGCTTCATTGGAAAAAGCACCTGGGGGTGGGTGTTCTGCCTGCTAATGCGGATTGCGTCTAGCACCCTACGCCTCTGTCAGAGTACCCAGTTCTAGTCCCAGCTCCAGCTGCTGTCGCCAGCTTCCTGCTAACGCAGCCCCTGAGAGGCCGTGCTAATGTCTGTCACCTCCCTGTCAAGACCTGGGTTGAGTTCCCGGCCCTGGACTTCCATGCCACCCATTACAGCTGTCAAGCAGGCATTTAAGGAGTGAAGAAGCTAAACACAAGGGTGGAGTGTTGTCCATTCCCCCACACACATCCCCGGGACCAGCTCTGGTTGCAGTTCCGGTGAAAGACAGTGTCTTTGCGATGCTCTCAAACGTGCACCAGCTGGGGGAGGCCGTACGGCATGCCTGTTAGCCTGGCTCTGCAGAGAGGAGAGGGAGGTGGTGCCAGGCAACAGAGCCCTTGGCTCCTCCTAGAGCTGCCATGTGCCCACGCAGCCAGCCCTGGGGCAGTCTGCATGGGGGCAGCTGAGTCTCATACAAGCCCTAGCTTTCCTGCCAGGAGGCGCGGGGGCCCACAATGTGCCCAAGTGCGAAGGAGGACACCCTGGCCTCCCCTGAGCCGTGCCTACAGGCATAAGAAAGCCTCCCTGTTTCTGGACGCGGGGCCAGGCCCCTGCTGCGCCCCCCCAGTGTTTGTGTTGGCCGCTCAGAGTGAACCACGTGATGCCCGCTGGTCACCCTGGGGAGCTGTTGCCGGCTTGGGACAGGAAGACTGGGGCTGGCCAGGACAGTGGGTCTCTTGTCAACCAACACAGCATGACGACAGCTGGCCTGGTCTATGTTCTTCTCTAGGGGAAGACCAAGGGCTCCCAGTAGCCCTAGAGGAGGGGCGACCAGGCCTGATCCAACTGCCCTGTGGGCCCCAGGCTAAGGTTCTTGGGGGCGGGGCAGAAGTCTGTGGTTCGCCAGGTGCCGGGAGGGGCCCTGGGTGGGGCCCAGGGCAGGAATGGGCATCTGGGCTGCGGGGTTTGGACTCAGGGTGAAGTTTCATGGAGGTCCCAGGAACCCCAGGGCTCCCTGGCTGGCTGGCCCTTTCTCAGCTCAGCCCTGGTGCCCAGCGTGTGCCCTCCTTGGGGATGCCTGGGAGCTGGCCCTTCCTATTTCTGGGCTGGTAGTGAGTGCTGCTGGAATTCTTTGCTAGGATGTTCAGAGCCGGCCATAACTGGCCTGGAGGTGACAAAGGTGTGGTCTCATGTAGGCTGTGTGCAGGAGCATCGGGGCCCAGCTGTGGGTCGCACGGGTTTGGGGTTCACAGATTGCAACATTCCTCTTGTTCTCCCATCTCCTGTGCCATGGCAGGGTGATAGGGTACCCCAGTCGGGGACAGAGGGCTGGGAGTAGGAGGGCGTTGGCCTGCGGGACAGGAAGCTGGAAGGGTGATATTGACCTGCCCCAGGTAGCGAATGCTGTTAGCAACACAGCTCACAGAGCCAGGCCCCCGGTTGTGTGGCCCCTGAAGTGTGCCTAATCTGTTCTGTGCACCAGCCCCTAATCTACACCCAGCTCCAGGCCTGGTTTCTAGATGCCCATGATTGGTCACGTCTGAAAACACTGCCTGGGTCAGATGAGACCAGCTCTGAATTCCATCCTGCTCTTGGGACCCCCACTGTGTCTTCCCGGGAGCCATGTCAGGGGCTCTTGTCACAGGCCAGCTGCGACCCCTTAGGCCTGGCCACTGCACCAGTGGTTGGAGCACCCAGACGCTGACGCCGGTCTCTTTCCTGTTCCCACCCCAGTCTGAAGAGAGGAAGAGGCTGGATGAATTGATCGAGAGTGGGAAAGAAGAAGGGATGAAGGTAAGCCCAGGGCGCTGTCTGCGCCAGGCGGCCAGGGCCTGTGGCGTTCCGCGCGTGTCCCTGAGCCAGGCAACCCTGTTGCCGGGGACTTGTCTTACACAGGGGACATGATTGGGCTTTGTGTGTCTGTGTTAATCTGGCCATAACATAACGTGGACAGCTGCATGCCACAAGGTGCACTCAGACGCCCGGTTCCAGCACTCAGCTCTGCAAGAAGCCTGCCTTGTCAGCAGCCACTCCTTGTCTGGGCAGCCACACAGTGTGGCATTGCAGCCTCCGGGTCTGGCTGCACTGGTGACACGGTCACCTCTGTGCGAAGCTCCACTTCCTGGGAAATGGCGATCCCAAAGCATCCGGTTTTCAGATACGCACAGCTTGGGAGGGATTAACTGCCTCCTGCAGGCCTGAGTGGCCTGGTGGGGTTCCTGCTCAGACTTCCCAGCTGTGTGACCCTGAGCCCATGGTCGTGCCCCAGAGTGGCCTGGTGGGGTTCCTGCTCAGGCTTCCAAGCTGTGTGACCCTGAGCCCGTGGTCGTGCCCCGGAGTGGCCTGGTGAGGTCCCTGCACACGGCTTCCCAGCTGTGTAACCCTGAGCCCGTGGTCGTGCCCCAGAGTGGCCTGGTGAGGTCCCTGCACACGGCTTCCCAGCTGTGTGACCCTGGGCCCGTGGTCGTGTCCCGGAGTGGCCTGGTGAGGTCCCTGCACATGGCTTCCCAGCTCTGTGGCCCTGGGCCCGTGGCCATACCCTGTTGGCCTGCGATTCCAACTCTGCAGCACAGGGCAGGCCTGCCCTGCAGCTCTCTGCCAAGGAGCTAGGGCACAGGGCCATGCAGATGGGCAAATATGTACTCAAGGTTGTGCTGATGGCTGCCTGGCAGTATCTACTGTTCAAAGGATGAGGCTTACTCCGGGGTCAGGCGCTGAGTGGTAGCAGTTAAGTTCTCCCTGACTGTGTGAATATCCCATGTGGGTTTCCATTTCAAGTCCTGGTTGCTCCGCATCTCATCCACCTCCCTGCTGACATCCTGCAGAAGGAGCAGATGGTCCAAGTGCGTGGACCCCTGCACCTGTGAGGGAGACTTGGCTGGAGCTCCTGGCTTCAGCCCGAGCCAGCCCTGGCGTTTGAGGAGTGAACCAGTCCATAGAAGAGCTGTCTCAGTAACTCTGCTATTCAAATAAATAAATACGTCTTGAGGGCCCAGAGCGATAATGTAGTGGTTCAAGTCCTCACCTTGCATGTGCTGGGATCCCATATGGTCCCCGGTTCTAATCCCAGCTGCTCCACTTCCCATCCAGCTCCCTGCTTGTGGCCTGGGAAAGCAGTCGAGTCCGGCCCAAAGCCTTGGGACCCTGCACCCACGTGGGAGATCCGGAAGAGCTCCTGGCTCAATTATTGTAACGTTCATTCAATAACATCAATAATTTTAAAGATTTGTTTTTATTGGAAAGGCAAATTTCCAGAGAGAAGGAGAAACAGAGAAAGAAAGATCTTCCATCCACTGGTTGGTTTGCTCTCCAGCCACAATCGCTGGAGCTAAGCTGATCCAAAGCCAGGAGCCAGGAGCTTCTTCCGAGTCTCCCACGCAGGTGCAGGGTCCCAAGGCTTTGAGCCATCTTCTATTGCCTTCCTAGGTGATAAGCAGGGAGCTGCATTGAAAGTGGAGCAGCCAGGACACAAACTAGCACCCACGTGGGCTGTTGGCACCACAGGGTAGAGGATTAGCCTGCTGAGCCACGGCACCGGCCCCTGCCACTGCTGTCCAGAACGACATTCTCTCACCTCCTCCTGGCAGATTGACCTCATCGACGGCAAAGGCAGGGGCGTGATCGCCACCAAGCAGTTCTCCCGGGGCGACTTTGTGGTGGAATACCACGGGGACCTCATCGAGATCACGGACGCCAAGAAGCGGGAGGCTCTGTACGCCCAGGACCCGTCCACGGGCTGCTACATGTACTACTTCCAGTATCTCAGCAAAACCTACTGGTAAGTCTGCCTTTCCGCGCCCTCCTCGCCTCGCAGGGCCCTGTCTCCGCCCTGCTGCGGGCCAAGGCCTGGGAGCTGCCATTGCGCCCTGTGGTTCTGGCTGCCATTCTGGGGCTCTGATCAGCTCGCTGTCCACTTCCTGTTTATAACGTGCAGGGCAGGCACTGCCCTGGAGGTCACTCCGGCCAGCATAAATGGGCACATCAGAGCTGCCAGGCAGCGCATCCCTGGAGATGGCCAGCTGGGGGAGTTGTTTGTTACTCATTACCTTGTAACTCTGCAGTTGCCTCCCCCCAGCTTATCTCCACAGCCAGCTCTCAAAGTCACATCCCCTGAGCCTCTCCACTCCCCAAGCGGCCACCACAGCCGGAACTGAGCCGATCCAAAGCAAGGAGCCTCGTCCAGGTCTCCCACATGGGTGCAGGGTCCCGAGGCTTTGAGCCGTCCTCCACTGCTTTCCCAGGCCACAGGCAGGGAGCTGGATGGGAAGTGGAGCAGCTGGGACATGAACCGATGCCCATGTGGAATCCCGGCACTTGCAAGGAGAGGATTATCCAATTTAGCCATCAAACCAGCCTGAAAGTTTTTGAATCTAGTCACTTTCCCTTACACAGGGATGGGGGGCCGAGGGTAGACACCTGGCCACCTGTTTGTCCTTGTTATCCCCTTGCCTGCTTCCCCTGCAGCGTGGATGCCACACGCGAGACCAATCGCCTGGGGCGACTGATCAACCACAGCAAGTGTGGGAACTGCCAGACTAAGCTGCATGACATCGCCGGCGTGCCCCACCTCATCCTCGTTGCGGCGCGGGACATTGCGGCTGGGGAGGAGCTCCTGTATGACTACGGGGACCGCAGCAAGGCCTCCATCGAAGCCTACCCCTGGCTGAAGCACTAACGGCCGGGGCCGCGGCGCATGGCGCCTCCGAGGGAATGGGTTTGCTTTGTGTTGTTTTTTTGTTTTTTCTTTTTGTTTGTTTTTTTTTTTTTTTTTACACTTAATCTTAGCGGATTACTTCAGATGTTTTTTAAAAAGTATATTAAGATGCCTTTTCACTGTAGTATTTAAATATCTGTTACAGGTTTCCAAGGTGGACTTGAACAGATGGCCTTATATTACCAAAATTTTTATATTCTAGTTGGTTTTTGTACCTTTTTTGCATATGAATGGAATGCCCGTGCTAGCCACGCACGAGGCCAGACCCGGCACAGGTTTTAGGAGGAAAGAGTCCGAGACGGGACCAGGAAGCCGGCCGGGGTTTCCTGCCTCCGGACGCAGGGCCGGGCCCTCCTGCTTTCTCTGCACCCCACAGCCCCTGCCCCACAGCCGGGGCGCCTCCAAGCTCTTGTTCTCCCAGCGTCTCAACAGGCGCACGCTCAAGTGTATGAATATTTTTTAAAAAGGGTTTCTTGGTAAGCTAGTCTTCCCCTCTACTTTCTTGAAAGCTTTCTGGCCCCATGGCCCGCCAGCAGGGGGCCAGCTGGGCGCTGACTCTTCCAGGGCCTGCCGTCCTCGGCACACCCAGAGCACCAGGGCCGGTGGGCAGACTCGAGGCAGGTGGCAGGGATGGCTATGCCTGCCCATGCTGCCGGGGCAGGGTGCCCAGAACTGGGTTATTATTAATTCTTTATAGAAATGTGAACACTGAGTTTATTTTAAAAAAAAAAATTCAAAAAGCTTAAAAAAAATTTAAAAGAAAAGGAAAAAAAAAAACCACAGGAAACAACTTACATGTATATAGATCTTGAAGTGAGTGAAGTGGTAGCTGCCTTTTTCTGTTCTGGGTCTCTCTGTTTTGTTTCTATAGGCGAGATCTGAGATGGTACTCTAATCACAAAGAAGGTTTTGTAGTGGGACCAGAAGTTCCTCACCCGAGTACCCCACCCCTGCTCACCTGCCATCCAGGCCTGTCAGACCACCTGGCGTCCTCCCTGCAGGACACAGCCATGAACCGAAGTGTGAGCCACAGCCTGGGACGCCCGCCCCACCCCAGCCAGGGGTCAGGCAGCAAGGACAGACTGTCATAGCAGGAGGAGGCTTCCCTCTCTCCCCAGCGGGCACTGGTTCTCACTGTCCCCCTTCAGGTCAGGGGCTGCCGCACATGCTGGCAGTCCCAGGTGAGCGTGGAGACGGGTCGAGAGCCCGCCTGCGTCCCCGGTGCCTCAACCCCTCCGCCCCAGGCTCACCACGGCGGTGCTACCTAAGGAAGTCTTCCCCCCCAACCCCTGCCCCACCAGCCTGCCCAGCGGCAGCAAATTGGAGGAGGATCCGACGGGCGCCTGTCCGTGTGGGAGGAAGCATCCTGCTTGTACCTGTTGTGGTTTAGCTTTGTATTTAAGCAAACAAACAAAATGAAATAAACTTGAATCTTACTTGTCATCATAGAAAATGAAATGAGAAAGATTAAAATATTTATTGCCAGGCAAGACCATCTGTGTGTCTTTCTGTCCTGGCGTGGGCGTGGGCACGAGCAGGTGTGATGGGAGGGCCACGTGGCAGGCAGGGCTGTGTGTGTGTGTCCCCTCATCTGCGTGGTGGGGGCTTGTGGACACGTGGTGTTGTCATGTTGTGGACTTAGCAGCCTGGGGGCCACTGGCCATCAATCTCATTTTGTTGTCTCTGACTTGATTCTTATGTGAATGTGGCGGCAGCATCAGCCACTTCTGCCCGGTGCCAGGAGGGTCCTCAGGCTGCCCACCATCCCTGTCTCATGGGCTAACAGCTCCCACAGTCCCACTCTGTGAGTACTTGAAACGGTCCTTGGTGTAGGGGTTAGCATTGACTTGGAGTGGTAGCTGGCCGTGTGCCCTCATTTCACTCCCCTTTCTGCTGGTGTCCACCACATGGGCACCTGCCCATCTGCCTTGTACACACCCAGAGTTGGGCACCAGGCATCCTTACAGCGGTATGTGTGTGTTTAGGGAGGGTATCTGTGTGGTCTGCTGGAACTCTGTTCTTGCCTTCGTGGGCTCACCACACAAAAGGCCTTTGGACTTCAGCCCGACACAGATCAAAATGGAGGCACTTCCTGTTCCTAAGTGCCGGGAACCAATATTCCCGAGTCCTCGTTGAGTTGCTCAATTTTGAAAGATCATGGCTGTGGCACTCACTTGTGTACCTTTTGAGTGAAAACTGGCTTAAAACCCAGCTTCTTGGCCTGTTCCCTGCTGCTGGGGGTGTGTGTGTGCACAGTGGGAGTGGCAGGACCCTGGGGACGCTGAAGCCGTTATCTGCTCTGCGGCTTCCGCCAGGCCTGTGTATAGAAGAAACTGCCAGGACTTATCTCTGGGAACACCCACGCCCCACCCACTCAGGTTCCCCTGAGTCACTCCCCAGGCATTTCTCCCTAGAAAGTTTCAAAAATATTTATTTGAAAGGCAGAGAAGGATCTTCATTCCTCAAATGTCTGCAAGAGCCAGGGCTGGACTAGGCCGAATCCGGGAGCCGGGGCTTGTCTTGGCTGTCGCATGAGGGTGCAGGGACCCTGCACACTCACATTTACAGGAGACAGCAATGAGGAGCTGGGCTGGGGCTGGATCCAAAGCCCACCCCAGGATCCTGTGTGGGCCCCTCTTGGGGTCCTGCAGCCACCAGGGAACTGTTGCTTCCAGAAAGGGTCCTTTTGCCCTGTCCACACAGAAGCATTGCGTGGACACAGGGAGGCCCCCACCCCCCGAGTCTGGAATGAGGCCTGTGTACCAACGGTTTGGTGATGGCAGAACACTATGATAGGTTATGCGATTGTCCTGTGCCCTATAGACAGGGCAACTGGAGCAAGGGCAGTCCCTGAATGGGATTGGTACCCGGGCTGGACTTCAAACGTCATTCCCAAGGAGGGCAAGATCGTGGTACAGGGACTAAGCACGGCCTGCAATCCCAGCATCCAAGGTTCGAGTCCCAGCTGCACTGCTTCCATCCTAGGTCCCTGCTAATGCACCAGAAAAGTGAGATGGGCAGAGCATGGGGCCACCCTGTGCGAGACCCAGCTCGAGCACCTAGCTCCTGGCTCTGGCTGGGTCCAGCCAGAGAATGCTTGTTTTTCCACAGTGCTGAGAGGGCAGAGCGTCCCAGGGCTGGACCAGGCAGGCTGAAGCCAGGAACCTGGAACGCCATCAAAGTGCCCAGTGGATGGCCCTGCTTTGGCCACTGCAGGTGGGAGACATTCTCTTTCTCCCTTCTCTGAAGGATCGCTTGTCTGTATTCACAAGGGAGATGGGACGCAGGTGTCATGGTATGGCGAGTAAACCCCACATGCCACACTGCCACCCCACATAGCTGCTGGTTCAAGTCCCAGCTGCTCCACTTGAAATCCAGCTCTGACAGCTCCTGGGAAAGCAGTGGAGGTCCCTTCTTCAGAAGTTCCTGGGTCCTAGCTCTCATCTGGCCCAGGTCTGGCCGCTGCGAGCCATTTGGGGAGTAGACCAGCACATGGAGCATCTCTCTATCCTCCTCCTTTACTGCTGTACAAATAAATAAAATATCCTTTTATATATATAAATATTTGTTTTTATCAGAAAGGCTGATTTGCAGAGAGACAGAAGTATCTCTCCCATTATCCAAATTCTAGAAAATCATGCCAAAACAGCTATAGAAAGTATAAAAGTCATTTATATTTTAATACAAAATCACATGAAGTCATGAAGGCTCAGTCTAATGTCCACTTGGGATCAGTGATGCCCCACTGGAATGCTCGTGTGCTGTCCCACGTGCCACACTTGTGCCAGGAAGATGGGGGCAGAGGGGGCCCCGCTGTGCTTTCCTTCCGCCTCCTGGAGTCCCGGATGCTGCTTCACCTGCCATGGCCGAAGCTTCGACGACATCCAGCCAGGCAGCCAGGGAGAGTCTGGGAGATCCCCATCTTCCTCCGCAGACTGCCCCGAAGGGCAGCAGTGGGCTGTGCGAACGGCACAACGTGTTGGCTCTGAGGCCTGAGTCGTGGCCTTGACCTAGATCTGCTTCCCTGACCGGAAAGAGAACCTATATGGAGAGAGACGGACAGCCCCGTTAACACCTGGAGGAAGCAGGCTGACATCGCCAGAGCTGGTTCAGGACGTGAGACGGGGCAGGTGTCTGCTCCTGACTGTAAGGCTGTGATAGTCCTGCAGTAGGTACAACTGGCAGGCCTGCTGCCTGCCGAGCAGACCAAGGCCCTGTGAGTCACGAGGCAGGTTCCGGGCCCAAGGCACACTCCAACCACTAGGACGTCCCCTTTGCATTTTGTCTTTCAAAACACAGGCAGCTACGCGGTAGATGTGAGGCACCGGCGGCCCTTCCAGTTGCAAAAGGGAGCTTTGCAGTGAGTTTGGATGACCTTGAGGTCTGGGATGAAACAGATGAAATACACAACAGTGTCCCCCGGAGACGTGAACACCCACCTTGGCCTTGGCTCCTCAACAGTGGTGGCACAGTGCCCAGAAGGGGACACATAACAGCTTGCCTTGGTTACTGGGTTCAAACTTGCAAGGTTATCCCCACCCAGTACCCAGGGAGACACGAGCAGGGCTGGTGAGCTCAAACCCATTGGGGGCCCTGAGCACTGCTTCTCATGAGAAACCTACCGCGGGCATCCCAGCAACTTGTCCTGCATGGGACTGTGACGTGGACATTGGGGGGGCCAGCACCACCCCTACAGACATTCTGCCTCTCGCCCCACACCCAGACATTCCTCCGGAAGCTTCATCTGCTGTAGCTGAGTCGTCACACCCCAAATGTGTTCCGAATCCCCCTACTTCTGCTCTCCTGCACTGCCATCTGCCAGTCCAGGCTGCCACGAGTGGTGGAGCTCGCCCAGCATTCGCACAGGCAGCCAGAGTGATGCTGCCATGGCACAGAGCTGGCTGAGTCATGTCACACTCAGCTCTGAAGCTGCCAGAAGGATGAGGACCAAGATTCTTTGCTCCAGTCAGTCACCCATTCATTCCTTGACCCAATACGCTGATCTGACTATGGACATGGGCCTTGCATGTGTCATGCACCTGTCCTCAGGCAGAGAACATTCTCCATTTGCCACATCACATTCAGAGTCGAACTAAATGATCCCAAAGAGTTCCCCCTAGAAGGGGGTGGAAAGACACCAGTGGTTTGGAGGATGGGTCTGTCTCACGGAGGGCTAACACTGGGGGGGACCCCCATATCCCGTACTGAGGTCTGTCTCACGGAGGGCTAACACTGGGGGGGACCCCCACATCCCGTACTGAGGTCTGTCTCACGGAGGGCTAACACTGGGGGGACCCCCACATCCCGTACTGAGGTCTGTCTCACGGAGGGCTAACACTGGGGGGGACCCCCACATCCCGTACTGAGGTCTGTCTCACGGAGGGCTAACACTGGAGGGGACCCCCACATCCCGTACTGAGGTGCTTCTGTTCACATCTTGACTCCCACTTCCAACTCCAGCTTCCTGCTATTATACACCTGGGAAGGCTGCTGGTGATGGTGCCAGTGGCTGGTCCAGCTGGTGATGGTGCCAGTGGCCAGCCCCTACTAGCTATGTGGGCAATGCAAGCTGAGTCCCAGGCTCCTGGCTTCCACCTGGCCTCGCCACAGCTGTTGCAGACAAATTCAGGGGAGTGAACCAGCAAATGCAAAATGTTTCTCTGCCTGTCTCTTGACTCCACTTTTCAAAAAACAAATAAAACAAAAACAACAGCCTGTCCAGGAGGGAAGTATTCTAAGGAAAGCCATGCTGGGCGGCCCAGGCCTGGCACACATGGCGTCACTCAGGAGCGACAGGCCAATCGGGAAGGGCCTGAGGCTGGCTGCATCCACCCTTAGTTCTGATTTCTTCCAGTGAGCGAGGAGATCCTGAGCTAAGGGGTCCACCTCCCAGCCATCAGCAGGGGCAGCAGGAGATGCGCTCGACTCCAAGGAGCCTGACATGAGAGCCAGAGATGAGGCTTCGTGTCCCAGTGTCCACCACTGGCCAGTGATGTTGTCCTTGCAAGTTTTCAGCCCTCTCTGATTCAGTGTACCCATTGTAAAATGAGTCAGTACTCTTTCAGTGGGAACTATAATGATTCCTTTTGAAAAAATGTTTATTACTTTTCGCTTTACTGGAAAGGTAGAGACAGATCTGACATCTGTTGATTCACTCCCCAAACGCCTCTGTCAGCTAGAGCTGAGCTAGGCCAGAGCTAGAACTCCATGTGGGTCTCCCACAAGGCTGGCAGGGACCCACATCCCTGAGCCACTGCCTGCTGCCTCCCACAGTCCTGGGAGCTGTGGATACGGGTTGTGGGCCTTGTGCCAGAGCCCCCTCAGGTGATTCAGAAGGTCTGAAAATTCATGTCTTTCCCTAGTCCTGTGCCAGTCCATCGGATGGAAGCCAACATCTGACTGCCCGCCTGTGGCTGGCCGCTGGGGAAGATGCTGATGCTGCGGAGGAGGGAGACACGCTTGGGCACTCTCTGGGCCAGGGACAGGGATGAAGATGGCTACTGGGGTGCTGGTGTCCTCCCTTTCCCAGGCCTGCCCCTGGGAACAAAGGCCTCAGTCAGTCCCTGGAGGGGGAATGCTCGAAAGCCCAGGCCCCTGTCCTCCACACATGCTTTCCTGGGAGTAAGGCAGATCCTTCGGTGGCCCAGAGGAAGAGAGGTGAGGAATCATCCCCTATCTCCAATCATTACTGTTACTTATTTTTTGGTTATTGTTATTACATCAAAGGGAAGTTGAATGTGTAAGCCAGACTTCTTCAGGTTTGAATCCCAGTTTTAGTGTTTACTACCCATACAACCTTGGGCAAACTACCCTTTCATAAAATGGGCAAAGTAATAGTTCCTGCCTACAAATTCGGGAGGTTTGCCTGTGCATCACACCTGGGGAAAATGTTTACTTTTTCACTTGCAGGAGGTAGTCTTGGCTGCTTGTGAATACCTGGATTTGGGCACTTTCAGGCAGCCACCAAGTAGGACAAGGGTAACTTCAATGACAGCACCATGAAGGTACCACTATCTATCTGACAACTGAGAAGCTCCAAGTCACTCCCAGGAGGGCAGCATATACAGCGTGGATACCCAGCACACAGGACTCCATCACGTTCTTTGGAACCTTGCATGATTAAGGCTTAGAACCACATTATTTCTCACATCTGTTAATTCACACTTTCAGGCTGGGGCTGACCATGGCTCACAGCCACGGAGGGAGCAGAAACCTGTAGCTATGTGGGTCCAGTGCTCAGATTACAGCCCAGCAAGTGTCATTCTTACACACAATAGTGCTGTTTTGGGGCCAGCTGTAGGAACCCTACCTCCAACAAACAGGAGGGCCTCCCCGCCCCCTGGGAGCACCCCCTCGACTACCGAGTGGCCTCGGAGGCAAGCAAGGCGACTCACAGCTTCCTTATGATGGTCTTCTCCTTGCGGCTGCCGGCGCCAGGAGCCATGGCATCCCCTCCTCTTCGTCCGGGGCTTTCTCTGGGTGGAATCAGGCCACTGGGGAGAGGGGTGGGAATGCAAAACGGAGATGTTTGGTCCCAAGCTGCCTGGTCCCCTTTGGAAGTAAAGGGCTGTAGCCTTGATCACATTGGCAAGCCTGACCCTCCTCTCCAGCCCTGCTGTACAGAGGCCTCTGGCCTCTTGTTCTGCATGTTTGCTGGGCGGGTCCAACATGCATCTCCAACATGCATCCTAGCAACATGATCATAAACTCTCCAACCTCAGCCTTGGTTTTCTCACCCAGAAGAAGCTCCCGAGTTCAGCCTAGATCAGTACAGACTATCTGGACAGGGAACTGCTGGGTGGAAAAAATCCCTCTCTGATTTCCAAAAATATCAGATAAATTAAAAACAAAAAAACTAAACAAAACAAACAAAAAAAATGCTTGTGGAGAGCCCAGATCTCATGGGGAGACCTGAGTTGAAGTCTCAGCTCCACTCCTGACTCCGGTTTCCAGCCATGTGCACCCTGGCAGACAGCTCAAGCGGCCAGGGCCCAGACATCCTTCATCCGGCACGTGATGCCCTGACTCCCCGTGACGGTCCCGGACCCCGGGATCTCAGTGTGAGCGTGGGGGGCAGGGTCCACCCTAGGGCCCCAGCTTCACTGAAGGGTCGTGCGTCATCTAAAACTCCCTTTGGGGGGTGGGTGTGCGACCTGGTGGCTGCGACACTCATAAACTTTACATCCTGAGTTCAGTATCCAGCTGCAGGCCTGTGCCAGCTTCCTGCTCCTGCCTGCAGGGAGGCAGCAATGACACCCGAGGACTCAGATCTCTGCCACCCATGTGGAAAACTCACATCAAATTCAAGGGCCCTGGTTCAGCCTGGCCCAGCCTGGCCATTGTGGTATTCAGGGACTGTGACAGTAGATAAGGAGTGAAAAAGTTTCAGAGTCTTGGTAGGTGCTGTGGCACAGTGCGTAAAACTCTTGTCTACAACACCAGCATCCCATACAGGGGCTGAATGGTGTCCCGGCAGCTCCACTTCCCCTCCAGCTCCCTGCAAATGTGCTCAGAAAAGCAGCAGAAGATGAGCCAAGTGTTGGGCCCCTGAACCCACGTGGAAGACCCGGATGAAGTTCCTGGCTTCGACCTGGCTCCCTCTGGCCACTGTGGCCATCTGGAGATTTCCCATCTCTCTCCTCTTTGGATATCTGACTTGTAAATAAAATAAATCAATCTGAAACAGAGTCTCAAAATCTTTTGTGAGCTGTTTCAAAAAAAGTGAAAAATACAAATTTCCTTATGTACACGGGCTTGGTGGGCAGGGCTGGCTCTGTGGTCTGCCCAGGGCTTTCACTGGCTGTGTGCGGTTAGTGGACTGAATGGGGGCTGGGCACAGCTGGGGCTGTCAGGGAAGGGGCCCCCTTCTGTGGCTGCAAGCCTCACCTGCGTGCCACCCCTGTGTCCGTGGGGGCCAGGGAGATTCAGGAGCAGGGACAGGTCAGGATGCTGCCCCCAGCGCCGCACATCATCACAGCTGAGTGTGGACCTCCACACCACTGCAGTTGCTGAGAACCAATCAGCGGCTCTCCCGGGTCAGAACAGCCGGCCCCACCTCTGCGGCCAGGGGCCCAGGAGAGGACACTCCCCCGACCTCAGAAAGTTAGCTCCTGGTAGCAGCTTAATCTCCTGTCTGAACTGCTCAACTGCTTATGGAACAGCATGAGCAGGCTGGGACATCGGAGTGCCCAGTCCCAGTCCTGGTTGCTCTGTGTTCTGTGCAGCACCCTGCTGACCCGTGCTGGCAGGCAGCAGACGATGGTTCAAGTGGCTAGGCCCCTGGCACTCAGGTGGGAGACCAGGATGGTGCTCCAGGCTCCTGGCTTCAACCCGACATAGCCCTAGCTCTTGCAGGCATTTGAGGAGTGAGCTGGCAGCTGGAAGACCTCTCTTTCTCTCTTCCTTGTCTGTTACTCCACCATTCAAGTAGACGAGAACAAACCCATCAACACACAGAACTGAGGAAGCTCGCTCTGACATGCTAACAGGCTTCCCACCTGAGCAGAGGGGGACAAAACGCTCCTGCTGTTGGAACTTGGCCTACAGGAAGCTCCCAAGTACCCCTTGGGCTTAACGACTGGGCTGTTGAAGGGCCTTCCTTTATTACAAGGTTTCAGGCCCCAAATGAGACAAACTTGCTGAAATGAAAACTTGCGATGTCAGACCGCCTGTGGTCACATCCCACTGGTACCGCACCAGCATGAGACAGGCAGCAGGCATGCAGCCAACCGGTCACCTGTCTGTCCACCCACCCTCTGCCTTTCATATACTTAAATCATTCTTAAAAAGATTCATTTATTTCTTTTGGAAAGGCAGATCCACAGAGAAAAGGAGATAGAGAGAGAAAGATCCTCCATCTTCCGGCCCGCCCCGCAGGCAGCTGCGATGGCCACAGCTGAGTCAGTCCAAAGCCAGCAGTTCTCCCCACACTGCGGGCTTCCCATGTGGGTACAGGCGTCCCAAAGCCCCGACCACCTGCTACCACCCGTCTAGGCCACAAGCAGGGAGCTGGTCAGGAAACGGAATAGCTGGGATACGAACTGTCACCCACACAAGTCCCCGGCACACAGCGCAAGGATTTAGCCACTGAAACATCACACCAGGCCCCAATTTTTTTTTTTTTTAAGGAGTTGGCTGAGGGAGCTTGAGCGGCTGGGCAGGGCCTCCGGGTGGGTGTGCCAGGCAGGGCAGGGCCTACCTCTTGTAGCACTGCAGCTCCTCCTGCAGCAACAGCAGTTGCGACTTGAGCTGGTTACGCTCTTGCAGCACGTCTCGCAGCTCCTGCAGAGTGAAGCGCGGCCGGTCGGGGTCCGTCAGGTCGACCACCATCTTGTCAGGTCCCAGAGTCATCTGCACCGAAAGAGGCCACGGGTCCAGCAACGTCCTCACCTCCCCGCTCCCCAGCGCCCTGCGAGCCGAGATGCTGCCCCCAGGAAGGGCTTGCTGGGTGGAAAAGCAGCGACAAGGCTAGAGCCGTTCTCCCAGGAGATCAGGATGTGACCAGAGCGTGACCCAAAGAGGGGACGTCCTGTCATGTGAGGGACGGAGCGTTTGGGGAGGAAAATGTGCCACTTTATCAGCTGCCCCACACAGGAAGTGATCAGCCTTGTGCTGCCCCACACAGGAAATGATCAGCCCTGAGCTGACCACATCGTTCTGGGACCGCAAAGGGCTCCCTCTACCTTCCTGGCGCCCACAGTAGCTGTCACATCTCAGACAGGCCACCTCCAGCAATGACTCTGGAGCTGCTCAAGCAGAAGCCCCACCCACAAGTACCAGGGTCAGCGCAACACAGAGGCCAACGAGACACAACCACCAGGGAAGCTACCAGGCAGGTGTGAGGCTCCCGTGACACTCCCAGAGGCTGCTCACACACGTCTCCGACGTCTCCCCCTGGGCCAGCCTCTCCCGTGCAACATGAGCTCTGAGATCACGGCCTCCTGTGCCTGGATATCCCAAGCCAGGCACACATGGCTCACTCGTCAAATGACAGCATGGCAACAAAGCCGGCATCCAATCCTCCCGGGGTTGCATTCACACATGAACAGTGCCGGAAGTACAACACGTGCACTGATGGCATGCAGGTTAACACTGCACTGCACATTCACTGTTGAGTCTTTTTACCCGGATAGCTAGTGAAATTAACGCAGCGAGTTGCAATGAGACATTTAAAAGTCAGAAAAAAAAAAAAAAAAGGAGGGAGGAGTGGCCTTTGGCACAGCGGGGGTAATCCAACACCTGCCAGGCTGGCATCCCACTGGGGTGCCAGTTCTGGACCCAGCTGCTCTACTTCTGATCCAGCTGCCCACTTATGCACCTGGGAAAGCAGCAGAGAATGGCCCAGGTGCTTGGGCACCACCCTGGTTGTTGGGGACATCTGTGGAGTGAACCTGCAGATGGAAGATGTATCTCTCTCTCTCCCTTCTCTTTGCAACTCTTTCAAATAAATAAATCTAAACAAACTACCTGTGTATCAATATGGCAAGAGCAAGTTAGGGTAAATTATTTATTGTAAGTTTTTGTTTCATGAATACTGGAAAATTGTAAAATAAATTTTGTAAAACTGAGATAAAAATGATTTCAGCAAAAAGTACCAATCTTGAGTCTACCGTAATGAATTTTCAAAGATTTTTGTTACTTAAGATATTTATTTCAAAGGTAAAATTATAGAGACAAGGGAGAGAGGGGAAGAAAAGACATCTTGCAAGTGTTGGTTCACTCCTCCAAATGGCTACACTAGCCGGGGTGGAACCAGGCTGAAGCCAGGAGCCAGGAGCCCTATCTCGGTCTCCCACGTGGGTGCGGGGGCCTAAGGATTTGGGCCGTTCTCTGCTGCCTTCAAGGCCATTAGCAAGGAGCTGCATCGGCAGTGGAGCAGCCAGAACGCCAACCAGCGTCGCTGCATCACCCCACTGTGTGGTAACACCAGCCCCAGCTTGATGACTCCACACATAGTTTAGGCACCTGTAAAAGCTCACTCAGCTCCAGCCATGGACCCTGGACCCTTCCCCACTCTGCCTCCTATATTGAAAGAGTGTTTTGCCTGTTTTGAAATGGAAAGAGAAAGAAAGTACATGGCCCTCTGGCTCACTTATGAAACCCCTACAACAGCCAGAGTTGGAAAAGACCCAAGGCAGACGCAGAAACAGACCGCAGGATCTCCTAGGCGGATTCAGGAGCAGGGAGAAACTGCACCATTCCTGGCGGCAAGGAATGGACGTCAGACACGCACTCCTTAGAGTCCCTGCTTTTACCTTGCTGCGTAGCATTCCACTGGCTGGATCACACCCACAGAAACAATCGCACTCGTCTGACTGGGAAGACCGATATTATTGTATCCTATTGCTTCAGCTCGGAGCAATCTCAGCACACACAGGCATGAGGACTTTTGTGGCTCCAAGGGGCTCAAGTGCCAGGCACCTGAACCTCTGGGAGCATTTGTCAGCAGCTGCAGAAGCTGGCGCGGGGCTCCGGGTGAAGCGCCGGCTGAGGCGCAGGACCTCTGAGAGGGGCTGGGGTCGCAGGGTGGTATGCGCTGGGTAGAGCAGCACGGCGCCTGGAAAGCACTCCGTGGAGAGGAATGGACATCACCAGGGATCCCTTTGAGGAGGAAGAGCCTCTGGCCTGCTCCCGCCCCCCCCGCAGCCCCTGACACCCTGGCCCACTCACCTCCGCGCTAGCTGGCGGGAGCTGGCGGCGTAGCCCAGCCACCTCGGCCCGGAGGCTGTCCCTCTCCATGCGCAGTGCCTCGGCAGTCAGATTGCCCTCGCTCACCAGCGCCTCCAGCAACTCGAGGACGCGAACGATTCTGAACTGCAGCTGCGTCACGCGGGGGTCGCTGCCCAGGGCCATCAGCTCGCGGCCCACCACGTAGGAGATGTCGTACACGTCCTCGGCGGTCAGTTGCGAGGGACTCTTGGCTAGCGCCCCTTCGGGCCCCGCATCGTCGCCCTCGTCGCCCTCATCACCATCGTCTTCTTCCTCTTCCTCCTCCTCCGTGCCACGCACTGGGGGCTCCTCCATGGCCGCCCGCTCAGACCCCCTGGACCTCCGGAGCTACCCTCTCCCGAGCCTCTCAAGGTTCAACTTCCTCCCGGCACCCAAAACTTTCCGAGGGGCGGAGAACCTGCCCGCCCAATCGGCGCGGCCCGGGGCGTGGGTCCGCCGGAGGCTGCCCCTGGGTCGGACGCCGGGGCGCACGGCGTCCCCCAGCACGCAGCACGCGGGACCGGGGCTGACAGAGAGCTGGGCGCAGGGCCTCGGCGGCCGCTCACCACTCTTCCCCCGAGACCCCTTTTTCGACCCCCCAACACCCAGGCCCAGCCAGCCAGGGAGGCGGAGTCGCGCAGAGTCCCGCCCCCGGGGGCCATGGCTGAGAAGCCGCGTTTCCACGGGGACGCGGGCGGAGTTTCCACCGCGACCTTGCCGAAGGGCGGGATTTTTTCCCTTCCGCGCTCGGGCTTTGCAGCAGTAGAATCTTGCCTTGCGCGTGACAGCAGATCCGGGTTTCTAGTTGGGGGGCTGTTTGTTGACAGTGAAACAGAGTGGCGGATGCGGGCAGCGCGCCTGACCACCAGCCTGTAGCAGGAAGCTCCAAGGCCTGTGGGCCCCAGGACTCCGAGCGCCCGAATGCGCGCAGACCTTCTGGTTAGCCTAGGTGCCTCGGCGACCCCTCATTCCAGCCCTTTGATCCAGGTGGCATCCTTGGCGAGTTACCGGGTCTCCGCACTGCTGCCCACGTGGAGGCATTGCGACCAGCAACTTGCGAAGTTGTGTGTGAGATCAAACATGTGAAATCAAGAACTTCGGAGCGATTGTGACCTGGGTGGGGAAGGGCACCTGAATGCTGATTTCAGCCTGGCTCCGCCTTGACTGTTGCAGATATTTGGGGGGGGGGGTGGGTAATGAATAAACCATTCTCTCTTTTCTCTTTTTTTCTCTCTCTCTCCTTTACTCTGTCTTTCAAATAAACTTTAAACCATGCTGCCATCAACAGGGTGAGTGGGCAACCAACCTATGGACTGGGAGACAGTATTTGTAAACCTTATTCAATAAGGGATGGTCATAAAGATACACAAAGAATTCCTATACCTCCGAACAACATTGTAGATAAACTCATTTTAAAATATGGACAGAGTTGGGCCCAGTGTGGTATCCTAGCAGCTAAAGTCCTTGACTTGCACGCTCCGGGATCCCATATAAGCGCCAGTTCTAATCCTGGCTGCCCCACTTCTCGTCCTTCTCCCTGCTTGTGGCCTGGGGAAGCAGTTGAAGATAGCCCAAAACCTTGGGACTCGGCACCTGCGTGGGAGACCCAGAAAGAAGCTCCTGGCTCCTGGCTTCGGATCGGTTCACCTCTGGTTATCACGGCTACTTGGGGAGTGAATCAGCGGAAGATGTTCCTTTCCATCTCTCCTCCTCTCTGTATATCTAAACTTCCAATAAAAATTAAAAAATAAATCTTAAAAAAACGAAGTGGGTAGAGCCGGTGCGGTAGCCTAATGGCTAGAGTCCTCATCCTGTACATGCCAGGATCCCATATGTAATCCTGACTGTTCCACTTCCCATCCGGCTCCCTGCTTGTGACCTGGGAAAGCAGTGAAAGATGACTCGCATCCATGTGGGAGACCTGGAAAAAGCTCCTGCCTTCAGATTGGCTCAGCTCCGGCAGTTATAGCCATTTGGGGAGTGAACCAGTGCGTGGAAAATCTTCCCTTCTCTGTCTCCCCTTCTCTCTGTAAATCTGCCTTTCTAATAAAAAGAAATAAATCTTTAAAAAGAAGATAAAGTTGGGCCCGGCAGCGTGGCCTAGCGGCTAAAGTCCTCGCCTTGAAAGCCCCAGGATCCCATATGGGCGCCGGTTCTAATCCCGGCAGCTCCACTTCCCATCCAGCTCCCTGCTTGTGGCCTGGGAAGGCAGTCGAGGACGGCCCAATGCATTGGGACCCTGCACCCGCGTGGGAAACCTGGAAGAGGTTCCTGGTTCCCGGCATCGGATTGGCGCGCACCGGCCCGTTGCGGCTCACTTGGGGAGTGAATCATCGGACGGAAGATCTTCCTCTCTGTCTCTCCTCCTCTGTGTATATCTGGCTGTAATAAAATGAATAAATCTTTTAAAAAAAAAAAAGATGAAGTGCCTTTCCGGTGAGTAGCTGTTTTCCATCTGAAAACCAGAGTTTTTTGTTCATATATTAGTGAATTTGTTGAACATCTAATATGTTCTGAATTTGGAGCACAGACAGGCCGTGGGGAGGAATGTGCTAGAGACAAGAGCCTCGGGACTGAGGACCTGCCGCTTCCTGAGCATAATCCTGTTCCCTAACCCCTCCCAGCTCCTTTCCTCCACGTGCCAACAAGCATTGCTACAGAATGTTGGCAAAGCTGACTCTTGGATCCTGCACAGAATGCTTCTTTAAAGTTTTACTTATTTATTTGGAAAAGTCACAGAGGGAGAAAAAGAGAGATCTTCCTTCTATTGGTTCAGTTTCTAACAGTTTTCAATAGCTGGAGCTGGGCCAACAAAACCAGGAGCCAGGAGCTTCATCCAGGACTCCCACGTGGGTACAGGGATCAGGCCATGCTCTGCTGCTTTTCCAGGCCACAAGCAGGGAGCTGGATCAGAAGTGAAGCACCAGGACTTGAACCTGAGCTCATGTGGGATGCCAGGGCTCACTGCAGGTGACAGCTTCTCTCGCTGAAATATTACAATCCCACCCCCTTCCCCATCTCAGGAGAGCTAACCACGACTCTTCTTGCTCTGCTGCAAATTCTGAAACCAAGAGTCTCAGCAGAGCTCCTTATGTGTGGTCCTGGGACTAGAATGACTGTCAACTGGGAACCTTTTAGAAATGTAAATTCTCTACCCTCTGAATCAGGAGACCCCCCCAGGTGGCCTCAGCAAGCCTTAGGTTAGAAGCCTCTAGGTAATTCTTTTTTTTTTTTTTAAAGATTTATTCATTTTATTACAAAGTGAGATATACAGAGAGGAGAGACAGAGAGGAAGATCTTCCGTCCGATGATTCACTTGTGCCGGGATTAGAACCGGCGCCCACATGGGATCCCGGGGCGTTCAAGGCGAGGACTTTAGTCGCTAGGCCACGCCGCCAGGCCCGCCTCTAGGTAATTCTGATGTGCACACCAGTAGGAATACCAGGAGTGGCAGCCCAGTGTTCCAGAGAGTGGATGCTCACATGTTCGCTCAGCCACCTGCAAGTCCTGCAATGCCAGGCAAGCACACTCTCCCCCAGGCCCGAGTTGTGCTATCCCAACTAGAGGACAGGGACTAGGATGGCACGGCTTGCACATAACCTCTCTATAGCATTAGAACTGTGTCTGGCAGTTAGTCTGTAGTCAATTAATATTGGATGGTAACTTGTGAATTTTATTACAAAAATAAAAAGTCTTAAACATTTCCCATCTTCATGTTTATTTGGCAATAAACTAAGAAAAGATGGATCAGTGACACATGGGAGCTGGATGGAAAGTGGAGCAGCCAGGACACAAATAAGTGCTCATATGGAATTCTGGCACACGTAAGGCGAGGATTTAGCTATTGAGCCATCATGCCAGGCCCCATATGATTTTCACAATACACATTTCCCAAATATCATCCAAAAAATTCTTTGCACTAAACTCTTAAAAAAAGATTTATTTTATTTTTACTGCAAAGTCAGATATACAGAGAGGAGCAGAGACAGTGAGGAAGATCTTCCGTCCAATGATTCACTCCCCAAGTGACTGCAATGGCCGGTGCTGTGCCAGTCCGAAGCCGGGAACCTGGAACTTCTTCTGGGTCTCCTAAGCAGGTGCAGGGTCCCAAGGCTTTGTGCCGTTCTCAACTGCTTTCCCAGGCCACAAGCAGGGAGCTGGATGGGAAGTGGGGCTGCCAGGATTACAACCAGCGCCGATATGGGATCCTGGCACATTCAAGGTGAGGACTTTAGCTGCTAGGCCATCACACTGGGCCCTGCACTAAACTCTTAATTCTGTTTTCTACTAGCTTTTTGAGCTACCCTCATATGTTCGCAACACAGCTTTTGAAAAAGCCCCAACAGTCCACCATTATACCAAGTTTAAAAAATAACCTCAAGTGCACTCTTGCCTCAAGAGTTAGGACAGGCTGGGGTCATGTGAACTGGATTCTCCCACCCTGCCTTTGGCTATAAACCAAAGAATGACTGGCAAGTGCTAAAGAGTGGACAAAGTGAATTTGAAAATGAAATTGAGTGGGTTCGCTTTTTTATAAAATGGAACTGCCAATCATTGGGGTCTGTTGTCTGTAAGTAGGCAAATGTGTGCTGACCAGAAGCTGGAGGGGCGGGGGAGTCCCCCGGTCCATGAAGCATGTGAGTGCGAGAGTCCTGTAACTCCTGTGGCTTCACTCATGTCCTTGAGCCGGTCAGCGAACACGGCCGTCACCCACTCTCTGCAGTACTTCCGGGTCTCTCACACTTTAATGGTACACGGAAACAGCAAGCATTTTAGACATGCCAGGCTGGGGCAACAGCCATCAACCCTGGTTAATGATTTCACCCCTGGCAGTTCAACAGTCATAGAGCAGGATCCGCTTGTGGGAAGGGTGGTTGTCTGAGGCATTTGTTTTGAACCTGTGCTTAACATAGGAACTTTTTTTCCCCAAACTTTCCTAATCTTTTCAGGGTGGGATGGGGTGGAAGAAGCCTTAAATGTGATCATAGTGAAGTGATTTTGGTGCCCTCCCTTCGAAATCCACCAGGGCTCTCTCCAGCACTGGGAAGCTGGGACATCCTCCCTCGCTGGTGGCACGCAATCGCTGCCCTGCCCTTCTAGTCCTCTGAGACTTCTGCAGCAGTGATCTGACCTTGCTGTCCTGTACTTGGTTGGTCAAATGTTGCTTTGTGGGCCCTGCGGCGTGGCCTAGCGGCTAAAGTCCTCGCCTTGAATGCCCCGGGGATCCCATATGGGCGCCGGTTCTAATCCCGACAGCTCCACTTCCCATCCAGCTCCCTGCTTGTGGCTTGGGAAAGCAGTCGAGAACGGCCCAATGCTTTGGGACCCTGTCCCCGCGTGGGAGACCTGGAGGAGGTTCCTGGTTCCTGGCTTCGGACTGGCACAGCACTGACCGTTGCGCTCACTTGGGGAATGAATCATCGGATGGAAGATCTTCCTCTCTGTCTCTCCTCCTCTCTGTATATCTGACTTTGCAATAAAAAATAAATAAATCTTTAAAAAAATTAAAAGCAAACAAAAAATAAAAACCAAATGTTGCTTTGTGAACGATTAACTACGTAGAGCTGGCGGTGGTTAGCTCTGCCTTCAGATGGCCCTCCCAACACCTCCAGGCGGTGTGGGTGTGTGGTACAGCTGCATAAGCACCCCTTGGACCTATGTTATCCCCAACAGAGATCCTGGATTCCAACCCAGCCCCTTGCTCATGTGGGAGCCAGCAAGTGAAGGTCAAGTACTTGTGTCCCCTGTTACCCAAGTGGCGATGTGGACGGAGTTCCAGGCTCTTGGCTTCCATCTAGGCTAGCCCAGGCTAGTGCGGGCATTCGGAGGGTGAGACAGTGGAGAGAACGATCTCCCGTGCGATGATTCACTCCCCAAGTGAGCCGCAATGGCCGGTGCTGCGCCGATCCGAAGCCGGGAACCTGGAACCTCTTCTGGGTCTCCCACATGAGTGCAGGGTCCCAAAGCTTTGGGCCGTCCTCAACTGCTTTCCCAGGCCACAAGCAGGGAGCTGGATGGGAAGTGGAGCTGCCGGGATTAGAACCGGCGCCCACATGGGATCCCGGAGCGTTCAAGGCGAGGACCCTAGCCACTAGGCCACGCCGCAGGGCCCACGTTCTGTTTCTAACGAACTGTAAGTAAATAGCGCCATGCCTTCTTTGCCTGTGATTTACAGACCAGAGGGACTACACTGGGCCTAGCAGCCAAGGCTGGCTTCAATCTCTGCTCCAGCTCCCTGTCACTGTAGCTCCTGGAGGGCAGCAGCAGTGGTTCACAGCACCGGGAGACCGAAGGCCTCTCAGGCTCCTGGCCTTGGCCTGGGCCAAACGCTGCAGGCCAATGGGGACTCACAGGTGTCACCTCCCCTCACCCTAACCCTGCCCCCTCAGCTAACCTAAGAAACTCAGGGGGTTCTTCCCGCCATGGAGAATGGCATTAAATGAAATTCATGCTGATGCAGAAATTTTTGAAATCCAATAAAAACTACTAGGGGTCATCAGAAAGTTTCTTTGTGGAAAAAAGTGCATTTATGAGAAAAAAAATGTGCAGAGATGTGCAAGAGCTTCAGCACCCAAATATGTTACTCCTCATTTTCCGCCAGTTACTTTCCTATAATGAGATAACATGATCCTCGCAATGTTAGACTGCTCAGAAATTCCACCCGGGAAGGAATTAGAGTACAGGGAGTTGGAAAATCCTTCAGGAAACCTTCCCCCACCGCTTGAAAAAAATAGAATAGTATCCCTGGATTGCCGGGCAACAGAATCCAACCCTAACCTAGCCAATCTGCGGGCAAGGCCGGAACGGAATGGGATCTGCCGGTTCTCCAGGCGTTCCCGGAGTCACACGCGCCCTCCTCTCTCCCGGCTTCCAGACTGCGGCTCTGGCGGCAGGCATCTCGCAGTTTGCTTCAAGTACCCTGAGGATTTCAACATATTTCTAGAGGCTGAATTGGGGTCATGGGAAGCCCCCAGCGGCGTAGTCGGAGGCTCCAAGCCCCCTGTGTTTCTCGTGAGGAAAGTGAATTTCCTAAACGGGGGGATTAGGACAACTCTGGGAACGCAAACCATACTCCCGAACGCCGCCTAAACCGGCTCAGCTCCTCGCGCAAGACTGCTTATTCGAGATCTTCCCACTGCCCAACGAAACAGTGTTTCTTGAGTAAAAATTAGAAACTCATAAAAAGTTCGTTTTTATTCCGAAAAACGACCTCCTCGACGCTCAGCCCGTAACGAAATTTTCCGAATTTAAAAACAAAAGAAGACCAGCCTTTGTGGCGAATCTGCTGTTTCCAATGTAAAAGTCCGGTCGAGGCCGGCACGAGGAATCTTCCAGCGCGTGGAGCTCGGCGCTTGACTCTGTGGGGGAAGGGAACCCAGCCTCGCCGAGGTGAGTGAGAACGGCGCCGAGGGAACCCACGCCGGGGAGAAGGAAGGGCTCCGGAGCGGCGCTGCCGCTGCGGCCGGGACGCGGCTCGGGGGGCCGCCATGTTGGGGCCTGGCAAAGGGGAGCTCTCTGTGGGGTTCCGTTGCGGGCAGCGGAAGTGGGAGCTGTGTCGGGAGGATGCTCCTTTCCTCCCGGCGCCCACCTAGAAGGTGAGGAGCCGGCGGTCAGCGCGGATGCTGGAGTAAGGCTGCCGGGGCCTTCTCCCGAGACTTCCGCCTCTGCTTCCTCCGCTGCACTCCGCATGCCCGCAACGCTGGTTTTTGGGGGTTCGCCCGCTGTGCGGCTTTGTCTCCAACCCTGGTGGGCAGCGCCAGAAGGGATCGCAGAGACGTTTAAGAACCCGAAATTTGGATTTGTACTGTACTCGTTTATAAGTTGTATGCTTCATGCTGTCCGACCTTCCCCCAGAAACCCGGTGAGGTGACACTTAGGTTTTGTAGATAAGAAAACCGAAGATAAGAGAGTTTTTCTCGAGGTAGAAGGCCCCCGTGCCTGACCCCCAGTGGCACCAACGCGGGCTGCAGCCGCTTGGCTTCCGTGTTCCTTGGGGTCGGCCTTGTGGGTCCCATGTGGCAGTCACAGTGGTGCCCACACCCTGGCATTATGGGGAGGAGGAGAGGGACCTCGGTGGGATGGAAGTGGGGGACCAAGTCCTGTACCGCACCGCACGTGGTCACGATGGCCAGCAGAGCTGAGCTGGCCTCTCAGCGGTGCCCTTGCACCACCTGGGCCAGACGGTGGACCGTGTGCGGCAGGCCTGGAAGGACAGGGCACCAGGGCACCCACGTTGGTGGTGGGACGTGGTGAAGGCCGCAGAGTCCAGGGCCACGGCTTTGTATTATGTCCTGTGGAGGTTTGACTGGAAGGAGAGAAGCCCACAGGGCCCCTCCTAAGCATTCCTTTCCCCAGGGGAACCTGTCAGCTAAAGCGAAACAAACTAAGGAAGACACCTAAGGGACAGTCCCTGGGAAGGTGTTAGGAGTGAGTTACTTCCCATAGCTCTGTTTTAACATTCATTTATAAGGCCAGGACTGTAGCTCAATAGGCTAATCCTCCACCTCCAGGTGCTGCAATCTCATATAGACGCTGGTTTGTGTCCTGGCTGCTCCACTTCCCACCCAACTCCCTGTTTATGGCCTGGGAAAGCAGCAGAAGACGGCCCAGGACACTGGGACCCTGCACCCACGTGGGAGACCCAGAATTAATTCCTGGCCTCATATTGGGCTCAGCTGTGGCTGTTGCTGCCATTTGGGGTCTGAAGATGGATAGAAGATCTCTCTTTCTATATAACTGCCCCCTTTGGTTTTTTGTTAAGATTTATTCATTTTTATCAGAAAGGCAGATATACAGAGAGAAGGAGATAGAGAAAGATCCTCCATCTGTGGCTCGCTTCCCGAGTGGACACAACCCCTGGAGCTGATCTGATCCAAAGCCAGGAGCCTGGAGCTTCTTCCAGGTCTCCCACGTGGGTGCTGGGTCCCAAGGCTTTGGACCTTCCTTGACTGCTTTCCCAGGCCACAAGCAGGGAGCTGGATGGGAATCGGGGCTGCCAGGATTAGAACCAGTGCTCTTGTGGGATCCTGGCACGTGCAAGATGAGGCATGTGGCCAGGGCTGTAGGGATGTGCTGTACAGGTCTGTTCTGAGTGCTGTGTGCTCACTTGCTGCTGTTGGGCCGTGGGGAGGGTTCCGTGGGTGCTGTGCGCATGCTTGCTGCTGTCAGGCCGTGGGGACCGTTCTGTGCGAGGCCCATGCTGAGTATTACGCTCATATTTGCTGTTGTCATTCCTAGAACATGAATGACTGGATGCCCATTGCCAAGGAGTATGACCCACTCAAGGCTGGTAGCATCGATGGCACGGACGAGGACCCGCACGATCGTGCCATCTGGAGGGCCATGTTGGCGCGCTATGTCCCCAACAAAGGTGTCACCGGAGACCCCCTCCTCACCCTCTTTGTGGCAAGACTCAATCTGCAGACCAAAGAGGACAAGCTGAGGGAGGTCTTCTCCCGCTATGGGGACATCCGGAGGCTGCGGCTGGTGAGGGACCTGGTGACCGGCTTCTCTAAGGGTTACGCCTTCATTGAGTACAAGGAGGAGCGCGCGCTGCTGCGAGCCTGCCGCGACGCCGACGGCCTCGTCATCGACCAGCACGAGATCTTCGTGGACTATGAACTGGAGAGGACCCTCAAAGGGTGGATCCCCCGGCGCCTCGGCGGCGGTCTAGGGGGCAAGAAGGAGTCGGGGCAGCTGAGGTTTGGGGGACGCGACCGGCCTTTCCGGAAACCTATCAACTTGCCAGTCGTTAAGAACGATCTGCACAGAGAGGGGAAAAGGGAACGGAGGGAGCGGTCCCGAGACCGGCACTGGGACTCGAGACCCAGGGACCGAGAGCATGACAGGGGCCGGGAGAGGAGGTGGCAGGAGAGAGAGCCGGCCAGGGCGTGGCCTGACAATGACTGGGAACGGGAGAGGGATTTCAGGGAGGACAGGGCCAAGGGGAAGGACAGGAGGGAGAGAAGCAAGTAGAGGCCGGGTGCTAGGCCGGACGGCAGGCGCTCTGCAACGCTGGCGTGTGTTTATACAGCAGCAGAACGGGCCCCTTCCCGGCCTGGATCCTGGGCTTTGGCCAGCGCTGTGGACTTCCCGTCTTCATCACACAGTTTTAAGGACACGTTAACCAACAGAGCAGAGTGGAAGGAGAAGACGGCATTCCCGTTGGATTTGGAGGTCGAGAGCTTGTTCTCCCCTGTGTTTGACATGATTGTGACCCATAGTCCTTTGCACCCTAACCTGGCCAGGATACGTCGTGTCCTTTCCCAGGTCACAGCCACAGCCCAAGAATTTGCTGAAGTGAATCGAAGCGGGATAGAAAGTGGATCTCAGAGCATCCAGGGACTTAGTGCCGGGAGCCAGTTGGAATGTCTGGGTCAGCAGCCAGCTCTGGTGGAAACGCTGACTGCCATCTGGCAGTTACAGCTCAGAACCACGTGGCAGCCTCCCAGACTCAACCAAATGGGGTGAAACGACAGTGGGGACCCAGGAGAGGGGCAGTCAGTGAGTGCCCACGGCCGCTTTCTGCTCTCTGGACTGGCGCAGTGGCCAGCGTCGGCCCAGAAAAGGCCGGGAGCTTTGTGGTTGACAGCTGTCATCTTTGAAAGTTCCGGTTCTTGGGATTGAATGTGTCTCATGCAGAATAAATGGCTGAATAGCAACATTCAGGTGTTATTGACTTGGCTTTGTACAGTGTGAATCTCAGGTTGACACAGGGAGCCCACTGACCTGCTGTGTGGGAGATGCTCTTGGGTGTGCTCTAGCCAGTTCCAGGGCAGAATCTGACTATGGCCCATGTCTCAGAAGACGCTCGTGTCCCACACAAAGGCGATGGCGGCCAGACAAGGCCGGTTCTGAGCTGAACAGGAAGCACGTGAGTGGGGTGCTGTGAGGAGAAAACACGGCCCCGCTGCGCTGTTCGTGGCGTGCCTGTCTGCCCGGAGCACCAGAACGCAGGTGGATGAAGAATGCACATCCAGACCCTGCCCCCGGCCTTGTGGTGCCGTACAGGCCTGGCTGGGTTAAAAAAATAGGTGGGGCATGGTGCCTGTCCCGTGGCGGGTTCTTTGGCAGTAGCCAGCCACATGGCAAGGCGACCACGGGACACTGACACCGAGGCTATCTGAAAGGCCAGACCGCAGGTTGAGGAGTCCTGGGCTGCTGTTTATGTAAGAATACAAAGCCGTGCACCCCTTGCCCAGTGCTCTTCTAAAGGATCCTGGGAACTGTGTGTCACGGAAAGCGCTGAAGGAATACATACGTCTCTCTGTAGCCAAGTCAACTCATCCGTTTCCTCTAAACTTTCCACAGTGTCCCTGGGCACGTGGTGCAAGTTTGCAGTGGGTACTGTGCAGGGGCACCACAGCTGGCCTAGGCGGGGCATGGCTCCTCACCACAGCCGGGCTGACCTGTGGTGGGGCACGGCTCCTCACCATGCCTAGGCTGACCTCAGGCAGGCACGGCTCCTCACATGACCAGGATGGCACACTGTAGGCATGACTCCTCTCATCTGGGCTGGCCCACAATGGGACGTGGCTCCTCACCACAGCCGGGCTGACCTGTGGTGGGGCACAGCTCCTCATCGCAGCCAGGCTAGCCCAGGGCGGGGCACGGCCTCACCACGACCAGGCTGATCGGCTGAGACACGGCTGCACTGCCTCTGTTCCTGCTGAGCGTGAACTTCAGGAGCTTAACAGGCACGCAAGCCTGCGACCAAAGGCAACACCAGCTAGTCTGATCATTTTCCCAGTGACTTGGAAACGGTCCCCGGTAGAACTGCCACGCCCCACCCCTCACCCCGTGGGACGTGCCTGAGGTACCTCCTCTCCCGACTTGTGGGCTCTGCAGGTGGAGAGCAGGCAGCCCTAATGGGGTGGATTTACACACACCCCACGGGTTTCTGTGCCACGTGCTCAGCTCTCAGTATGCCAATTCTGAGGGTGCTGCCCTCAGATGCAGTTAACACAGCTCTCATGGGGTTCCTAGCAGCAATGCTGGCCCCTTCCCAGGCTCTGCTCCCTCACACAGGCTCCCACAATACCATCTGTCATGGAGCGGTCAGCAGAGGCCACACAGGTGGAGCTCCTATCCCAGGACTTCAAACCTCCCAAACTGGGAGTTTTTACTCTAACTTCCTGACTCATCACCCAGCTTCTGGTGTTGTATTACAAGCACAAGTTGTGTGTCACTGCAGGCCTTACCCAGGCTGCAGCCCAAGTCATTTAGTTCCCCAGCTCCCACTTGGGCCCGTGCCCAGTGCCCGTGCTCTGGGACGCTGGCCTTTGAGGAGGACTGAGAGCTTGGCATGGCAATCGTGGGAAGCAAACAAGATGCTGAGGTTCCCCCTGGGCAGCAGCACGGCCTGGTCAGCACTGCTCAAGAACAGCAGGGTGTGAGGCCCCCAGGCGTTGCTGGGAGTGCCCCCCAGCTGTGACGTCATCTCCAGCCTTGAGGGGGAGGACGGCCTGTCCTGGGCTCCAGAGGTGCCGCCTCTCTGCTCTGTAGACTCTACATGGTCTGCTGCGACCACCACTTCATGGTTGCAGAAAGCTACCTATTTCCTGTCTCCCAGGAAAATAGGACACATGTGGTAATAAAACCTCAACACGCAGAACTTTATACAAAGCAGGTCAAATGGCAGTTACAGTGGCAAGTCGTGTATTTGGCTTAAAGCAGCTGTGTTACCCAAGTTAACGCGAAAGTCTGGCCTCTGTCCACAGGGTTATTAAATACATATCCTAAAGGGTCAGAGTCATCTGTTATAAACGGCGACAGCCCTGGGTAGAAACAAACATTCCTGGAGAGTTTGGTGTAAGTTTCCCAACGTCGGTCCCCAAAGCAGTCTATCTGTGGGGTCAGTTTTGAGAGGGGCACGTGCTGACGTGCAGGTGCCAGGGCAGCGGGGGACCCGGAGTCACAGGTGCTGTAGGGCCTCCTGGCCTTGCTCCGTGTAACCGTCGTCACGCTGGGTGCTGGCCCATTGGCCGAAGGACTCGTGAACATGCGCGTTCCTCTGTGTGTTGGCTGGCCGCTTCTTGTCCCGGGAGAAGAAGCTAAATCTGTGGGAAGAGAAGAGGCCACAGTGAGCCCGAGCCTGGGCCAGGTCTCATTTCGTGCTACAGCAGGGGCACAGAGCAGCCAACACGGGAGGGAGTGGATCACTTAAGGTGTGAGAGGCCTCTTAGATGTGGCTCGGTTACTGGGCACGGCCCTGGGCTCCTTCAGTCTTGGTGTCATGGGGTCAGCCAGTGGGACATGGTGTGTATCTGTGGATTAGTGGCTGGGTGGGGCCCTGGGGTCTTTTAGTCATGGTATCATGGGGTCACCCAGTGGGACATGGTGTGTACCTGTGTCGGGATGAGGCCTCTCCCACCTCGATCCCTGCCTAGGAGCCTTCCCGTGGAAACAGACCCTGGGGTCTCTAATGTGCCTGCTGAAGCTGAACAAAGCTCACTCAGAAGCCATGAGAAACACAGGCTGCCTCTGACCTAAGTGGGCGCATGTTCCCAGTGTAGGTCATCTGTAGGTCATCATGTCTGTGATGTGTAGTGTCTGTCAGGAAGCTGTCACACAGCAGCCCAGATTTCACATGGGTTACTGCTCAGCATGGGGCTCTGGAGGTATTTAATTCCAGCACACACAGTTCTCTGATGAGAAACACTGAGGGGGCGTATGCACAGGGCACATGGGAAGCTTGAGTGCGGAGTGTGTCACGTTCGCTCGCTGCTCGGCAGGCGCTCCTGTGCGCCAACAGCTGCAAGGCCGTGAGCACGCAGGCAGACACCCCCAGCGAAGGCCTGCCAACTGCACCCGCCCTCCCGCGAGCTCCGTAGACTGTCAGCCGCCTGTTCACACTGTCGGCTTCTCTCTCCTCCAAGCTCTTATCCCTGGAATTTGGGTTTCTGATGGTGTGTTTCCTGCGGGGGCTGTGGGGGGCAGGAACAGGCACGGGAGCCCTGAGAAAGCTAAGTACATAAAGGACTCGGGGTTCCCTCTGTCCACCTGCCAGCTGCTGTGAGGGCCACTGCCCATGGGCTTCCGAAACAGCCCATTTGGTGGGGCGGCTTTGCTGGCACCTGGCTCCTGCGGTCAGTCTCTCTAGGACCAAGTGTTTCATGGCAGAGACCAGGCGAGCACTACCTGATACTCCCTAGGAAGTAGGGGCTCTTTTCTCTACAGCAGCAAGGAGGGTACTTCAGCAAGTTTGTGGAAAATGGAATGAAAAGAAGTTTGCTGTAGAAAAAATTTTGAAATCCATGCATATCGAGTCTTCACGGAGGGGGCCGCATCTCCTAGGGGTGCTGGTTCAGTTCCAGCTGCTTCACTTTGATCCAGCTCCCTACTCATGTGCCTGGGAAGGCAGCAGGGGATGGCCCAGTGCTGGGCCCTGCACCCATGTGGGAGACCCGGATGGGGCCTAGGTTCCTGGCATCTACCTGGCACAGCCAGGCTGTGGCACCTGTTTGGGAAGTGAACCAGCAGGTGCAGCATCTGTCTCTGATTGTTGTCCTGCCTTAAAAATAAGTGACTAAATCAATCTCTTTTTTGCAATCAAATAAACTAATGCTTTAATTTCATTTTCCACGCACACGTTGAGGTATTTCTGTAGGTGAGTGTACAGTGACCAAAGACAGTTTCGGATCTTGGTGACTCATGAGCTCTGTCTGAAGGGTCGTCGGGCCAGTGAGTTGGCTGAAACTACAGCAGTAACGCGGCCCTGTCACATTCCGCCCTGCCTGACTAAGCTAAGCAGGAGAGCCACGTCCACTCCCAGCAAGCAGGAATCAAACACAACTTCAGCCCTCCTCTGCACTCCCCTTTTGATAAGAGCAAATGGTGACCCATGGCGCTTGGCCCGAGGAAGCAGTTAGAAAGCTTGGCGTGGAAACACAGGGTTAGTGTCACCCGGGGGCCGCGGGGTGCCAGTTACTGACCCGTCACTGAAAGGACCTTCTTTACTGGACCGTGGACAAGGTGGTTTTACAGCAGAAATAGAAGAAACAGAGAAAGATCGGTGACCGAGCCTTGTGCAGGGGGTGGGGTGGCGTGTCCCCAGTCACACTCCATACCCACGGCAGAGCGAGGACACGCAGAGGCCGGCCATGCAGCAGCCACACGGCAGGCACAGCCCACACGAAACCCAAACCACACGCAGTGCCTACAAGGGAGACCAGTCGTCGGACAGGCTGCAGCGTGGGATCATCTATTATCAGTCCAGCTGCCACCATGGGCATTATGGCTGTAAAGATCCTGGTCCGAGAAGTACAGGCAGACAGAGGAGAGAAAAACGGGGGAGGTGTGAAACACTCGGCATACACACAGACTGCTGGCCGGCTGGACCCTGACCCTGACCCCGGCTCTCAACAGGTGACCGCACGGGGGAGCAGGGTCCCGGCCCTGTGGATGAGACCAGTGAATACATCCTGAACAATGGGTGTCTTCAAAAAAGGGGGAAACCTGAGAGCGAAGCCCTGAGCAGGAGGCAGAGGGAGGAGAGCAGGAGGTGGCCAGCCAGCACGACAGAGGCCACAGCAGTGTCACCCACGGTCCTCGGAAGGCGTGGAGCCAGCTGCCACTTGCAGTTGACCTCACCTTGCTGTGGTCGTGGCGGTCATCTGTCCAAGAGCATGATCATAGGACAGCCGCCAAGTGGACAGGGTGCCCCTCAAGGCCCTAGGTAGGAAAAGGAGGAGTATGGGGGTATGTGGTGACGCCCTTGTGTGGAGCCTGCTGTGGCCAGTGAGCGCCTGGGTGGTCTCAGGACCATTTCCTGGTCCCCCTGTGGGAGTTGGGGCTGATGCCAACAGCTCAGCCGCCCCTTGGCTGGGCAGGAGAGATGGATGTGACGCCATGGCCAGGTCGCTGCCACACTGAGAGGTGACGTTCCTGCCAATTGGCTGGGGTGGGCCTGAGGCACCTGTCTCCAGGTGCCGGAGTGGTTCCCTGCTGCAGCAATGGGTGCATCTCAGAGTGGCAGAACCACGGAGTGGGCTCTCAGGGCAACACTGGAGAGGGAGGTGTGCAGAAGGAACGGGTTCCACCCTACATGGCCAGTCTCAGGTGGCATTTCAAGACGACCATGGACAGGCAAGGAGAGAGGTAGGGAGGCGGGGTGGCAGCAGGGGTCGGGGAGGAGGACAGGGACGGAGTGTGCTGCTGGTGCTGCCGGGAGCACTGGCTTCCTGCTCTGAGCCTGGCATCCTGTCACTGCTGCCCTTGCTGTCCTGTGGAGTGAGGCCACACCAGAGGGGGGCGCTGGTGCCAGCGCTGGCAGGGCTGAGGCTGAGGTCACCAGGGGCTCCCACGTGCCATCCCCGGGCAGCAGCTGGCTCAGGCACACGCTGTTCTCAGAGTGTCTTGCAGGCACGCTGTTTGCTCAGCAGCAATAGGAGCAGCAGTTTCCCGTGTCCTTGTGGGGTTCAGCCCAGCAACATGGAATCGGCACCTGCGACTTGGGGCCTTGGGCAGCCAGCCCTCAGCCAGGGACTGGGACACCAGGCCCACCAGGGTCACTCCGACCTCAGGTTTCCCAGCAGAGCCATGTAAGTGAAGTCGGGAGGCTTCACTTTAGGCCTCACTTTTTCTGAGAAATGGGGATGTCTGTCCCAATTCTAGGGTTTGGACAGGGTGAAGTGTCTTTTAGTTCAAGTGCTCTACACTGTGGAAGCCCCTTCCAGCCCCCACAGAGGGTGGGGATGGCGAGGGCACGAAGCTGGGCTGCCAAGCACCACACCCCAAAGGAGGACAGCAGGGTGGGGCAGCAAGAGGAGCTGGCGGGGGAGAGGGGCTACGAACCATCTAAGAATCGCCCTTCCTGGCCCCGGGCTCCTGACTAACAGCTGTGGTGCACACAGACAGCCAGTGTCCTGCCTGTGCTGGTCAAAAGCCTTTTGTGCCACTGTGCTCTCCCAGTCATGCCCTAGGAGGCTGGAGCTGCCACCTGCCTCTGCTGCTGGGTGAGAGGTGCTGGTCTCAGACCTAGCAGCTTCCTCTGCCAGGCCAAGAGTCTGAGAGCAACCTGGAGCGGGGAAGGTCCCTAAAAAGGGGCCCCAGAGCCCTTGCGGGAACTTTCCAGAAAGCAACACACACCCACAGTCTTTCTAGAAATTCAGGTGTGGGTACAAGAACTGCTGGTTGATTTTGATAACTTTGGCCACTTGACAGTTGCAAAAGCCAACTAACTCTTCATTACTTATTTAGAAAAAGGGGGCTGGAACACAAAGCTCCAAAGTCAGAAAATTCCAGAAGCTTCCCCAGGAAAGTGTAGGTGTCAGAGCAGCCCACCCACATCCTGCTCCCAGACTCACAGGTGGGACGAGCTAGGGGCTCAGTGTGTAAACCACGCCAGCCCCATCTGTTACTGACCAGGCCATCTTCTAAACAGAATCGAGATGAGGCTTCCTGGCCCGGCGGTGTGGCCTAGTGGCTAAAGTCCTTGCCTTGAACGCCCCAGGATCCCATATGGGCGCCGGTTCTAATCCCGACAGCTCCACTTCCCATCCAGCTCCCTGCTTGTGGCCTGGGAAAGCAGTTGAGGACGGCCCAATGCTTTGGGATCCTGCACCCGCGTGGGAGACCCAGAAGAGGTTCCTGGTTCCCGGCATCGGATTGGCGCGCTCCGGCCCGTTGCGGCTCACTTGGGGAGTGAAACATCAGATGGAAGATCTTCCCCTCTGTCTCTCCTCTTCTCTGTATATCTGGCTTTTCAATAATAACAAAATCTTTAAAAAAAAAAAAAGAGATGAGGCTTCCTCTGCCAGGTGCAGCTCTGGAAGCCATCTGCGCCTCTCCCTGGCTCTCTGGTCTTGCACAGGGACCCGTCTTTCTAACTGACATCAGTCCACATGACCTGAATGGAGTTAAAGCTACTGCAAGGTGCCAGTGCTGTGGTGTACCACATTAATCCTCTGCCTAGGGTGCCAGCATCGCACATGGGCACCAATTCAAGTCCTGACTTCTGATCCAGCTCCCCTCTAATGCACTTGGAAAAGCAGTGGAAGATGGTCCAAGTCTTTTGGGCCCCTGCATCCACATAGGAGACCTGGAAGAAGCTCCCAGCTTCAGACCAGCCCGGCTCCAGCAACTCAGTGTAGCTGTCTCCCCTGCCCAGACCCCAGAGAGTGAGCCAGCGGAGAGATCTCTGTCTCTCTTTCTCTGTGTAATCCTGCCTTTCAAGTGAGGACAAATAAATCAGGTGGGAAGAAAAGCTGCTCCAGCTTCAGGGATGGGAATGAGACACTGCCCTGGATGATCACTGTGCTGTCCTGTGCTTGGTTTAGGTGCAGTCATGTGACCAGGCAAAGCCAAGCAGATTTGACTCTTGGGAACAGGAAGTCTGAGCCGGAACCTGGGGGCCAGCACTGTGGTGCTTCAGCCCTGATCACTGCACCTCCAACCCATGCCAGCCAGTGCGCCGCGGGGCAGCAGCGGCGGCTCCCGCGCCCGCGCAGGACACCTGGGGGAATGTCCAGACTGTCGGTTGAGCCTGGCCAGTCCTGGCTGGTGCGGGCATTGGGAGCTTGAAGTAGCAGATGGGAACTCTCCCTCCTCACGTCATCCCCCTCTCTTGCTTTGCCTTTCAAGTGGATGAAGAAAAAATAAACTCTTAAGAAGGAAGAGCTGCTGGCTGCTGCTGCCCTGAGTCCAGATCCTCGGAGAGCAGAATGCGGGTAGGTGAGGGAACCGCGGCCTGGCCCTAGCTGAGCCGGAGCTGGGGCATGCCGAGACACTTCAGAGACTGCGCCAAATTCCTCCTCCCCAGGTACTCGGAGCTGGGACTCGGGGGAAGTGTCGCCTCCAGGAAGTAGCTTTCTCTATCTCCAGCTGGGAGCATGTCCCCTTCGCCACCTGAAGCTGGCCAGGAGCCAGGAAGAGAGCCACGTGCCCACCCACCAACTCCTCCTCATCTGGGCTGCGCGCTGAGAACCCAGACATGGCACCATCTTCTATGAGGAGGATGCCCAGCTGGCAGCCCGCATGGGTTCCCCCAGGAGTGAGCTCCCAGCCTGAGGCACAGCCTTCATCCCTCTCCCCGACACCTGCCCCTGCCACTGCTCCCACAAAGCCTGTGCTGTGACTCAGGGGACAGGAGTGTGCTCTCTGCTGCAGTGAATACAGAGCCTGGATGCCCGGCAAGGGCAGCAGGACACTGCCCTGGGAAGAGCTTAGAGCGCGACTTCCAGGCTGGTACTGTGCTACATGCAGTGGGTAAGGCTGCCCCCTCTGATGCCAGCGCCCCATATGCTGTCCCAGCTGCTCCACTTCCAGTCATGCTCCTGTTAGTGTGCCAGCCACGTGGGAGCCTGGATGGTATTCCAGGCTCCCGGCTCCAGCCCTGGACATTATGGTCTTTTGGAATGAACCAGCAAATGGAAGATCTCTCTCCCTCTTTCTCTGCAACTCTCCCTTTCAAATAGATAAATCTTTAAGATCCATGCCCACAGATAAGCACCTCCTCCCAAGGCACCCCCATCAGTGCACGGGCTTGAATCCCAGCTCTCCCTCCAATCACAGCTTTCTGCTACAGTGTCCCCTGCGAGGGCCATGATGGCCGCAGGAGTCAGGCCCCTGGATGGGGGTCCCACGGGAGCCCTGCATGGGAGAATGCTGTGCCCACTCACATTCCAATTTCACAAGGATACACCCATGCAGAGACTCGCTAAGGGACCTACAGGCTGGCTGAGGGCAAGCACTGGGTCCCAAAGCAGCAGGGTCGACTCTGCACGGATCATCTGCCACTCGTCACTTGGTGGAGGGATGAGTCATCACAGACACGCACAGATGGGGTGGAGCCAGGGACACTCCTGACCTCCCAGAGCTGGGACCAGGGGGTCTCCCTGTCCTCCAGCCTTGTTCACTGCCCTCAGAAGCAAGCCCACTACATGCTCAGCAAGCTCCTGAGCATCAGCCACAGGTCCCCGGCTCACCCTGCCCCTGCCCGGAGCCCTGAGGAGGAAGGCAGCGCTCAGACAAGGCGTGAGCCCAGGCAGGGCCTGGATGAAGCTCCTCCCAGTGGATGAGGTTGGGGACAGGACTGGCCCCGGGAGCAGGTGCCTGCGAGGAAATGAGGATGCCAGCTGCGGGCAAAGCAGCCCCACGCACGGGAGGCGCCGCACTTACAGTCGCTTGATCCCCGACTCCGGCTGGGGGGACAGCCTCGGGTGGGCAGCGGGTGGAGGCGGAGGTATCCGGTTCTCCTCTTCCATTTCTTCACTGGAAGTAATTGAGAGGTATTAGCTACAAGAACTATCAAGAATTCTGGGAGAGCTGCCACATTCCAGAAGAGCATAATCTGAGCAGGTCCAAACAGGGAATGAGACTGGGGACCCAGGACAAGGTCCCCAGAACCTCAGCCCCCACAAGGCTGCCAGCTGGGGCGTTGGCCACTCACCACGGGCAAGCGACCCTGGAGGTGAGGACAAGGTGCCCGCGTCCATTAGACCCAGCAGTCAAGTGGCAGCAGTTTGAGGAAAGAGCTGCATCTCCCACTGCAGTCAAACGTGACCCCACTTCCCGACTTTACAAAGTGCCTGCTCGACTAGGCACCCTCCTAGTTCCTCCACCCATTGTCAAGTGTCCCCCAACCAGACGTCCCCATGCCGGCGTGCCAACCCCACCCCTAAGGTAGGCCTGCCTCCTCTAGGAGCCCTCCCACCTGCACCCGTCTCCAAGCCACAAATGATGTCTCCTATCTCTGAACTTCCCAGCACCCAGTTGATCAGACGGACATGTGCCAGGCACACATGAGGTACAGCGTCCTCCTCGCCTCTGCTTGTCGCTGCCGGGGCAGGAAACACCTTGTCCCTGGGCACCTGTCCCTCTTCTGGATTTCCCCATCGGTCGTGCACCTGTCTTTTGCTGGGTGTAGGGGACCCAGCCTTGCACACTGTTGTCCAGCTGCTTACTGTGTGCTGTGACAACAGATGGCAAAACAACTGCCCCCGTGAGTAGGAAAAGGGTCACGTGACATACGTAACTGGGACAGGGAGCTTCTTTGGCGGGAGGGTGAAGGAGGAGGGGACATGTGAGGCAGCCCCTGAGCAACCAGGGCTCTGCCATGGAGAGCTCTGAGGGCCCATCTCTGGCAGCAGGAACAGTGTGTGCCAAAGCCCTGGGGTGGAGGTGGGCTGGGTATGTGTGAGAGTTGAGGTGTGAGGTGGTGATGCTGGCCAGGTGGAGCACAGGATGGCTGCACCTGTCCCGGGCCAACGTGAGGGTGTTCACATCGGCACTGATCCCACCTAGTGTGCATATTTGCATCCTTGCTGCCAGAGTGCCAACGTGCTGCCGTGCTCGGCCTCAATGTCCTGCTGCAATCTTGCAGTGGGGTAGGGTGTGCATCTTCTTGCAGCTGCGAAGACGTGAGTTACAAAATGCCACTGGGCTCTAGCGTCTCAAAGGCCACATGTAGAGGAGGCGGGGGTCTCTCTGAAATGCCTGGCTCCTGGGAGGAGCTGGTACACAAAGGCAAGGAGAAGCCTTACCTCTTGTAGTAGGCTAGCTCCTCCTGCAGCAAGAACACCTTGGACTTGAGCTCATTCCGCTCGTGCAGCACGTCCCGCAGTTCCTGCAGCGTGAACCGGGGCCGGTTGGGGTCCTTGAGGTCCATGGCCGCCTTCTCAGCGTCAGAGACACAGTCCTCCCCGCTGGGCTCTGCCTGCAGGAGGCACAGATGAGGCTGTTGAGCCCCGCAGGCACCCCAGCTCCCACTCGCTTCCCCAGCGCTGCTTGTGCTCCCACCCTCCGCGGGCGAGCAGCTTGCCCAGGCGCTATTTCCAGTACTCGTGGGCAGCCCCGTGCAGCTTCCCCGGGGGGCGGAAGCCACGGCCACCTGTTCACAAAGCGCGTCCCGCGCCGCCCCACTGACTCAGCGCTGTTTTACACATGGGAACAGCCATCCCAGGAGCAGGAAGGTCGTGCCTCCGATGCCACTGCCTGCCTCTCCTCCCCGACCTATGACAACGGCTAACCTGGCCAAGGTGGGCAGCACTGCCGCCTACCTGTGACAACGTGTGCATTTCCCGGGCTGTTGGCTCCGCCTGGCCATGTCCCCAAGCACACCCAGGCGACTCCTCCTGGTCGGCTACACAGACGCAGCCTGGCCACGCAAAGTCGCTTGACTGGTCAGACCCAGACCCTCCTCCCACCTTCTTCCAACAAAGAAGCCTTCTTAAAAACAAACAAAACCTGCTGTGGACACAAAACCCACAACAATGCAAAGGTCACTGGTCTAAGCATGTTTCACAGGGTTGTGTAGATACCACCTCTGTGGTTCTAGAGTAGCTCTCCCAAAGGGAGACCCTGCACCCAGCAGCCAGTCAATCTGCACTCCTCTTGTCCCATCATGTACATGGCCACACTTGGGATACCTGTGTCCCTCACCCCTGCGTCCATGACCACGCTCAGGATACCCCCACACCCCTGTGCATGGCCACGCTCAGGATACCCCCGCCCCAGTGTACATGGCCACGCCCAGGATACCCCTGCCCCCATGCGTGGCCACGCTCAGGATACGCCTCCCCCCACCCCGTGTACATGGTCACACTCAGGGATACTCCCGCCCCAGTGTATATGGCAATGCCCAGGATACCTCCTTCTTCAGCAACAGCTACCTGTGTCTTCCCACCTTACAGCTGTCACTGAGGGTCTAAGAAACTTCCTACACTGGTATTTGCACAGCTGTTCTCAGTGCACTGACACTCCCAGGAATGAGCTGCCGAGTGAGGTAGCAGTTCTGTGTGTATTTACTTGAGAAGAAGCGAGCTCCATGTGCTGGTTCCACACCCCCGGCCTACAGGTGCCCCAATCCCCTGAGCTACTCACACACAGTCACACGGGGTGGACAGAGGCCAAGGCAGCAAGGGAAAGCTCTGGCGTCAGGGGTGGGAGATGGAGGACACCCTCTGGCCCCGCTCTGCACCCCACCCCAGAAAGCTGAAACCACAGCAGTCAGAGGAGGGGGGGCTGCAGCCTGGAGGGTGATGCAAAGACTGGAGGCTGGCAGAGCCAGGACAGGATGTTCCTGGGAGAGGGCACTCGAATGGAGACACCACCCACGAGGCCAGTCAGGTGACAGAGGGCCTGATTTGGGAGAGCACACCCAGGCGTGTCCAGCCTCAGCACTGGAGTCCCCTCGGAACAGCGGGCAGCAGGGAAGGGCCTCACACAGCAAGAAGCTGAAATCTGGCCCATGTCTGTTGCTCCCCCAAACCATCTGGGCAGAGTCCCAGGCCCCGCTTCCCCTCCATGGGCCAGGGGAGGAGATGCTGGCAGAAGAGGCCTAAGAGCCTCGTGAGCTACTCCAGGCATCTGTGCACAGCGTCTCCAGGGTGTGGCTTCTGGTCCAGCCTCCTTTCCAGAGCCGCCTGCACAAGACCACATTTAGCAAGTAACTGGTATGCGGCAGGCACTCCACAGTGCCCACTGCCCAGGTTTGCTATGTAGTGATTCCGAGCCTTGCCAATTGCTGCACTCCAACCTGGGCAACATACGGGTGGGGGTGGGAGCAGGCTGCAGGAGCAGTGGCTGACAAGCTGAGTGCAGGAAGGTGGGCTTGTTCTGTGGGGTCTGGACAGCTGGGCAGCAGGTGGCTGCCACTAGAAACAGCTGGACAGACCAGAGGCTGCAAACTGGACCCCTGAGACAGCCTCGGGTGCTCCCCATCACATACTATTAGTCCTCTTCACTGTGTTCTAAGCTGCTGAGCTGGTTGCCAAGGAGACTTCATAGTGAAACTGGGTTTGGAGGTTTTTTTTTTGGCTTTGCAGTTAAGACTTGCTCCCTGACTCCCGCTCCCTTGGATGTAGACCCTGGGAGGCAGTGGGAAGGCTCAAGGGGCGGGGCCTCTGCGCCCCACATGGGAAACCTGAATTGGGTTTCTGCCTCCTGACTCCGCCCTAATGCAACCCAGCCATTGTAGATGTTTGGGGAGTAAGTACATGGATGAATGCTTCGTCTAACTCTCAGATAAATAAGTGCACTGAGGTGCAACTGAGACACTGAAAAGCCAGAAACAAATCTGGAAGATTGGGCCTTGCAGGGCCCAAGCGCTTCACAGTGGCCCTGGCCCATGTTAGGGGCTGCTGCCCCATCCTGGGACTCTCGTCCTTCTGACCCCAAACCTGACACGTGGCAGCTCAGGTCCTGCTGTTCACCAGTGGGGGTCCCAGAGCCTGGAGGTGGGGCTTAGGGACCTCCCCCACTGACTCAGCACACCTCCAGAGGCCTCCTCCAAACCCGAGTTCTTTTTCCTGGGAATGGACGGCTTTGGCTGGCCAGACCTGGAGGTGAGAAAGCTGCTACTTCTAGGCTTACTCCCCAGGGGCCGCGGAGGACGGGGTTATCTAAGCCTCAGGGTGTTCTCTTGTCCCTCTGAAGGCCTTTTGGACACAGCTGGAGGGAGAAGCCCCTGCCTTTGGAGTGGTCCTGACTGCCCCAGGTACCAAGATGCCCTGTGCCCTACTGCCCCTTGCACAACAGCTAGGACTCCTGGGTCAGGCTGGGTTGCCTTTATGGGTGGCCAGGACCCAACTTCTTGAGCCAGCGCCTGCTGCCTTCCAGGGCACACACAGCAGAAAATTGGAGTAAAAGCAGAGCCAGGACTAGGATATGGGGTGCAGGAGTCCCAAGCAGCCGCTCACCCCTGCACCGATGCCCACATACTTGGGAGTGGTACTAGGGAGGACCTGCGGCCTTCTCTAAGGCACTCCGGCAGTGCTCGGGTCTGTGGAAGCCAAGCAAGACCTTGGCCCTAGGACGGGCCTGAGGACAAAATCAAAGACCTACTACGGGCAAGTAGCTGGTCACCCCACACATCATGGGTTCCCATGTACGGCAGCGTCCCAAACAGGACTATTCACAGGAGAAAGTAGAACCGTAGTTCCAGGGGCCAGACTCACTGCCTGCCAGTGAGTACGGGCTGCAGGGTTTTAGGGTGGAGGGAACGTTCTAGAAGGCGGTGGTGACTGCAAACTGTGGTGAAGTATCAGGAATCACACCACCGTGTGCTTTGAGCAGCTGGGCCATGTGGTGTGCAGGTCACATCTTGGAAGGGGCTGCACAGTGTGACTAAGGCAGCACAGTAGGTGACAGTGAGGCGGCCGGACCCTGTAAACCAAGGACTGGAACCTGCACTGTGATGCCGCCCACTCTGGCGGACGGGTCCAGCCCCGTGCGCCGGGCCCCAGCTCAGCTCATGCTGTGTGGCTGGCCAATGACTGTGAGCACAGCAACTGGCTCGCTTGTTCTAACAGCTCTTCAGGGGGAGTGCCATTACAACTCCTAGGTTAGGGACGAGGGGTGCAGGCACAGAGGATCCTGGGGGGCCCTGAATCTGGCTGCATGGCTCTAGGGCCTGCAAATGGCTTCTCCCCACAGCTCCTCCTACAGCAATGCACTCTTGCCTCCGTGCCTCTCTGGCACCAACTGCTTTTCTTATACATTTGGATCCATAAAAACCTCCCTTCCCAAGTATCAAGTTCCATGAGCTTTGGTCCACTCAGAGTCATGGGAACGGTGTTGCTGCTGCCTAAATCCAGAACATTCCCATCCCGCCAGGCAGCCATGGAGGCCAGCCTCCACACCTCCCCTTTCCTGTTCATCAGCTGGTGGACAAGTGACACTCCCACCCGAGGACTGCGGGGAGCAATGCTGCCGTGGGCACGTGTCTGGCAGATGAGGCAGGGCAAGGAGGTGAGGTGGATGGTACAGTCTCTGTGGGCACCCTCTGAGTCCCCATATGCACCCATGCACACACACTCAGCAACCCTACAGGCAGGCATCAGTGGCAGGTGCCAGCTGCCATCACTCACTGAGCTGTGCACCCTGGGTCTCACTGCTGGGGGTCTCCGGTTCCAGAGCCAGCCCAGCTGTGTGTCCTCGGGCCAGTAGCTTGTTCTCTCTGGGCCTCCCAGTGCCAGCCTGGCCCACAGTCTCTCTCCCCTAAGCTTACCTCGGGCTCCTCCTTCTGGTCCTGGCCACGCTCACCCTGCAGCCTCTCCCGCAGCCGCCCCAGCTCGGCCCGCAGGCTGCCCATCTCCTGCTCCTTGGTCTGCAGGTCTGCCTCCAGCTCCACCTTCTGCTCGATGAGGGCTTTGCCCTGAGCCTCCACCACCGTGACGCGGTGCCGCAGGTCGTGGTTAATCTTCATCAGCCGGGTCTGCTGCTGCTGCAGCTAGAGAGAGGAGGGAGACCATTGTGTGGGGTTACCTTGGACGGCGGCTGGGGTAGGGCACTGCCTAGGCCCAGCCAACTGCAGGTGTGTCTGACATCTGGTCATAGTTTTTATAACTCTGGTGACCCCAGAGATGGGCACTTGGACAGGCAATAGGTAAGTATAAGGATGAATACACAGTGACAATTTCCCAACAGAAGGAGCCTGGACCACTCTGCTCAGAGGGGGTGGCTATGGGAGACCTGGGTCCCAGGTCCAGCTCCCTGGGACCAGCCTTAGGTGTTGGCGGAACTGGGTCATCGGGCACTGCCATTTCCTCCCACCCTTCCAACAAAACTGGGCATGGCTGGGCCCACCAAGCCATGGGCAGGACCTGCCCTGTGAAGTCCAGAGCAGTGACCCCAGGAGCGGAGGGTCCAGGCTCCTGTTGGTCACTGCCTGCCGTAGGGTGGACCTGGGGCAGGCCCGGTCACTCACGGCCTCCACATCCTCGTTTTTCAGGCCGAGCTCCCGGTCCTTGGCACGGATCTCATCCCGCTGCTTGTCCACCACCTCCTTCAGCTTCTTCATCACCTGCCGTTCACGCTCCGACATGCCTGGGGGTGGCGGGGGTGGCGGGCACAGGCAGTGTGGCTCCTCTGCCTCCCCTGCTCGGGCCCTCCAGCGCTTCCTCAGCCTCGCCCCCCACCTGCCCAGGCGCTCCTGGCCAATGCCCACCTGAAGCCCCAGCTCCCTGCTTGTGGCCTGGGAAAGCAGTCGAGGACGGCCCAAAGCCTTGGCACCCTGCACCCACATGGAGACCTGGAAGAAGCTCCTGGCTTCAGATCGGCAAAGCACCTGCTGTTGAGCTCACTTGGGAAGTGAATCATCGGACGAAAGATCTTCCTCTCTATATCTCCTCCTCTCTGTATATCTGACTTTGTAATAAAATCTTTTTTAAAAAGATTTATTTATTTGAGAGAGTTACAGGGACAGAAAGACAAAAAGATCTTCCATTTGCTGGCTTTCTCCTCAGATGGCGCGGTCTTTCATGAGTAGAAGAGACCCAGACACTCTTCCCAGGAGTGTTGGCAGGGAGCTGGTTGGGAACCAGTGCCCGCAGGAGAGGCCAGCCTTGTAGGAGGTGGCTTAGCCCACTGCACCATGCCTGGTCCCTTCCGTGTGCCATCGCTGCTAACCAGCCACTGCTGCTGTGCGGCTGGTGGGCTCCACCTAGGAGAGTCCAGCTCCCTGACTGGGCAGGAAAGCTCCGAGGTGGAGGTTACACAGGGACCTGAGGCCGAAACAGCCACTCTGCGCCATCCCACAGGGACCCTCAGACCCTTCTTATGCCCCTGCTTCTGCCCAGTCTCCACTCAAGGTCACCCATGAACTGGGGGTCACAGGCTCCATCATCTCTCAGGGACCCATCTGCCCAGGGTCTGTCCCACGAGTAGCCGGGAGGAACGTCTGCCCTGTGTTCCCGTGGCTCCCCATACAGAATAAAAATAACCATGAAGGCACGCCTGGCATGTGCTGGCTGCCGCGCTCGGGCGGGGCTGGTGGAGTGGAGGCACCCAGTGTCTTCCAGGCCGACCCTGCCGCAGCCAGATCTGTACTACTGGGCATCGTGTGAGCACATCTGAGTTGCACCCATGGGGGCTGCGTGTGACAGCCCGGTGACCACGGAGCCATCTAGAAGAACATGGCCTGCAGAACCAACGCAGCAGGCACACAGCCGCCATGACACAGCTCAGTGCTCTCAGCTCCCGGCCGTCACTGGGGCACCCCCAGGGCCTGTGTGCCCTGCAGAAATGTCAGACAAAAAGGTGGCAGGTTCCTCCTTATGCTCGCCACAGTCCTCGTATGCTGTGCGCCACACAGCGGAACACACAGCTGCGTGTCCACAACAGTGCTGCCCACCGAAGTGTGGAAGCCCTGTCGTCCTCCAGGGGGTGAATGGGTGAACCTGACCCATGCAGCCATGGACAGGAAGCCACATCTCAGGTGACTGCATTCCAGGCGGGCTAATCCACCGGGCCTGGAGGTTATGGCTGGGGAGCTGTGGGGATGGGGACTCACAGCTAAAAGTTATGGGGCCAATGTTCTAGAACTGTACTGGGCACGGCTCTGAAGATACAGGAAACGGCTGAGAGTGTGGTGCACACGGGTGAGTTACATGGCACACAGTGCTCACAGCATCGCTGACAAAGCAGCACAACCCAGAGCTTTCCACATGCCAACTGGCTGCCCCGTCCCCACAGCAACGCCCATGTGTTAAAGCTGAGGGAGCGGCCATATAGGATCGGACACAGCCCGGCCAAGGTGGACAGTGAAACTCTAGCTGGCTGGCCTCCAGGCCCAACCTTCTGCAGCCCAAGCAAATCACCTATCTGTCCTTTGGGAGAGAGAAGGCTTGGGGTGGGCGTTTGGCACTGCGGCTGTGGTGCTGCGTCCTTGTCAGAGCCTGGGGTTTGAATCGCGGCTCTTCCAGCTCCGGCTGGCAGCTTAGGTGCATCTTGGGAGGCAGCAGGTGGGTGGTGGCTCACTGGAGGGCTCATATCCCTGCCACTCACACAGGAGAGCTTGAATGAGCTCCCGGCTCCTGGCTTCAGCCTGGCCTGCCCTGGCTGTTACGAGCACTTGGAGAGTAAAGCAGTGGGTGGGGACAATCTCTCTCTCTCTCTCTACCTTTAAAATAAATTAAAATTGGGCCCAGCAGCATGGCCTAGCGGCTAAAGTCCTCGCCTTGAAAGCCCCGGGATCCCATATGGGTGCCAGTTCTAGTCCAGGCAGCCTCACTTCCCATCCAGCTCCCTGCTTGTGGCCTGGGAAAGCAGTCGAGGACGGCCCAATGCCTTGGGACCCTGCACCCACATGGGAGACCTGGAAGAAGCTCCTGGCTTCAGATGGGCTCAGCTCCGGCCGTTATGGCCACTTGGGAAGTGAACCAGTGGATGGAAGATCTTAAAAAAAAAATCCAGGGACAGGGATAGGAGTTTGGGTGGGAGGGTACTCCCAAATAAAATAAAATAGAAAAAAAAATCTAGGGACACTAAACTCCATGTGGCATCCAAAATTGGATTCTTTGATAAATAGTGGGTTTTTTTTAAGATTTATTTATTTTTATTACAAAGTCATATATACAGAGACGAGGAGAGACAGAGAGGAAGATCTTCTGTCTGATGATTCACTCCCCAAGTGACTGCAATGGCTAGAGTTGAGCTGTTCCGAAGCCAGGAGTCAGGAGACTCTTCCAAGTCTCCATGTGGGTGCAGGGTCCCAATGCATTGGGCCGTCCGTGACTGCTTTCCCAGGCCACAAGGCTCCCACCGGAAGGCCAGGTACCACCGACCTCCTCTGCACCAGAAGACCAAGGGCTGAGGTCCAGGCCTCTCCCAGGGGATACGGGGAATCCTCTGGGACGCCCCCTGAGCAGATGCTGTAGCAGGTAGCCCTCCCCACACAGTCCACCTCTCCCCCACCTACCTTCATGCTTCTGGAACTCATCCTCAGACAAGTTGATGTCCTTGTGGGACAGGTTGGTCATGAGCTGCTTGTTCTCCTCCTGCAGCTGGGCGATCTGCGAGAGCAGGTCCTGCGCCTCGCCCCGCCACACATCCTCCACCAGCTCCAGCTCCTGCCAGGACGGGAGCGGCAGGGGTCACAGCCCGCTGGAGCAGCACCGCACCTGCCCACCCCCACCTTCCCCACGGGCACCAGGCCGGGCCACCTGTAACCCACACAGTACTGCTGGAGTGAGAAGAAGGCACTTCTGCTGGGCAGGCACCTGCAATGACACCACGAACACCTGGCTGGGTGAGCGCCGGCCCGGAACACGCATGAAGCTGGGACAGTGCTTGCTGGTCAATCACCCTGACGACCAGGGACAGGCCAGCAGCCCAGGACTGAGGGCTCCCCACCCCATTTTTGTTCCCAAAAATCTCTGGGGTGCTCTGGCCCCCACTCTCTGTGCACACAGACCTTTCGCCCCAGCAGAGCAAAAGCTGCTCAGAGCCTGGGGCTGGCCAGGGTAACACATGTCTCCTGGGGCATCTAGGGTAACCCACTGAGTGGAGGCTGCAATTGGGCTCTGTGTGGCGCAAGGAAGGTCTGCGGGTGGACGTGAAAACGCCTGATCCAGAGCAGGAAAAGGCAGAAGCAGCCCGACTGCCCGTCAGTCGTGGAAGTGTGTGCTCATGCCAAGAGAACACTACTCAGCTGTAACAAGGTGCCAACTGCTGACCTGCTGACAGTGTCACAGCGTTTACCAGCATTGTGTTGGGGCAGGCCCAGCATCTTAAGCCACTGCCTGTGACGAGCACATCTCGTACCAAGCGCAGGTTTGAGTCGCAGCTGGTTTGCTTCCTATCTCGCTTCCTGCTAATGTGCCTGAGAGGCAGCAACAGTATTGGGCCCAGCACCCCCATGGAGACCCAAATGGAACTCTGGGCTCCTGGATTTGGCCTCGCCCAATCCTGGCTAGCGCAGCCAAAAGCTGGATGAACAGTAGACAGAAGAGTTCTCTACCTGTCTGTTGCTCTATCTTTCCAGTAAATCTCCCTCTCTCTTTTTAAATGGTGGATTTATTATTGTAAAGGCAGAGTTACACAGGGAGGGACAAGCAGAAAGATCGCCCATCTGCCGATTCACTTCCCAAATGGCTACAGGTGCCAGGGCTGGGCCAAGCCAAAGGCAGCAGCCAAAGAGCTTCTTGAGGGCCTCCCACGAGGTACAGGATTCCAAGGACTTGGGCCATCCTCGGCTGCTCTCCCAGGCACATTAGAAAGGAGCTGGGGGCCCAGTATGATGGCTTGCTGGCTAAGTCCTTGCCTTACATGAGCCAGGATCTTGTGTGAGAGCTGGCTCATGTTCACTCAGCTCTCTGCTTGTGGCATGGGAAGGCAGTGAGGACGGCCCAAAGCCTTGGGACCCTGCACCCACATGAGAGACCCAGAGGGGGCTCCTGATTTTGGATTGGTTCAGCTCTGGCTGCTGCAGACACTTGGGGAGTGAGCCAGTGGGTGGAAGACTTTCTTTCCTTCTCTCTGTTAATCTGCCTTTCCAATAGAAATACATAATTATATGTATAGATATGTATATGTGTGTATATGTATGTATACACACATGCATACATGCTCAGTAGAGAGGCCTGAAGCACAAGATCCTGGGTCACACGATCCTATAGACACAGAATGTCCTGAACAGGCAAATCTACAGAACGGTGGCTGTGCAGGGCCGGATCCCCAGGGGGATGAGGGGTGACTGCTCTCTTCTGGAGTAAAGGAACCTTCCACAGTTGCCCGACAAATAGGCTGTAGTAGGTCAACCTCACAGTATGTGACAATCCCCAGGAAGCTCTTCCCAACAGCCGGGGGGGTCTATCATGAACCCGCAAACCGCCACATGGCTGTTACTGCTGCCGGCCCAGAACCGCAGCCAGGGGCCACTCAGTGTTGCCTGTGAGCTGATGGGGCTCCCTGGGAAGGCGGGTCCCCGGAGAGGAGGAGGAGGGTGCAGGATCTCCCTGGGGGGTTGTAGGAGTCAAATGGTCACTACTGGGAAGGCACCGCATCCTGCCGGGGGCCTGGTATATCACTGTTCTCCATGTGCAGCTCTCACGAGTTTGCAGGTGGCCGGACAAGGCAGCTTAGCCTCTTTCCATCTTCCAGCTAACCCCCCAAATCCCACCTCCTCCGCCAGGAAGCGGCACTGGGGATAGAGAGGTTTGTCACTGAGCGGGTGTATACAGCGGTTCCGCTGGTGGGCAGGCGTGGGGCTGGGACGAGGGGTCCTTGCTGCACGCACATGTGCTATGGGGGCAGATGGTCTCCTGCAGCTGCTGCTCTATGCCAGGGCTCAGCCCGTGCCATCAGCGGAGGCAGGGCCATGGTGGCCTCAGACACCGCGCCCCCGAGCCTGACAATCTGCTTGCTATCTTGCAGCTGTGCTTAGGCTAAGGGTTGGGGGTGGGGGTGATCCTGGATCACCAGGGTGGGTCGGGTCAGCACAGGGTCCTTACATGTGGAGTCCTGGTGGGGGTCAGGCACGGTAGTGAGGCATGCTGAACCACTGCCTGGGATTCTCACATCTCACTGCAGATCCTAGCTGCCCCACTTCCACCAGGCTCCCTGCTAATCTCCTGGGAAACTCACTGGGTCCCTGCGGGTGGAGAGGGCATCTGGGAAGTGAACCAGCAGATGGAGGCTTGCTCCCTCACCCCTCCCCTCCTCCCTTATTGAATCTCTTCATCACTCTTTCAAATTAATAAGTAAACAAACTTTTTAAAAAAGTTCATGGGGCAGGTGCAGTGAGTGGGATGATGGTCTAGTCCTCCATCTGTGACATCCCATATGGGCACTGGTTTGGGTCCAGACTATTCCGCATTTTTTTAAGAAAAAATTTTTTTGAAACGCAAATTTACGAAGAGGAGAGACAGAGAGAGGATTTTTCATCTGCTGTCTCAGTCCCCACATGACCACAATGGCCGGAGCTGCACCAATCCGAAGCCAGGTGCCAGGAGCTTCTTCTGGGTCTCCCACATGGGTGCAGTGGTTCCAAGCTTTGGGCCATCCTTGACTGCTTTCCTACAGCACAAGCAGGAAGCTGGATGGGAAGTGGAGCCACCAGGACACAAACCAGCACCCATATGGGATCTCGGCGCTTGGAGGTGGAAGATTAGCCTATTGAGCCACTGTGCCAGCCACTTTTTGCATGACATCCCCTCAAGGGGGGGGAGAGGCAGGTGGGCCAGAGTTCGAGATAACATAGTTCTAGAAGCAGCAGTTAGTGAAGATGCCAGGCACACTGCAGACTTTCAAGAGGGAAGGAGGCAGGGCATGGAGCTAGGGGTGCACACAGGGTCCAGGCCCTTCTTCAGTGTCCCCTGCAGACAAGGAACCACTCTGACTTGGCTCAAGACTAGCCATGGGGGACCCCTTCAGCCCCAGGCTCCCGTGTCTCCAAGTGCATCTGCCCTACACCGTCCTCTCCCTTCACACTCCTGAGTCCCCCTGCCTAGTGGGGACTTCAGACCTGAGGCCCCAGTTCTCGTTGCTTCTCTCTGGTTCCTGTCTGGAAGGTGACTGCAGGGAGAGTGACCTGTCGCGTGCAGCCAAAGTCCTTGCCCAAGCCATCTGCCCCGGCTGGCCTCTTCCCTTGCCTCAGCCTGCAAGGCCCCCACTCCTGCAGCACCCCATCACGCCACGTCCATCCCCAGCCCGGGACCTGGGCACTCACCCTGGCTTACACCTGCCCTGGTTTCTATCCAGAACACTTCCGCATTCAGGAATTAGAGCTCTCTCTCTCTCTTTGCCTCTCAAAAAAATTAATATTAATAATAATAAAACAAACATCTCCTTGTTTGTCCGGGGTCTTCAAGAAGTCCATGAAAATGCAGGTTATGAGAAAACAGCACAGATAAAAATATTTTAAAATTATTTGAAAGGGAGAGTGTCAGAGCCAGGCACTTCCTCCAGGGCACCCTCATGGGTGGCAGAGGCCCAAGCACCAGGGTCAACCTCTACTGCTTTCCCAGGCAATTTGGCAAGAAGCTGGATGGGAAATGGAGCAGCCAGGACTCGAACCTACTGCTATCGCAGGCAGTGGCTTAAGTCGGGGGACTGCAATGCTGTCCTCTCAAAACATTTTTGCACTGAAATAGCTTTTTCTTTTCTAGCCCCGAATTTTCCAAATTGCTCCCATACATTATTCATTCTATTTGTCACGAGCAAATATATATATTTAAACCTCTTTGCTCACGCTAGAACATCACCATCGTGTGAGTGGCTGCAGAGCATCTGGCTGAAACGGCGCGGGATGCTCAGCTTCCGGGACGGAGACAGGAAAGCGAGGCGAAAGGTGTCGTTGCTATTCACAGCGATGGCATGCAGAAAAAAGCCTAAGAACCCTGGGTCTCATAAGACATCTGAAAGCTAGGCAAAACTGCACGCTGCTGCTGTGGCTTGGCGGGGAAAGCCACCGCCTGTGGACACCAGCATCCTAGGCAGGCTGGTTCAAGCTCCAGCTGCTCCACTTCCAATACAGCTCCCTGCTAATTCTCCTGAAACCATTTGGGTCTTTACCCTTGTGGGGGGCCCCAAAGAAAGCCTGGGCTCCTGGCTTCAGACTGGCTCAGCTCCTGCCAGTGTAGACTTCTAGGGAGTGAGCCAGTGAATATAAGATCTCTCTCTCTCTCTCTCCTTCTCTTTTTCTGTAAGTCTTTAGAAAAAAGACATTGGGCCCAGCACTGTGGCCTAGCAGCTAAAGTCCTCACCTTGAATGAGCCAGGATCCCATATGGGCGCCGGTTCTAATCCCGGTGGCTCCACTTCTCATCCAGCTCCCTAGTGTGGCCTGGGAAAGCTGTCAAGGACGGCCCAATGCCTTGGGACCCTGCACCCGTGTGGGAGACCTGGAGGAAGTTCCTGACTCCTGGCTCCAGATCGGCACAGCACCAGCCATTACAGTCACTTGGACAGTGAATCATCGGATGGAAGATCTTCCTCTCTGTCTCTCCTCCTCTCTGTATCTGACTTTGTAATGAAAATAAATAAATCCTAAAAAAAAAAAAAAGACATTACATTTTGCTCTTTTTTTTTTTTTTTCCTAACCAGACGAGCCACATTACATTTCTTTCAAATGACTCTGCCCAAAAAAGAGGGTTAGGATCTCAACCATGCGGTCACTCCAGTGCCCACGGCTGTGCCCTGCAGAGTAAGCGGACATGGTAAACAAGTGTGTTGAACTGACAAAGATCCCATGCCATGGGTGTTACCTGAGGCTCGTCTACACAGCCATGGGACTGCAGACTGGGTTCTCCCATCATCCTTCTATTCCCACCTCACACTCCCTACCCTGGCTGCCCGACAGCAGGCCTCGGCTCTGCCTTCCTTTGCATTGCCTCCAACAGAGCAGGACATGCAGCAGGCCATGCCCATTAGTGGGGTCGCAGCCTGTGCTGAGATCGCGGCCTAGGGCCCAGGGACCTGCAGAGCAGAGCAGACCTAGTCCAGGGGTCCACAGGGCCGGTGTGGTGCCCTTTCCTGGGGTCACATTCATGGACAGGGGAAAGGACGGGCAGCTGCATGGATGCCCAGAATGGGAGGTAAGGGGCCTGGGAGAGGTGGGTCCTTGCTGCTAACCAGCCAGAACACTCTGCCATGCATGGCCTGCGTCCCAGCTGAGAGGGTTCTAGCAGCAACAAGTGCAGCCGGCGAGGCACCTATGGCCTTCAGGCCTTGTGATGTGCTGCGGGTGGCAGGAGGGCATCAGGGGAGGAGGGCCCGCGACCAGGCGGTGAGCTGGCCCTGCAAGGCTTCCCGGACTAAAAATAGTGGTGGTGGCCACTGAGCAGGCTGAGCTCCGGGCAGGCTCTGACCTCGGCGCCTGTGGCTTCACGTCTGGTACCTCGGTGACAGCTCACCACAATCCTCTCCGGCAGGGCCTGTTCTCCTATTGCACAGCCAAGGTAACCCAGGGGCTTGGGCCATGGTGGAGACAGCACAGCCTGTGAGCGGTTCGGTTGCAAAGCAAACCCAAACCAGTCCCAGAGACGGCTGGCAGACTGAGGTGGAGGAGCAAGTCAGGCTCCAGCTCTGATGTGACCTCGGCCATGGGACCTGTGGTCGAGGGAGCCATGTGGAGCCCCTCAGCCACCCAGGAGCCAGCTGCATTGCAGGCTGCAGACCTAGCTGTGTCCCGCCTCCTTGAAAACACAGGAAGCCATCCAAGTCCATGACAGGTGTTGGCCAGCCAGGGAGGCTGGGGCCGGCTGCATCTCCAGAGCCCGCATGGGCTCCCTGGTCCCCGGCAAAGGTGCTTCCTTCCACTCTTAGCCTGAAGGGTTGGCTGGGAGCTTCCCAGCTGAGGTCAAGGCAGGAAACCGCCGATCTCCCACTTCCTTTCCCTAGACACCTCGTGCTTGTCCGGTCTCAGCGCCCAGTGGGGAGGCTGTGATTCAAACTCCCCTGCCAGGGCAAAGCTGTCCCAAACACCGCTTTTCCCCCCAGAGCAAGCAGGTGGGGAGCAGACACTAGCCCCATCTCCCCTGGAGCTGGCCCGCTCCGGCCTGGGCAGGGGCTCAGGGAAGGGATAAGAAAAAGGCAGGTGCCACTTCTCCTGGGGGAGGCTGGAGAGCAAAGGCTCACATCACTGCTGGGGAACAGCTAAGCCCCTGCATCACCCCGCTGATTCTTGTAAGGTGAGGTGGTCCTACAACTCTACAACGCCAACACTGACAGGTGAGGTCACCACACACAAGAGAGATTAGGTGGCTTACCCAAGGTCACACAGCTACTAAAAGGTGAAAATGGAATGTGGACTCTGATCTGCTGGCTCTAGGTGCAAGGTGCCCCTGCTGGGCAAAAGTGGGCCAGGGGGTTAGCCTCCCTCCTTCTCTCCTTCCGAGTGCTCCCCTCCCGTGTGCTCTCCTGTCTCAGCACAGATGCACGACCCCGGGGAGGGAGCCCAGCGCCGCAGAACCATCGCGTCCCAGCTTCCCCACTGCTCGGAGGGGCCAGACTGAGGCCGCCGCCCACCTTCTGATGTTTGCGCTCCTTCTCGATGCGGTCCATCCGCTCCAAGCGCAAGCGGTCCAGCTCAAGACGCAGCTCGTCCAGCTCGGGCGCGACGTGGTGGCGGCTGACCAGCACCTCCAGGATCTCCAGGACTCGCACGACCTTGGGCATGAGGCGCGCGATGGCCTCGCAGCCGTGCTGGTCCACGACCCGCTCGAACTCGTGGCCCACGAGCGACGCGATGTCGTACACGTCCATGACGGTCAGCTCGGCCACGTTCTTCTCCAGCGCCGACTCGGCCGCCGGCTCCGACCCCAGCTCCTGCTCCATGGCCGCCCCGCGAACTAGTGCAACTCCTGAACTTGGCGTTGTGGGCAGCCGGCCCGGGCGCCCCGGCGCCGCCGCCCCGCACTCAGGGGGCCCGCGGGCGAGGGCGCGCCGGGCGGGCGGCGGCTCTGGGTGCCCGGCTCGGCCCCGAGCCTGCTCCCCGGTGGGGGCGGGGGAAGAGGAGGAGGAGGAGGAGGGGAGGCGAGGAAGGCGCGCGCGTGCGCAGGCCCGCGGCGCCTCCCAAGTTGGGAATCCGAGTTGGGTGCAATGGAGGAGTAGGGCGCGTTGGATAGGGGCTCCGCTGCGCGCGGAAACGGTTCGCGCCCGGGGGCCGTCCCTGCGGCTGGGCTCGGGAGGAAGGGCGGCCCCCGGCTCCTCCGGGAAACTTTGGCGGCGGCGGCGAGGCCGGCGGACCAGCTTCCCCCGCAGGGATGCCGCGCGCCCCGCCCCGATCCCGGTCTGGCGAGGGGCGCACCGGCCTCCCGCTGCCCAATGGCGCCCTGGGGTCCCTACGGGCACGCGCAAGCACCGCTTGCTCGACAATCGCCCCCAGGCCTTACTCCCCACCCACCCTCCAGTCCGCCGAGCCCTCCTCCCTCCGGGTCCCGGCTCCTCCCCGACCCGCCGCCTGGGAGGGGTCGAGGCTGGCCTGGGAGAGGGGGCGGGGACGGCCCGAGTCTCTGAGAGGAGGGTGGGGCTCGTCCTGAGGCGAAGGCAAGGACCCGGGCACCAGGGCGGCGCCAGGCCCTAGGCTCCTGGGCTGGTCAGGAGAGGGTCCCCAACCTGAGATCTGCTCCCGGTGCCATGAATGCCACTTGTAGCGGGGGCGAGGCCGGGCTGGAACCTCGGCAGGCGAGTTTTCTTGTCCCAACTCCTTGTCCTTTGGCGTGTCCTCGGGACCCTTTGCCACTCCCCCAGGAGCGTAGTCTCTGCACCACAGCCCAGCTGTGGGTCCTGGCCCTCCTCTGCGTGTCCACAGCTTTCCCTCCAGTCAACGGAGAGGCCTTTGCCATGTGAGTGGGAGCTCCCCAAGGGTAAAATCTTAAGTTCCCTGGGGATCCAAGTCTCACCCCAACCTGGTACCTACCAATCGATATATCCTTTTAAGAAAATTTAGGATACATTGAACATTTGCTTCACATGTAGCTAGAAAGAATTTAATATAGTGCTTACACATGCCATCCCTAGTCCAGGAGCTTTACAAATATTGCCTCGTGTCATCTCCACTGCCACACGCGGTCTGCTGGGGACCCCATACCTGAGGGGTCTGAGAGGTAGCCCCCTTTTCACTTATCATAGGCACGAGCCACAAGCATGGTTATCATTTTTGATTCAAAAAATATTTATGTTAACATGTGATGTTCCTAGCCTTTCTAAATGGTAGCTTTCCAAAGCATGTTTACAATTCTAATTATAGTAGACAGCCACAGACAGAACCTGCCTATCAGCAAAGCTCTCTGCTGGTTCTGGTGGGCCGGGATTGTGGCATATCAGGTAAGCCACTGCTTGGATGCCCACATCCCAGTGCCTGCTGGGGTTCCAGCTGCAGATGATGGGCCGAGTGCTGGGGTCACCCATGTGGTAGACACAGGTGAGGTTCCCGCTTCAACCAGGGACAGGCATGGCCATCATGGGCATTTGGGGGATGAACCCACGGATGAGTGATTCCCTCTGTGTGTGTCACTCTGCCTTCAAGAACAGGGGGGCAAGGGATCTTGAGACTAGAAGGCTCCAGAACCATTGCCTTATAGCATCCTAAGGGATAAACACTTTGAGGCACATGGGGTCAGCAGCTCGGGTCACCCCCTGTTGCGCACAAGTACCTGCTCCTGGTTCAGTAGTTCCATTAGTGTCCCGTAGCTACTTTCACAATTGGCCACAAACCTGGCAGCTTAAATCTCAGAAACCTGACTCTGTCACAGGCCAAAGGCCAGAAATCCCAAACCCAGGCACCAGGTTTATGACCACACCAACCCCGGCTCGGCCTGGGATGACCTCACCGGCTCAAGGTCCTTAGTCACATCACAAAGACCTTTTTTTCCCTAGTAAGCTTACGTCTGCGTCACAGGCTCCAGGGACCATGGAGAGGATTTTCTTTTTAAGATTTCGTTGTTTTTTTTTTTTTTTTTTATTGGAAAGTCAGACATACAGAGAGGAAAATCTTCCGTCTGATGATTCACTCCTCAAGTGGCCATAATGTCCAGTAGCCTGGAGCTTCTTCAGGATCTTCCACATGGGTGCAGGGTCCCAAGGCTTTGGGCTGTCCTAGACTGCTTTCCCAGGCCACAAGCAGGGAGCTGGATGGGAATCGGGCCTCCAGGATTGGAACTGGCGCCCATATGGGATCCTGGTGTGTGCAAGGCGAGGACTTTAGCTGCTAGGCTACCGTTTTGGCCCCAGGGCTCAGGTTTTTGGTTTGCTTTTTGGAGGGGGGGGACTCACCGTTCAATCTGCTACATAGGGTCAGCTGTCTTGTCCCATACATGGGAGCTGAATCTAAAGAATAGATCTCCCAAAAGGTGAAGTTCGCTTGTTTGTTTGTTTGTTTTTGAGAGAGAGAGATGTGAAGCTAGAGCCAGTTGGGTGTGCTGCTCATGTATTGGTTCGGTGCCCAGATGCCTTCGTGGACCAGGCCAAAGCTGTGAGCTGGGCACTCCGTCCAGCTGGGCCTCATGGACAGCAGGGAACCACACTCTTGAGCCTTTCTTGTCTGCTGCCTCCCAGGGTGCACTTGATGTGGAAGCTGGCATCAGGGGTTCAACCAGGTACTCAACACATGGGACACAGGTACCCAGTGGCGGCTGGACCTATACCAAATACCGCCGTAAGCGTTGGATGGCAGCCTTGGAATCTGCTTGTCACTCCACCCTGTCCTGTGCCCAGAAGCTGATTCTGTGAATGGGATGAGTGCCGCCCTTCTCCCTGTTGGGTTCCCATAGCAACCCCAGTGGGAGACTAGAGACTGGAGGAGGGTGCACTGGGGTGTGAGACCCCAGCTCCCTATATTTTGGCCACTGTGACCTCCAGGCCAACGGAGGTGTCCACTCTGGTCCCTGTCTCAGGCTCTGTCACTTCCCTCCCAGGCCAGAAGAGCTTCCTGCTATGGCTAGCCCTGAGGTACTGCACCAGACACTGGCTTCTGGGTCGCCTTCCCCTTAGCCACAGTGCTATGTGTGCAAGGGCGGCTTGCACTAACCCTGACAAGCTCCTCCATCAGTCCTACTTTGAATTTGCTTTTAAACTTTTTGTTTTCATTTTGTTTTTCGGAAGCAGACAGATTAAAAAACAGAGCTTCCATCTGCTGGTTTTTTTCCTCACATGGCTGGAGCAGGCTGAAGCCAGGAGCCTGAAACTCCACGCTACCCAGTATGGGGCCCTGTACCACCTGTGGCCTCTGCCTGCAGGGATGCAGGTATGGGAGGGGACTGTGGCTCCTGGTCCAAGGGCTGAGCATCCCCTGCGCCTCAGTGAGTGCCGTCCCATTCCTCTCTGCTCGCCAACAGTCCTTTCATGTGCTAGGCTCTGTGCATCTTGACTTCCCTGATGCTGATGGGACGCCTGTCCACCAGCAGGGCACTGGAGCAGGCACTGTGTTAGGATGATGACAACATTGGAACTGCTAAACCCCAGCGCCCTGCTGGTGGACAGGCATCCCACCAGCATCAGGGAAGTTAAGATGGCATGGCAGAATGAAGGGCACTTGGGTGGGAATGACGGGGGGATGATGGGCAGCAGCTGCAATGAGCGGGGAAGGAGAGCTGCCCAGCACGCAGACACTCCTCGCGCTGGGGGCCACTGCCGCAGGGCACGGGGCAGGCAGAAGTAGTGAGTCTGTTCTGCTGAAGGAGAAGTCACTGCTTCCTGAAAACTCAGGCTCCGGGGCCCCAGAAACCACATGTGGGCTCGAGGGGGGACTTGGGAACGCATGTCTGAACATGTGGGTTCTTGGGACCTGGGTGGCCAATAGGCTGCCTCTGCTACACCTGCCCCGTTACTGGGAGTGCAGCCTGGGCCCGGAAACCTGAGACTGCCTCCGCGCATGCCTCTCTCCTAGCTTTTAAATCTATTTATTTATAAAGATTTATTTATTTTATTACAAAGTCAGATATACAGAGAGGAGGAGAGACAGAGAGAAAGATCTTCCGTCCGATGATTCACTCCCCAAGTGAGCCGCAATGGCCGGTGCTGCGCCGATCCAAAGCCGGGAACCTGGAACCTCTTTCCGGGTCTCCCACGCGGGTGCAGTGTCCCAATGCATTGGGCCATCCTCGACTGCTTTCCCAGGCCACAGGCAGGGAGCTGGATGGGAAGTGGAGCTGCCGAGACTAGAACCGGCGCCCATATGGGATCACGGGGTGTTCAAGGCGAGGACTTTAGCCACTAGGCCACGCCACCGGGCCCAAATCTATTTATTTATTTATTTGAGAAGGAGAGAGATAGAGAGAGAGTGGGCAAGTAAGAACACTCCCCTCTGCTGGTTCAATTCGTAATGCCTGTCACAGACGTGACAAGGCTGGGCCGCAGCGAGGAGCCAGGAACTCAATCCAGGTCTCCCATGTAGGTGTTAGGAGCCTAATTCCAAGAGCCACCAGCACGGATGGCCTCCTGGAGTCTGCACAAAGCTGGGGTCCAGAGCTGGAGGCAGAGACGGAGACCAAACTCTGACTCTCCAGTGTGTATGTCTCAACCCCTAAGCTAAACACCTGCTGATAGATAGATAGATAAATAGATAGACAGATAGATAGATGCTTTATTGAAAGACAGAGTTACAGAGAGAGGGAGAGACAAAGAAATATCTTCCACTGTTGGGTCACTCTTCAAACGGTCCCAGTGTTTGAGGCTGGGCCCAACTTAAGTCAGGAGCTGGGGCTCCCAGGTGGGCGCAGGGGCCCAAGGACTCAGACCATCGTTTGCTGCTTTCCTTGGCACCCTGGCAGGGAGCTGCATCAGAAGCAGAACAGCCAGGAGTCGCACACTGCGCTATGGAATCTGGTAGCTTGACCCCCTGTGCCACATGCCAGCTCTGTATTTATATTCTCACATGACACATATGCCTGTCACCTCAGAGCTGTCCCTGCTCCGCTGGTGCTTGTAGAGTATTCATGTAACCCTCCATCGTGGCTGTTCTACCGTGGTGTAGACCCTTGGAAGCTGGAGGCAGGCCTGCACCCCAAAGCAGCAGCTGTCCACTGCCCCCCCCAGACCCTCCTGACTTCTGTGGTTGCGCCTCAGGTTCTTCGTTTCTTCTCCATTTCCTCTTCCTCTTGAAGTGGTCATGGATCATTTTGATGTCACCCTTGGCACCTTGCCACCCCTGAAATGTCACTTAAGACTCCTGTCTCTTATACTGGCTGCTGCCTGGCAGTCTCCCTCCGTGGCTCCCCAACTCCTGGCACTCTGTCTGAGGGAATATTAGCTTCCCCAAGGTCCAGCCTGGGCAATGAGGCACCCCCCCGGCATGCCAGTGTGGCTCTTCCAGGAGGAGGGAGCGCTGTGGATCCCAGCTCTGCGCGGGGCTCCCACCAGGCTGCTGTAACTTGGTGCCTGCCCTGGGCACATACCTGGTTGGGCTCAAAATGAAAGAAAAGGGTTTAAAGAAAGATCTCTGAAAACTTAAAAAAAATGGCCATTGCGTTTTTCTGGGTTCTCTGGCAAAGGGGAGGGGCCAAACAGAGGATCCTATGCTTGTTGGAGAGCTTAGCACCAGGGCACAAATGGGGAGGAAGTGCAAGGGGGGCCCCAACCAGTGGGTGCTGCCTGGGTTCTAAGCAGAACGGAGAAACCAATGGCTCTCAGAAGAGTCCTTCCATGTGGAGAGGGTTTGGGGTGGTGGGGAGAGTTCCAATTGGCCCCCAAGAGGACATTAATCTCCCTCACTGCCAGCCAGTCCCTGCCTAGACTTGGAGGCAGTAGATGACAGACCAAGTGTTTGGAAGAACTGGAAGGAGCTCCTGCCTCCTGATTTCAGCCTGATCCAGCTCTGACTCTTGTGGCCATTGGAGGGCGTGAACTAGCACTCTCTTATTCAATGTTTTTTGGAAGATTTGTTTTTATTGGAAAGGCAGATTGACAGAGAGCAAGAAAGATAGAAAGATCTTGTATCCGTTGGTTAACTCCCCAAACGGCCGCAATGACTGGAGCTGAGCTGATCCAGGAGCTTCCTCCGGGTCGCCCATGTGGCTGCAGGAGTCCCAAGGCTTTGGGCCATCCTCCACAACTTTCCCAGGCCATAAGCAGGGAACTGGATGGGAAGTGGAGCAGCCGGGACATAAACTGACACCATACGGGATCCTTGAGTCCTTGCAAGGTGAGGATTTAGTCACTGAGCCATTGTGCCAGGCCCTCTGTAGTCTGGCTATCGTCCAGATCGGCGTGTGCAGATCTACCTCGTTCCTCCCCTCGTTCCTCCGATTGCCCAGCTCTGTGTTTTGCAGCTGCGCCATAATGTAACCCATCATTGCTCCCTTGGCAGCCATTGGGGCTCTCTCCTTGTCTGAGCTACTTTAAACAATGTTGCTGTGCAAACTGACACTTAATTTCTAGTTTGCTCTACTTCCTGGAAAGTGGCCACATGTCACACCCTCAGGGGACCCCTCCTGCCTACCTGTAAACCCAGGTGACAAGAAGAAGTCTGACCCAGGAGACCCTGGTGTGAGCTGGCAGCTCCACCTCCTCTCCCTCAACCACATGAGGTGCTTTCAAGGCGAGGACCTTAACCGCTAGGCCATCGTGCCGGGCCCAAGATTTATTTATTCTTATTGGAAAGGCAGTTATTGAAAAGGAGAGACAGGGCCCGGAGTGGTGGTCTAGCAGTCTAAGTCCTGGCTTTGAACAGGCTGGGATCACATATGGGCGCTGGTTCTAATCTCGGCAGCTCCACTTCCCATCCAGCTTCCTGCTTGTGGCCTGGGAAAGCGGTAGAGGACAGCCCAAAGCCTTGGAACCCTGCACCTGCGTGGGAGACTTGGAGGAAGTTCCAGGCTCCTGGCTTTGGATCGGCGCAGCACCGGCCGTTGTAGTCACTTGGGGAGTGAATTATCGGACGGAAGATCTTCCTCTCTGTCTCTCCTCCTCTCTGTATATCTGACTTTGCCATAAAAAAAAAAAAATCTTAGGGCCCGGTGGCATGGCCTAGCGGCTAAAGTCCTCGCCTTGAATGCGCCGGGATCCCATATGGGTGCCGGTTCTAATCCCGGCAGCTCCACTTCCCATCCAGCTCCCTGCTTGTGGCCTGGGAAAGCAGTCAAGGACGCCCAAGGCTTTGGGACCCTGCACCCACGTGGGAGACCTGGAAGACCTGGAAGAGGTTCCTGGTTCCCGGCTTTGGATCGGTGTGCACCGGCACGTTGCGGCTCACTTGGGGAGTGAATCATCGGATGGAAGATCTTCCTCTCTGTCTCTCCTCCTCTCTGTATATCCGGCTTTCCAATAATAATAAAATCTTAAAAAAAAAAAAAAAAGAAAAGAGAAGGAGAGACAGGGAAGATTTAACTAGTTGCGCAGTCCCACCAGGCCCAAAAGAAATCAATCTTTTAAAAAAGGAGAGACTTCTTGCTCTTGTTTCCTTCTGTGAGTGTGTGTGTGTGTGTGTGTGTGTGTGTGAGAGAGAGAGAGAGAGAGAGTACAAGCAAAGGACACTTTGAAACGCTGTGGAATCTGGGGCTTGGTCCTTCCCGGCACAGGTCCACGTGGCCTGGACAGCCGCTCTTCTTCTGCAAGAAGCATCTCATTTCCCTTTGAACTGCACAGCTCCGTGCACCCTGCCCACCCTGTCCATCCTGCCTTCCAGGTCGGCATCTGACTCACCACCCACGAGTCAGCCTCTCCCAGCTGAGTGGGCCAACCTAGCACGGCAGCCAGCCATCACCTGGCGTTGACTCTGGGAACCCCGGAAGATGAGTGTGAGCTCAGCCCACCTTCTCAGAGCTCTGTCTGCCATCACACTCTGCTCAGTTCACTTTCCTTGGTTGAGACAGAATTGGTTCCCATTGCTTTCAACCAGAGCAGTCCATTAACGCAGCCCCAGGCCTGTGGGTGTCCGGGCTGTTTGGAGTCAAGGCTCCCAGATGCCACCTCATTGCCAGGCAGGCTTGAATGCTTCCCTCCCCCGCCGCCCCACAGCAAACTTCTCTCTAGCGGGCCAGTTCACAAGCATTTTACATTTTTTTAAAAAAAAGCTTGTTTGAAACACCAAACTATAGAGAAAGGGAGAGAAAATGAGAAATCTTCCATGTGCTGGTTCACTCTGCAGATTGCTGGCATGGCTGGAGCTGGGTCAGGCTGAACTGTGCAACCTGGAAACCCATGCTGGTCTCCCGTGTGGGTGCAGCAGCCCAGCACTTGGGCCGTCCCCTTGCTGCTGCCCCGGGGGCATTAGCAGGGATGGGAAGCAGAGCAGCCAAGGCTCCATCTGGCTTCCGTGTCAGTCAGTGGTGTATCCTCCTGTGCCATGATGCGGCCCCTGACCGCTCTAAGTTTTATGGGCCTTGTGAGCTGCAGCTGTTACTCAACTCTGCTACTGCGGGGTCACAGGCAGAGGGATGCCAACCTCGCAGGGTTGTATTTCACTCAAATCTTGGTTATAAAAACAGGTTTTAGGGACCCAGCACAATGGCTGAACTGGTTAGTCCTCCCTCTTCAAGTGCCAGCATACCACGTGGCCGCCTTGTGGCCCAGCTGCTGCATTTCCCGTCCAGCTCCCTGTTTGTGCCCTGGGAAAGCAGTCAAGGACAGCCTTGGACCCTGCAGCTCTGTGGCCAACCCAGAAGCAGCTCCCGGGTGTTGGCTTCACATCGGCTCTGCTTTGGCTGTTATGGCCACTTGGGAAAATCAGCAGACAGAAGATCTTTCTCTCTGTCTCTCCTCCAGTCTGTATATCCGCCTTTCCAGTAAAAAATACGTAAATCTTAAAACAAAACAAAACAAAAACTCATGCTGTAGGCAAGAATTGGCTGGGCCCTGGTCTCCCGACGACAGTGAAAATGTGGCAGGACCAGCGAGGCCTTTCCCACTGCCCCCCTCTGCACCCAGTTCCCTGCCTGCTCCCAGCCGCCACACCCTCCTCCCTTCCCATCACATGCTGGAATGCTTGTCTTCACATGGCCGTGTGGCTTGGGGTACCCAGCACTTCAAGGGTGCTCTGTTTCTCCTCTGGTCACAGGGATTAGGAGCAGCAGGTGAGTCCTGCCTGGGTAAGCAGTGGCGAGCATGGGCTGCCTTTGCCCTGGGATTATGAGGCAGTGGACTGCAAGGCGCTGGATATGTTATCATCTGTTCAGCCACGGCAAGGAAGACAGCTCCGCACAGCTCCCTCAAGGTGGGAGGGAAGACGGAGAGAGTGCCCTTGACCCCTGGATGCATTACACCTTCTGCCTTGAGCCCAGGTTGAGCGTGTCCAGCCTGGCCATCCAGGACCTCACACACGCCCCCTGGCGGGGCAGGGGCAGAGGACACCGGGACAGGTGACCCTAGGCCCAGCCTGGCCTCAAGGCTCTTCTGCCTGCACAGGCTGGACTGGTCCGACCGGAACAGCACAGCTCTGCCCTAATTCTGTGTTTCAGCATCCAGAACCACCATCAGGTCTGTGTGATGTAAAAACCACCTTACCCATGCCTTCCTAGAGGTTACATCTGTGGTTTGGTTACTAGTGTGTCGCTGTTATTAGCTTATTAAGATTGATTTACATATTTCAAAGGTAGAGTGACAGACCGAGAGAAAGGGTATCTCATCTTTGTCCTGCCGCTTTATCCTCCCAGATGGACCAGGCTGAAGCCAGAAGCCTGGAACTCCATTAGGTCTCCCACATGGGTGCAGGGCCCCAAGTCCGTGGCCCATTCTCCATCACTGCTTCAGGGCTCTGGATCACAAGCAGAGTTACTTTTTAGAAACACACACACACCGTCTGTTTCTAAAAGGTGGGATTGAGGGGCTGGTATTGTGACTCCTGACGCCTCATGTGCATAATGGTTTAACCCTGGCTGCCCCGCTTCCCATCGAGCTCCCTGCCTGTGGCCTGGGAAAGCAGTGGAGGACGGCCCAGAGCCTTGGGACCCTGCACCCACGTGAGAAACCCGGAAGAGCTCCTGGATCCTGGCTTCAGACTAGCCCAGTTCCTGCTGATGGGACCATTTGGAGAGTGAAGCTGCTGACAGAAAATTCTAACTCTGCCTTTTGAATGAGTAAACTGAAGAAAAAAAGGAATGGTATGTATTTATTTAGGCACAAGACAGGTGATTCCAATGGCCACATCTTCCGCATTGACTATTGCTTAAGTGGTAAACTGAGGCATCTGAGTATGGGCCATGAGATCGATAAAATCCCACGATATGAAATTGATTACGTTCCAGCGAGACGCTTGGCATCCCGGAGAAATCAGGCCAGAAAGTTCGAAAGTGAACATGAAACTTGAAGTTCTACCCCGTAGGCGGCCGCGCCCGCAGCAGGGGGCTTGGGGGACCCTCCGCCAGCCTGAGCCCTCCGTGCCCGCCGCGCCCGTCCGCCTGCGGGCTGAGGGAACCGCGCGCTGGGCGAGCCCAGGGCTGTCCGCGATGGCCGCTGAAACAACCGCGAACACATCCGTGTGGCGGCGACACACGGAGCTCTGAGGGACGCGACTTTGGGGACACCGCGAGGAACGTGTTTTGGGAGGGGGGGACCATGGGGGACGCGGTCAAATGTGTGTTTGGGGACGCCTCCTGAGCCTCAGAGTCCCCCACGTCAGCCTGCGCCTGCCATTGCCGTCCTCGTCACGTCCTCGTCCTCACTTTCCCCGGCGGCTGTTTCCTAGGGAACAGGCCGGGGACGGCCCGGCTCGGCCTTTCCGCGCTGCCGTCCAGGCCCGGATGCGCGCGCGGCCCGCCTGGCCCTCGCCGGCCGCCGTGCGTCCGTTACGTGGCGGCCCCGGCGGCGGCCAATGGGCGGCGCCCGCATCAGCTCGCTGGGCGGCGGCGGCGGAAGGGGCGGAGCGGCGGCGGCGTCCGAGCGGCGGTGGAGGCCGCAGTCCCGGTCGCGGCCTCGGCCCCGGAGCCACCATGGTGACCCCCGCTGAGCTGCTGGTGCTGCTGGCCGCGCTGCTGGCCACGGCCTCGGGCTACTTCGTCAGCATCGACGCGCACGCCGAGGAGTGCTTCTTCGAGCGGGTCACCTCGGGCACCAAGATGGGCCTCATCTTCGAGGTGGCCGAGGGCGGCTTCCTGGACATCGACGTGGAGGTGCGGGGGCGCGGGCGGGCGGCGCGGCGGCGCGGGCTCCCGCCCCGGGGACGCCCCAACGGCCGTCACCCCCGCGGGCCCGTCCTGGAGGGGCTGCGCTGCCCCGGGTCACCCTGGGCCCCCGCGAGGCGTTGCTGCCCGGCGAGGCTGTGGAGTTCACGTCGGGACGCGCGCGCGGCGAGGGAGCGGCCGAGCTGGGCCTGGAGGGAGGGAGACAGGCGTTTGGGATCGACTGCGTGGAGCCTGTCCGGAGCACACCCGGGGTCCCTGATCGATGACCTGTCCCCACGTTTCTTTCGCCTGAAACCAAATGGAGTTACTACGTGGGCTCACCTGTTGACCTGCAGGTGTGCCTGTCGGGGCCTCACAGGCTGGGCAGTGGCCTCGCCGAGAGGGTCAGCTGTGCCCTTTGCCAGTGACAGTTGCTGCCTGGGCCGTTCCTAAACGTCCCGTCTGGGTCTTTAGCCCCGGGGCGTCTTGGACAAAGCCAGACTCCTAGTTTAACAATAACCAGGGCAATCTTGAACATGGACCAGAAGAGTCTGTGTGCCATTGTCATCTTGGGTATTGACGGCAGTGGCTGATGTGCTGTGTTGGGGTGAGGGTGGCAGTGGGAGGGAGAGGTGCCACTTCTGTGGGAGGGCGTTTGAGTTCGTTTAAATTAAGGGTTTATTTAGTAAGTGGAGCTGAGCAGATCCAAAACCAAGAGCCTCCCCTGGGTCTTCCACCTGGGTCCTCCACCTGTGTCCAAGGCTTTAGACCATCCTCTGCTGCTTTCCCAGGCCATAATCTGGGGGCTGGATGGGAAATGGAGCAGCCAGGACACGAACTGGTGCCCAAAAGGGATGCCAGCACTTGCAGGTGGAGGATTAGTCAGTTGAACCACAGTGCCAGTCCCCTGGGATTTGGGTTGTAATTGGACAGACAGGTCCGAGGTGTAGTGGGTGCTGACAGAGAACTCTGTAACCCCCGTTTGCCTTGGTTGGGAGTGTGTGGGGCGCGGTTGTCTGGCCCCCACTGCAGTGGAGCTGAGGGCGCTGCGGGTGGATGCCGCTGGCTGTGCACAGGGCGAGAGTGCACCCTGAGCTTTCATGTCTCCTACCTGCAGATCACGGGCCCCGACAATAAAGGGATCTACAAAGGAGACCGGGAATCCAGTGGGAAGTACACCTTCGCTGCCCACATGGATGGCACCTACAAGTTCTGTTTCAGCAACAGGATGTCCACCATGACCCCGAAGATTGTCATGTTCACCATCGACATCGGGGAGGCCCCAAAAGGACAAGACATGGAGACAGAGGGTGAGGCGGCCTCGGCTGCTGTGCCTCCGCAGCCGCCAGCTTCCGGACCTTCTGGCCTTCGGTGCAGCACTGCTTGGCTTCTTTAAAAGCTGTTTTTTTTTTTTTTTTTTTTTTTTTTAAGGTTTATTCATTTTTATTGGGCAGATCTATAGAGAGGAGAAGCAGAACGATCTTCCACTCTCTGGTTCATTTCCCAAATGGCTGCAGCAGCTGGAGCTGAGCTGACCTGAAGCCAGGAGCCAGGAGGTTTTTTCCAAGTCTTCCACGTGGGTGGGGGGCCCACGGCCTTGAGGCGTCCTCTACTGCTTTCCCAGGCCATGTAGACTGTGGCAGGGAGCTGGGTGGGACATGCAGCGGCTGGGCCGTGAACCGCTGCCCAGGTGGGGTGCCTGCACCACAGCCAGAGGATTAGCCTTGGCCCCACTACATTTTTTTTAAAACCATATATAATTTGTGAATGCCAGTTGCTCCCCAGCGAGTCTCCTGGCTGACAGAGAAGTTTCTTCTGGAAGTTGATGCTTGCTTTCCTTCCTCGTGGCTGCCCCTTCCGGCAGCTTTTCTGAGTCGCTGTGTGCTGGCCCAGATCTGGGTTACGTGGGTCTTAGCAGGTCCTGTTAATTTCCTACTGTTACTGGATGCCCTTGTTTGCTCACTGTACATGACTGGTCTAGCTAAACTTTCTGTTTTTTTTTTTTTTTTGTGTGTGTGTGTGTATATTCTGTGTTCTACACTTCTCCAGGTGGTGGCGATACCTGGGACGGTATGTGGACCCGGTGGCTTTTTGACATCACACTGTTTGCCTGTGTCTAATTTCTGCTTTCCTTTTTCCTAACTTTGTTGGCAGGAGTATGTTTCTTTTTTTTTTTTCTTGAGCCCTGCAACTAATGAGATTGATTGAGCTGGAGTCAGGGTATTGCTAAGGACACAGTGATTGGTGCTTTGCTAGTAAGTAGCATTGTTGATTCTTCAGAATGACAGCTGGCTGGTGGCTTAGGAATGTCTTCATTAAACATGGCTAATTGCAAATGGTGCTTTGGTAGAACTAATACTGCAAGTTTGTTTCATTGTTACTGAAGTGTCCAGCTTGGGGCTTGACTGGATTGAAGTGCAGTTCCAGGAGCCGTGTGCAAATAGCTGTGCAGACAGCTGTGAAAAAAGTTCTTTGAGCCACGTGTTGCACATAGGTTGTTTATTATCCCACTGAGCAGCCGTGAACCTGCTTGCTGCTTGGTACGCTGCTTGCCAAGAGCCAGCGTGTGTGTGTGTGTGTGAGTGTGTGTGTGTGTTGGGCCACAGTACGTGCTGGGAGTCTTTGCAAGCTGCTTTGGTAGCTGCTGAACACACCCGGCAGTGTTAGCATGATCATGTCTGTCCAAGATACTGAGAAATTAGTAACATGATGACATCATGAGGAAGGTGAAGTGATCTGTTTTCCAATCTGTAGAATGGGTGGTTTGTGCTGTTTGGTGATTCATTTTTGGACCACATATAGGGCAGGACTTGGCTATGCTCCAGGAGCAGTAGGTGTTTCAGAGGGTGGAGTGTTTGCTTGTTTTCTGAAAGTTGGTCCTGGTTTCTGACCTCTTAAATGGTTGGGACATATTGGCTGATGAGTATGAATACTGGTTGTGTGAAGTTGAGCCCCAGGACCGGGGGTGGGCTGGGGTGGCGGGCCGTGGTGCCACCCCGAGAACCCCTGCTCTCAAGGTCGGCACAGTGCAGCGGTCTTGCGAGATTTCCGTTGACCTGCCTTCACTAACGGGTGGCCCTTGGATGCCCTGAGAGGTTTAGGATTGTTGGGGTGGGGTGTGTGAGTATGGCCCCCAGGGGAGGCTCCGTGTGGGCCTGGGACGAGAGATTCCTCCCCTTGCTGAGGCTTGATGCAGCGTCTCCTGCCAGCTGCTTGGTTGTTGAAGCGCACTCTTAGAACAGTGCTGTGTTTCTGTGTTTCACAAGGTTATATGTGAGTTCCTTTGAGAGTCAGATGGGACTCCCACCCCTGGGCTGTCTCCTGAGTGCCCGGCAGCTCATGCCATCTCTGCTATGTGGGTGGAAGGAGCCCAGTCGGCTGAGCCCTCCCTGCCTCCCAGGGTCTGTCGGGGGGTGGGCCCAGGTGCACTGGGGCTTATTGGTCTTGCTTGCAGCCCCTTCCTGCCACACCGCATGCCAGGCCCCTCAGGTTGGCTGAGTGCTCCAGTGGGTGAGAACTTGTCTCTGGGGCAGCACCTGCTGCTCCCCGGGATGGGATCCTTGCTTTACCTGGCCGAGGGTGAGTGAGTGAGTGTGGGTTTTGCCAAATGTCACTTCTGCTCAGCTTTGGGAGGTTTATAGGTCGGCTCTGGGGCTACTTGTAAACTAACAGAATTAGCATGGTTCTTTGAAGTTATGGGATTTAGATTTTTAAATGCATATATAATTACTATACAATATTCTTGGAAAACTAAAAGAAAAGTATTATTTTGGTGCAAAAATTGTGAACTCCCTGTGCATCCTGTACTGGGCCATCCTGTACTGCTTTCCCAGGCCACAAGTGGGGAGCTGGATGGAAAGTGGAGCAGCCAGGACATGAACCATTGTCCATATGGGATCCCAGCGGATGCAAGGCAAGGACTTTAGCCACTAGGCTATCATGCTGGGCCTTTTTTTTTTTTTTAAGATTTACTGATTTTTAATTGGCAAGTCAGATTTATAGAGAGAAGGAGACAGAAAGATCTTCCATCTAATGGTTTACTCCCCAAATGGCTGTAATAGCCAGAGCTGGGCCAGTCCAAGGTGCCAGGAACTTGTTCCAGTCTCCCCTGTGGATGCAGTGGCCCAAGGACTTGTGCCATCCTGTGCTACTTTCCCAGGTACATTAGCAGGGAGCTGGATTGGAAGTGGAGCAGCCGGGACTGGAGCCAGTGCCCATTTGGGAAGCCAGCACTGCAAGTAGAAGCTTAGCCTTCTGCGTCAGGGCCCTGTCCCCTGGAAATGAACTTTTAAAAAATGCTTTGGGAATTAAATTGTCACCAGTGCCTCAGCAGTGATCCATATTGATGCATGAGCCGTTTCTACGTAGTTTCTTTTACGTGTCTCTCTGAGTAATGCTTTTATTGTGAAATGAACATTTCCTGCCAAGATATTGTCAAGTATGTGCTAACTTGTTTTGTAATGTTTCTGTAGCTCACCAGAACAAGCTAGAAGAAATGATCAACGAGCTGGCAGTGGCCATGACGGCCGTGAAGCATGAGCAGGAGTACATGGAAGTCCGGGAGCGGATACACAGAGCCAGTGAGTGCTGCGGCCCGTGCCCTCGCTTGCTTCTCGCCAACCACTGAGGGCTTAGCATCTGAAAGGCACAGCTGCAGAGAGGAGGAGAGAGATGTCTTCCATACGCTGGTTCACTTTCCACGTGGCCAGCAGTGGCTCCGCCTGGACTGCGCTGGGCCAGGAGCCTGAAACTTCAGCTGGGTCTCCCAAGCTGGTCATGGGCTCAGATGCTCAGACAATTTTCTGCTATTTTCCCAGGTGTTTCAGTAGCTGGATTGGAAGTGGAGCTGCTGGAATTTGAACTGGTGCCATATGGAATGACAGTGTTGTGGGTGGTGGCTTCATCTGCTGCAATGATAGCCCCTCAACTCTGACCTTAAGAAAGCACTTGTGGGGCCCGGCGGCATGGCCTAGCGGCTAAAGTCCTCGCCTTGAAAGCCCCGGGATCCCATATGGGCACCGGTTCTAATCCTGGCAGCTCCACTTCCCATCCAGCTCCCTGCTTGTGGCCTGGGAAAGCAGTTGAGGACGGCCCAATGCATTGGGACCCTGCACCCGCGTGGGAGACCCAGAGGAGGTTCCAGGTTCCCGGCTTTGGATCTGCGCGCATCGGCCCGTTGCGGCTCACTTGAGGAGTGAATCATCGGACGGAAGATCTTTCTCTCTGTTTCTCCTCTCTGTATATCTGACTTTGTAATAAAATAAATAAATCTTAAAAAAAAAAAAAAGAAAGCACTTGTGGAAGAGTATTTTCTAAGAGCATGCATTTGCAAAGCCTTGCACTGAGTTACAGTGGCTTATTATTGCTTTATTAGAACTTAGCACTTGCTAAGTCATAAAGTACTAGTAGCGTTCAGCACAGGTTGCTAAGATTGTTTTCTATTGCAAGGTAAGCTGAGGAATTCATTTTTTTGTTTTTAAGATTTATTTTATTTAATTTAAGAGTTAGAGACGAGCAGAGAGCTTTTCTGGCTCACTGCCCAGATGGCTGCAATACATGGGGCTGGTCTGTGCCAGGAGGGAGCTAGGAGCGTGAAGCTTCATCCAGTCTCCCACGTGGTTGCAGGGACCGCAGCGCCTGAGCCCTGCCTGCTGCTTTCTCAGCCATGTGAGCAGGGAGGAGCCAGGACTTGAACCAGTGGCCATGTGGGATCCAGCTTTGCTGGCTGTAGCTTCTCCTGTTATGCCATAATGCCAGCCCCAAGCAAGTGGTTTTCTTAAAGGAGGAGGAAGAGGGGAGTGTTAACATTGGTCTGTAATCACCCCCCTCTACCTTTATATTGGTGTGATTAATATCTGTTGAGATATACTTTTTTTCTAGAACAGAAGACCACTGTAGTTAGAATAGAGAGCAGCGTTGACACAGACCCGTTTTTAGGTAGACATCTGGATTCCAGCTGTGTGAGTAGGAAAGAGTGATGGGTAGAATCTTGCCAGCACACGGGGGTTGCTGGCGTGGGTGTGTTACAGTAGGTGCCTGCTAAGTGGGCTGACTGCATTCCTTATGCTGGTTCCGGGTCTGAGTCCATTGTCCTGTGAATGTCCACCTAGGAGGCCATGGGCCCCACCAGCCCACTGGGGACACCCTGAGGGAGTGTGGGGAGTGACCTAGCAGGTGTGACACCTGTTTAGCTCTGTCTTTCACATAGGTGAGAAGGAGAAGCGCGAGCAGGCCGAGTGTCTGCTGTCCCGAGTGCTCAGGTGGTTGTGTCCCCGTTAGTGTGAGTTGTTCTGGGAGTACCTGTCAGCATACTGCAGACGGCTAGCCTTTTGGTCTGTGCCCAAGACGTGTCATATTTTGAAGCATTTTAGTTTTGGACTATAGAGAATTTCAGGTGTCAAACAATTGAAATAGGATTGTTTAACCTATAGCAATCTATAGAATTGAAATTTTGTATTCAGTTTAATCATGTAAAGCAAATGACTCCCAGTGTTGTTTTTTTTAAACCAAGAAAAAAATTTACAGATTTATTTATTTTTACATGAAAGGAGGGTTACAGAGAGAGAGAGGAGACAGTAGGTGGTCGTCCGTCTATTGGTTCATTCTCTGAGTGGCCACAGCTGCCAGAGCTGGGTCTGTCCAGATAGGAGCCAAGAGACTCTTGATCTGGGTCTGCCACGTGGGTGCAAGGGCCCAAGCACTGGGAACATCTGTCACTACAGCACGCAGCTGGATTGGAAGTGGAGCAGCCAGGACTCAAATTAGCACCCACGTGGAATGCTGGAACCACAAGTGGCGCCTCATATGTTATGCCACGGCCCTGCCCGCACCAGTGTGTTTGTGCATCTGCCTGCAGTCCGCACTCCTCAGCGGTGAGCTCTGTGAGCCCTTTGCCCAGCGTTAGCAGGTGCATTGCAGAAGCCTGTCTTACAGTCAGGCCTTCCTGGCTGGCTGCCTTGGGCTGCTGTGCCACAGTGTCCTCTACCTCCACTGCTCTGTGATTGGAAGCTTAGTGTGCTACACCACCATAGCAGGTGCAGGGTCCCAAGGCTCTGGGCCGTCCCCGTCTGCTTTCCCAGGCCACAGGCAGGGAGCTGGATGGGAAGCGGGGCTGTTAGGACACGAACCAGAGCCCGTTTGGGATCCCGCGTGTTCAAAGCGAGGACTTTAGCTGCTAGGCTACCGCACCAGGCCCGATAAATATTTTTTATATTCAGCAATAAGAGACTGTGGGGCTGGCATTGTAGTGTGTGCAGTCAAGCTGCTGCTTGCAACACCAGTGTCTTGTATGAGTACTGCTTTGAGTTCTGGCTGGTCTGCGTCCTATCCATCTTCCTGCTGATGTGCTTGGGAAAGCAGTGGAGGACGGCCCAAGGCCTTGGGACCTTCCACCCACATGGGAAACCCGGACGAGGCTCCTGGCTTTGGTTGAACTTCGGCCGTTGCGGCCACTTGTGGGGTGAATCAGCAGATGGAAGATCTTCCTCTCTGTCTCCTCTCTGTAAATCTGATGAAGTTTTGGAGGTATTGATTGAGCCATTTATTAGACATAGTGCTAAAATGGGTCATTCAAGTTATGCTGGAAGTTGGCTGCTACATTTTCTTGCTGAAGATTCAGTCGAAGCAAACTCCATATCATGAAATTATTACTAAAATTTCAGTTTTTTGTGTGGTTTTTAGAATTGTAGTTTATGTTCTTGGCAAGTGTCACCTTTGAGTAAGTAAGATAACTATTTGGAAACATGGGAAAAGGTTTTCACTTCCTATTGACCATTTGTTCGCAGCTCTTACAATCCAGTGGCCGCCAGTCCCTGAGCCATTAGGAATGGAGTTGATCTTTATAAATGGTGGATCTACTTCAGAGCAAGCAGCTACTTATTTGTTTGACTAATATTGTTATTATACTTGTATTGCTAATTTTAGTGATATTGCTAATTTTTATTAGTTGGCAATTTTCATAAAAATCTGGAACTACATTGTTTTAAAAAGTTAACTACATTGTTTTAAAAAGTTAAGGCTGTTGATGTGATCAGGAACTTGAGAGAGTGAGGCTAATTAAGCAGAGGAAGCTGACAGGTGCAGTCCTGACCTGCAGGCATTGGATCTTGAGCCTGGAGCTTGTCGTCTGCCCTGTGGTAATGAACTCCCAGGGTGGCTCCGTGGACCCAGAAGCCCTTGCTCTCTGCAGCGGCAGCGGGCATGCTTGAGAGCCCAGAGTGACACTGACACACTCTGTCTGGGTCGATAGTCCCGAGGTAATTGTCAGCTTAAAATAATGTTTAATTTTTTAAAGTCCATTTCCTGCTGGAGCCGAAAAAGGATGGTGATGAAGGGCCCTTCAAGGATGAGGAGGTTTGTGTAGGTTTCATTCTTGAGGTGTGCATCTCATTTCCTCCTTGAGCAGGATGGGTGTGGCTCTGTCCCTGGAAAGCCAGGATCCCGTTCCCGTGTGCCAAGTAGGGCCCCGTGCGTGCTGCGTGGGGCGTGCTTCACCTGGGGACTGCTTTCCTTTTGGGAATTGTCACTAAGCTCTGTCTGTCTGTCCTCCACAGTCAATGACAACACCAACAGCAGAGTGGTTCTCTGGTCCTTCTTTGAGGCTCTCGTCCTGGTGGCCATGACGTTGGGGCAGATCTACTACCTGAAGAGATTCTTTGAAGTCCGGAGGGTGGTCTAGAAGGCCTTTCCCGAAGATGCCAGAGTCGTCACTCACTGTTTACCACACACCTTGGTCCTTTGATGTCATCAGTTTCTGATTTTATTTTCAGAACTGCACATTCACGGCTTACATTTTCTTTGTGATGAGTAAATAGATAGTGGGGGAGAAACACCTTTTTAAGAAAGTTACAGTGAAATCTGAATTTTGATTGGCATGATTTGTTACGTGACTGCTGCTTTCACGATACAAGGTCCTGTTAGAACGCAAACCCTGTGTGTGAGAGAGAGGGCAGGCTTTCCCAGCTCTCGTCTCTTCCCAATAAATTGCAGTTTTGTTGAGGCAGCAGCACAGTGCTGGGGAGTGCCTCAGCAGGTGGCTGTGTGCTGGTCACCCTGCGGCTCACGGCAGTAGCGGTCTGTTTTGTGAGCTCCTGCCTCTGGCACCTTCGCCCTGCCGGGCCGGGGCTCCCTCTTCAGAGCGCGAATCCTCCGACACATAGTCCCCCGTTTTTAACATTGAACCTCAGGCTTGTCACCTCCATGTAAATTGATGACAAAAGCAGCTAATTTTCTGGTTTCTGCCTCACCTTGTCAGTCGCTCCCAAAGCCAGCCCTCCAGGTGTTTCTGCGATGCCAGCTGCCCCTCCTGTGCAGGCGCGTCCACTCTCGGCGCCCGTGTGATTGGGAGAACCTGGGTTTCTGATGTCACAGGGTTATGTTCGCTTGCTGTGACATACGGCCACTGTTTTATTCTTCATCAGTGACCTTTTGGGCCACTGTAACTAGGGCACTGGACACCATGTCCACTCTAGGGTATTTTATTTTTTTTGGTTCTTTTGGGCTTTTTTTTTTTTTTGGCACATGTGAATTTTGTTTTGTATAGAATGGAATAAAACTTCCTCTTTGATCTCTGATGATGGGTTTCAGATTTAAGGAGCATCGGTTGTTGGTTCAGGAGCGATCCAGGATTATGCTGTGACTGATGTATATTAGTTACTTGTACATTTCTTTTGGATCTTTGCAAGGGAAAAACTATTACAAGTTTTATATAATTAATTTAAATTTGTTACAGGTCTCCATGTTGAATACAAACACTTTTCCACCTTGGGTGACAATACCTTGCAACAGTACATTCAGAAGGTGACGTTTTCACCTTAGAATGACTGTTGCTTGCCAATTTTGTGTGTGTGTGTGAAAACACTTCAAAATTGAATTAAAAGATGTAAATTTAAAATTGGTTGTCTAACTAATACGCCCCAGGTTCAGTAAATAAACAATTCTTTTTAAAAACAGTATTCTGTATTTTATATATCAGTGTTGCCTAACCCAGGCCCTCCAGAGTGGACAAATGAGACTGGCTGGGGCTGCAGCCGGCCAGGAGCTTGGTGGGGGTCTGCGGGGTGGGGGGCAGCAACTCTGCGTGAGGACAGGCCTAACCCAGGTCCCCCAGAGTGGACCCCGCTGCCCGGCCTGATTCCTGTCTGGAGACCGGCGCCTGTTTTCAGGGTGTCTGTGCCTGTGCTGTGTGGAGGTTCATCCTTTGTAAGCTGAGGACGGTCAGGAGCCCTGTTGCAGTTTCTGCATGGAATTCATTCTGCATGGGTTCATTGATGGTTTACACCTCTTTTTAAATTGGGAAAGGTGAATTATTTGCTCTCACTGTGACTGCGGCCACAGAGATTTAAAGATTTTCTCAGCCTGGAATCTTCCCCGAGGGGTCACCAGTGTCCTTCCAGGGTGTAACAGGTCGGAGAACTGGCCAAGGGCGCAGCCCCAGGGCAGCAGGCCACGCAGCTGCCCCGCCAGGGGCCTGAGGCCGTCATGGCGTCAGGGGAGTGCGGCTTTGGGATCCCAGGGTGCCTGCGTGACCGCCGGGCTGAGGGGCACCGGAGGCTGGGGGGGGGGGGGGATGTGAACTGTGAAGCGGGAGACATCACTCGGTGACCTCTCCGGTCACCTTTATTTCAAGAGCGGAGAGAACCAGCTCCAGTCCTCCCGGATGCCCTCAGCAGCGGCATTCCCGCGTGGGCAGCCGTCCAGCTGCAGCGGCGGGAAGGCGGCCACGCAGGCCGGCGGTGCTGCCTGGAGGCGGGGCTCTGGCCGTGACCCCCGGGCCCGCGTCCCCTTCGGGCTGGCGGATGGACGGGGCAGCTCCGCCGGCCTCTTCCCCGCTGACCTTCCCGGCCTGGCCGCGCGAGCGCCGTGGGCGGACCCGGAACCTCGTCGTCGCCGCACAGTTCCCGCCCGGCCCCGGCCCCGGCGCTGCCGGAAGCGGAAGCGCTGGCCAGCGAGGTCCCAGCGCGTGTGGGGGGCGGCTCCCGCCATGGAGCACGTCACGGAGGGCTCGTGGGAGTCGCTGCCGGTGCCTCTGCACCCGCGGGTGCTGGGCGCGCTGCGGGAGCTGGGCTTCCCTTCCATGACGCCGGTGCAGGTGAGGGCCGGCCAGGTGGAGCGGCGGGTCGGGCCTGCCTCCTCCGGCCGGGGCGTGTGGCTGCTGCCCTGGCGCGTGCTCCGGTGGCTTCTCCCCGGGACGACGAGGACGTCCCATCACCTCCTAGGGCTGCTGTGGGCGCCTGGCAGGAGACGGTGTGTCCGGCGCTGCAGGTCCTGGGGATGCTGTGCGCTTGGCACCCAGCCTAAGGGCAGAGCTGGAGGAAGAGGAGCCCGGGGTTCAGCTGGTGGCAGGTGGCAGGAAGGAGCCGAAGCAGCTGATGTGAGGCCCGGTGCCCGAAGGAGGGAGCTGCAGCCGGCTGTGGGGTGACCGGGACCAGGGCAGGTGCATGCGGCTGGCTTTGCCTGGGCTGTTAGCTGTGGGAAGCCGAGTGTGTTGCGTGGTGTGCGGGATGTGCGATGCAGGGCGGGAGTTGCGAGGATGTGGATGCGGTGCTGAGTGCGGCAGGATGCCAGTTCTGTGGGAAAATCTGGAAGGGGGGAGGAGTAGGGGGCCCCCCCGCTGGCGGGCGAGACCGTCGGTGATGGAGGGGCCCCGTGGAGGGTGTTGGCCGAGTTGCTGAGGGACTGGAGCCGGGTTAATGAGAGAGGGTTGCTTCAGTGTCATTGTGGTCAGCTGGGTGGATGGTATGAACCGGTCACAGAGCCGAGGAAGCTGTGAGGGACCCCAGAGAGTTGCGTTTGAAAATGTTGAGTGTGCCCAGCGTGGAGGCTGCGGGTGCGGGGGGAGATGGAAGCTGGGAGTGGTGAGAGCCAGGCTTTGGGCAGGCGAGCGCGACCCAGACCATGGCAGCCACTTGGAATGGTAAGTGCCCGCCTTGGGTGGGCAATGTGACCTAGACCGAGGCCTGCCACTGGAGTTGGTCCTGGAGCCCTTCCCAGCCACATGGGGCTACTGGGCAATGGACGTGTGCTCCATCCTGAGATGTACTGTTATACAGTATATAGCACCCTGAATTATTTTTTAAGTTTATTTTTGTTGGAAAGGTAGAAGCAGATATACAAGAGAGAAGGAGATATAGAAAGATCTTTCTACCACTGGTTCACTTCTGCATTGGCCACAATGGCAGGAGCTTGGCTGGTCTGAAGCCAGGAGCTTCTTCTGGGTCTCCTGTGTGGACGGTTTCAGTGGCCCGAGGTTTTGGACTGTCCTCTGCTGCTTTCTGAGACCACAAGCAGGGAGCTAGAAGTGGAGCAGCTGGGACTCCAACTGGTGACCATGTACAATCCTAGTGTGCAGACGGAGGTTTAGCCCTGTGTGCCGTGGCACCTGCTCTGGGTTCACATTGTGTTTCTGATGGACAGCCCTGATCCAGAACTGGCGCCTCCATTTCAGTCTGACGATGTTTTATCATGGAAACTGCCTTGAGCGTCACAGAGTGTTTAGTGACATTCCTTGGCTCCACTTGCCGGCTGCCTGTAGCAGGCTGCATTTCCTGGTGCCTGGCCACCAACATGTCCCCAGATGTTGTCAGATTTTAGGACGGACTGTGTACCAGCAGATGGAACCCGGGGACATATTTGCAAGCTCTGGCCCAGACGTGGGGTTCTGGGGGAGCCACCTAGGCCAAGACCGGCGTCTGCCACTGATAGCCTCTCTGGGTGTGAAACCAAGCCCAGGCTTCCGCTGCAGTCCGAGTGCTCCACAGCTCTCTGAAGGAAAGCGGCCACTGAGTCGCTGTCCCCTGTCTCCAGCGCTGGAGGAGACCTTAACCCCTGCCCAGGCCAAGGAGGTATGACTGCGGCCACAGTGTTCGTGTGTGGACACCACTGCCCCGTCCACTTCAGTTCCTCCAGGTGCCCTCCGACCAGTGCTGTTGGTGCTGGGGTCGGCCGTGACCTTCCTGCCTTGTGTGTTCTCGGGGTGCCCTCTGACCGGTGCTCTTGGTGCTGTTATCTCACCCTAGTCCGCCACCATTCCTCTGTTCATGAGAAACAAAGACGTGGCTGCGGAAGCGGTGAGTACTGAGCCTCCAGGCGAGCTGCCTGCGCCTTGTCCCCAGCCGAAGGCCAGAGCTAAACGCAGCGCTGTGTCCCTCCGCAGATCACGGGCAGTGGCAAAACGCTGGCTTTCCTCATCCCCCTCCTGGAAATTCTTCTGCGAAGGGAAGAGAAGTTGAAGAAGCATCAGGTGAGGGGGCGGAAGGCACTGGCAGGGAGTCGCGGCCGAGGGGGCAGGGCGGACAGCACGTGCCCCGCACCGCACCGCACCCTGCTTGCGCGTCATCCGCCCCTTAAACCTACTGCCTCACAGCAGTCACAGCCGGCCCTGCTGCCTTTCCCATCCGGTGACCCCCGTCCTTCTTGTGGTGTGCTGAGTGCCAGGGTTTCACAGGCGTGGCCTTGGCTGGTGCCATCCGCAGTGGCCCCCGGGACGGTGCCCTCGTGCTGTCTGGTGTTGGTCACTGCGGGTGTGCCGTGCAGAGGAGTACCGTGTTGGGAGGAGTCGTGGGGATTGAGCTGCAAGTGCACGCGTGGGTGTGTGCAGCGCCTTGTCGCGCACGGAAGCATATGGGAGATGTGAGGTGCTCACCAGTGCAGTGGTGCCAGGCGGGCTAATTCAGTGTTGTTGGTGAAGGAGAAGGGGCAGGCGGACGGTGCGGGACCCCGCCGCCTCCGGGAAGTGCTGTGAGGGCCGGGGTGTGTCTGGGCTGCCCTTCTCGCTGACAGCTGCTCCCCCACGCGCCCAGGTGGGAGCCATCATCATCACCCCGACGCGGGAGCTGGCCATCCAGATCGATGAGGTCCTCTCGCACTTCACCAAGCACCTCCCGCAGTTCAGGTACCTCCTTGTGGGGCCCCAGTTCTGTCCCCCGTGTCTGTGCTGTCCCCCCTTGGGGCCAGGGCTGTCCTTCTGCCTCCCCTTGCTCAGAGAACCTTCTGTGTTGCAGCCAGATCCTCTGGATTGGAGGCAGGAATCCTGGCGAGGACGTGGACAGGTTCAAGCAACAAGGGTGAGCTCCCGCTGCCTGTCATTGCTCTACGCGGAGCCCATGCGGAGTGGACTCTGGTCTGGGCCTCACTGAGCCCCTGTCTGTAGATGGTTTCCCAGGCTGCGTCCCACCTGCTCCCCGTGGGCCCTGAGGGGCACAGCTGGGAGGGAGTCTGGGCTCGGGGCTGGGGGGAGCAGATTTACAGAGGAGAGATAGACTCTTCATGACTGCCAGGGCTGGGCCAGGGTGCAGCCAGGAGCCTGGCGCTTCTTTCAGGTCTTCCACAAGTAGCAGGTTCCCAAGCAGGGGCCATCTTCTGCTTTCCCAGGCCATGGAACTGAATGGAAAGTGGAGGGGCCTGAAATGAAACTGATGGTCATAGAGGGTGCTGGCATTGCAAACAGAGGCTTAGCATGCTGCGACACAACTTTGGCCTGGCCAGAATTTTCTGTAAATGACCAAATGATCAGTACATTAGACTTCATGGGCCATGTGGTCTCCATCTCTGATTTCTCAAGTGTGCTGTCCTGTGAAAGAGGTGACGCCACACGAGAATGAGCTGTGCACCAGCCAGGGACCTCCCAAAGCCAGGTGGCAGGCTTGGTTGGGCTCCGGGCTGTGGTTTTCCAACCTCACCTGCATCATGGCCTGGAAGCCAGCTGTGTCTCCACAGCGCTTGCTTTCCTTTTGTGGCCCCCTTCTGTTCCCGGGCATGTAGGTGGCTTTTAGGGAATTAACAGTCAGGTGTCTGGGTAACTAGCAATAGCGTCCTTACGATGGACACGTGGCAAAGGGTCTCTTTCCATCACAAGCGGACACATCGTTGTGGCGACTCCGGGCCGTCTGGAGGACATGTTCAGGAGAAAGGCCGAGGGCTTGGATCTGGCCAGCTCCGTGAAGTCCCTGGACGTCCTGGTGCTGGATGAGGCCGACCGACTCCTGGACATGGGCTTTGAGGCAAGGTGCGCAGAGGGTTCTGACTGCAGTGGCCTGGGGTGGGGGGCGCTGTGCTGCCAGGAAGGAGAGCCCGGTGGATCCCCGGCTTCGTGGCTCTGCTCTTTTGGGTCACATTCACATTGGAAACTGTTCGCTAGCTTGATCTTTTTTTTTCTTAATACTTATTTATTTGAAAGGTAGAGTTGCAGAGAGAGAGAGAGAGCATTAACTGGTTCACTTCCCAAATGCCCACAATGGCTGGAGCTGAGCTGAACTGAAGCCTGGAGCCAGGAGCTGCTTCTGGGTCTCCCACACGGGCGTAGGTGCCCAAGGACTGGAGCCATCCTTTGCTGCCTTCATGGGCAAAAAACAAGAAGCTGGGTGGGAAGTGGAACAACTGGGACACAAACTGGCGCCTAGGTGGGATGCCAGAGGATTAGCCAGCTGAGCCACCATGAGATTCCCAAATTTCAGACTCTTGTGATCATTATACAGCCATAATTGTTTTCTTACATTGGAGAAACCTTGGCAGAATGACAGTGTAAAGAAGTACAAACTTGTGGTCTCAAGTGGCAGCACTATACGTCCTAGGGTGGTCTGCGGTCTCGCTGAGCCCCTGCTGGCCTCGCTCGCCTGGTTGTTGGTATGCTGGTGGGGAGGGCTAAGTGTGGGCCTCTTCTAGCATCAACACCATCCTGGAGTTCCTGCCGAAGCAGAGAAGAACGGGCCTCTTCTCCGCCACACAGACGCAGGAGCTTGAGAGCCTGGTGAGAGCCGGCCTGCGGAACCCTGTGCGCATCTCGGTGAAGGAGAAGGGCGTGGCGGCCAGCAGCACCCAGAAGACCCCGTCCCGCCTGGAGAACTCCTACATGGTGAGTGCTGGGCCGTGCCTCCCTGGACTGCGCGCCACTTTTGCTCGCTGTGCAGGACCCTGTGGCTCTGTTGCAAATGGATGGGAACGTATGAGGACAGTGGTCTGGATGGGCCTCAGTGTTGGGTCAGGGATTAGGCTCACGAGCGTGTTTGTTAAGGAGAGGGAGTCACTTACTCTTTTACAGGGAGGCTGACAGTTCACTGCCCACAAGCCTGCAGTGGCTGGTTCGGGTACCTCTGGAGCCTGCCCTGCTGCCTCCCAGATGGCATTTAGACTAGAGCTGGCATTGAGCCTGGGCTCTGGTCTGGGAGGCAGTTTCCAGGTGCGTAGTCCCTCTGAATGTGTCTGGAGCAGTCTCCAAGGACCCTGCTGTCATTGTCCGGGTGTTGCCTGGGTGTGCTGGTACAGGCATGGTTGGGCACAGTGCGTTCAGAGCCACAAGAGGCGCCCGTGGCGGCAGGGCATGGCAAACGCTCAGAAGCCAGCTCACTTGAGGAGACTGCTTGCCTCTGTGTGCGGTGCCTGTGACCACATCTGTGTGACACAGACATGAACAGTGGACCCCAGCCGCTGTGGTCAGGGGTTCCCTCCCCAGGTCTCGGGTGGGTTGGGGACTGTGTTGTTTGTTGCGTGACCAGGTCACTTCATTCCCTCTCCTCATGGATGGGCCATGGGGCAGCTGGGGACCCGGAGAGCCCGCAGGCCAGTGTCCGCGCTCACAGGCCCTGGGAGTTCTTCCCATCATCTTGCAGCCCAGAGGGGCGGGACAAGCCTTGCACATGGCTGGGCAGGGGCAGCTGCGGTCCACAGGCAGGCTCCAGGTAGTGGGAGCTTAGAAACTGCCCCTTGCGCAAGTCCCTGCCGGCTTTCAGCTGCTTGGCTCAGCTGGGCGGGACGCTGGCTGTTCCTGGGCAGTGGGGCCTCATGCAGTGCATCGTGGGCAGTGGGACTGCCTGGGTACACAGCCTGGCATAGGCCATCATGATCCTGCTGCATGCACTGAGCAGGCCGTGCCTTTAGTGTGGAGCCCGCCCATGCCCACGCTGCAGGCCAGATGAGGACTAGTGAGTCTGTCATTGGGAAGGGGTTTGGGATGGTGCTCATAGCAGGTGAGTCCTGATCCTGGTGCTGCAGGGCCTCTGTGGCTGCTGTCCTGTTCTGGCAGGTGGCATTCATTGGAGTGAGGGATACCATGACATCTGTCCGGGGTGCTTCCCCTGACCTGGTGCAGCTCTGTCCAGCCTGTCTCACCCCCAGGGAGCAGTGACTGCTGAACCAGGTGTCAGTCTGCGGAGCCGTCGGGGCACGTGTGCTTGGTCCACGTGCAGAGCTGGCCATTCAGAATCTGCACCTGAAAGCCCACCTGGTGCCAGCGACTAACCCGCCTGGTGCCCTGGGCCTGTTGGTGCTTTAGGGGGTCACAGTCGTTACAGCACCTGTACTTGTTACTGTCGGCATGTGCTGTGAACCAGGGCCAGTCTGTCCTGTTGTCAGTGTGTTTATTCTGTTTGCCTTCTTGGTAGGTGTGTAAGGCCGACGAGAAATTCAATCAGCTGGTGCATTTTCTTCGCAGTCACAAGCAGCAGAAACATCTCATCTTCTTCAGGTAATATTCTTGGCTCTGTGTGGGTGGTGGATTCAGGCCTCTTCTCCACCAGAAGTGCAGGTGCCTGTGGCGCTCGGGGTTGGGATTCGTCAGGAAGGTTCTCTTGGAGTACTGGAGGTGGCAAGGAGCTGGACCCCAGGCGCTGGGGCTCCAGTGGGAGGGGTTCATTGTTCTGCAGAAAAACAAGCAGAGATGGGCAGTTTCAGATGCTGGCCTGAGCCCTCAGCAAGGTCAAGGCTGATGTTCCTGGCACTGTATTGGCCTTTTCCCCCTGTGTCACCTCTGTGTCACCCTCTCGTGTCTCCACTGATGGCTGGGACAGGGGTGGTGTTGGCCATGTCTGTCCTTCTCAGTGAAGCCAGGGACCCTCTCGGATGCTCAATCCAGAGGGGTGTGAGGCATGCTGCACTCGGAGGTGGCCGAGCAAACAGTGCAGCCACTCAGGAAGGAGGCTGGGGGCTGGGGGCTGGGCGCAGAGCCCCGCTGCAGGGCTGCTCTGCTGTGGATGTCTGGGTTGTCCTGCCTAGGAGATGCCCCTGCTTGGGCGTCTTGGCTGTGGGATTACATCCTGTGGTTTTAATGCCGGATGGAGGGATTTTGCTGAAACACAGGCCTGCCCTTGGTGGCGAGGCTCAGAGTGGAACCTCGCAGCGGCTTCACTTAGAGCCGTCCCTTCTGCCCTCCTGAAGAGGCTGCGGACTCAGTTGTCTGTCCTGTGCTGGGGGTGGGAGCAGAACAACCGGATGGCCAGTGTCCTCAGCCTCTGTCCCCTCCTGCAGCACCTGCGCCTGCGTGGAGTACTACGGGCAGGCCCTGGAGGCCCTGGTCAGGGGGGTGCAGGTCCTGTGCATTCACGGCAAGATGAAGCACAAACGCAACAAGATCTTCCTCGAGTTCCGCAGCTTGCCCAGGTGAGTCGGCCTCGTGGCCCTGCTCCATGCGGGCCACGTCCCGGTGCCCACCGCTCTGGCTTCAGCCCCACCTGCTCTGCCGGGGACACCCTGGAGTTGCCGTCCTCCACAGAGCCCAGACCGCGTGGGACGAGGAGCTGGGGCGGTCACCGGGAGGCCACCCCACAGCCTCCCGGGTCAGCTTGGGGTCTCCAGCATCTTCACTGGCTTCTGTTTGTGGCCCTGAGTCATTTTCTGGTGTCTTCATCACAGTGTAGACCAGCGATGTTGCCAGCAGCCCTCAGGGCGGAGGGACCCCTGCCCAGTGCACCTGTCGCCTGCATGGACATAGTAGTTTTCCGAAGCATAGGATTAGCTCACCTGGTTTTGCTTTTCACGTGGAAACATCTTCATATAAGAAACCTTTCTCTGACCTTCCTCACAGTTTTCACTGGGAATTTGCAAAGGAATAGGGGTTCTTAGGAAGGAAAAATCAAAATGTTATCACCCACAAGTGTGTGCTCTTGGGGGCCCCATCCCCAGAATCCGTGTGTTCTATCCGGAGGCTGCGGATGGCGGTGCGGGAGACACGCAGCACTCACTGCCTGTTCCCTTGCAGCGGGGTCCTGGTGTGCACGGATGTGATGGCCCGCGGCATAGACATTCCCGAGGTGAACTGGGTTCTGCAGTACGACCCCCCAAGCAGCGCAAGGTACCACCTGGTGGGCAGTCCTCCCTGTCCTGGCGTCCCGAGGGCCTCAGGCCTGCTCTGAGGCTGTGCACAGCAGTCACATGGCACAGATAGGCTCCCGGGCCCGTCAGCGCAGCAGCTCGATGCTGTGTGTTCCTACAGACACGTACATGGTAGAACACTGAATGCACAAACGCACCCCAGAATATACTTGCACAGAAAGGCAGCGGTTACTTCTGTGATTACAGATTGCTTTATTGTCATTTTTCCACTGGGAAAGAGCTGTCTGACCCGACAAAGAACTGACACGTGGTCATGGATGTCTGTGTGTGTGCGGGATCTGCTGAATGGCTGGCCCCACTGGCCCTGCTCAGCATCCGGGGCAGCGCGAGCTCTGGGGCTGGTGACTGCACACACACACGCAGAGCTCTGCTCACTGTCCTTGGGGCACCTGCTCCCCCCACCCCCAGCGCATTCGTGCACCGCTGTGGACGCACAGCTCGCATCGGCCGTGGAGGCAGCGCCCTTGTGTTCCTCCTGCCCATGGAAGAGTCCTATGTCAATTTCCTGGCAATCAACCAAAAAGTAAGTTTCCTGCCTTTACCTTTTTGTGAGATCTATATTTATTCAGTTTATTTATTCAGCTGGGCTCACCTCTGCCTTCCCCCCCCCCCCCCAGGTGTGTAACAGCTGGGTATGACCTGAGCCAAAGCCAGGAGTTAGAAATTCAGCCCAGATGACAGGGAGCAGAATGAGGGCTGTCACCTGCTACTTGTGAAAGTATGCTGGGCGTGGAAGCTGGAGTCGCAACAGGGTCAGGACTGCACCCCAGGCCACAGGAAATGTGGGTGTCCAGCCTGCCCCAAGTGCCCACCCAGCTGTCTTGTTATTCAGGATGTCCAGTGAGGGGCTGCAGATGCTCACGGGCCAGGCAGCACAGGTTGGGAGCCCCCACCGGCTTTAAATGTGGCGAGGCTCTGGCCTTCTGGCCTGGGCCAGGGTTCCAACCTCCATATGCCAACCCAGGGCTGCTGTCCTTTGCTGCTGTGGCAGAATGATCACAGAAAGCCTGTTTCTCAGGTCTACCTTTTCAAATAGCCTTTGCACCCGGGGTTCCTCTGGGGTGGGAGCTGGGTGTTGCCTGTGCAGTGGGCTGTCAGGGGGTCCCCCAGTGGCTGAGCGTGCGGTCCCTGTGCAGTGCCCCCTGCAGGAGATGAAACTCCAGAAGAACACAGCGGACCTCCTGCCCAAGCTGAGGGCCATGGCCCTGGCCGACAGGGCTGTGTTTGAAAAGGGCATGAAAGCGTTCGTGTCCTACGTCCAGGCTTACGCGAAGCACGAGTGCAGCCTCATCTTCAGGTTGAAGGGTAAGCCGGGTCCTTCCTGCATGTGCCGTCTCAGCTGCCCGGTGGCTTCATCTTACAATGGCACTGGGCGTCCAAGGGCCCCCTGCTACCCGAGAGTGTCAGGTGCCTCGCAGCCCGGCCATGGTGGGCTGACGGGTCCCTGTGGCTCCCTCAGACCTGGACTTCGCCAGCCTGGCTCGAGGCTTTGCCCTGCTGAAGATGCCCCGGATGCCAGAGCTTCGGGGGAAGCACTTCCCAGACTTCGTGCCTGTGGATGTGGACACAGACACCATCCCGTTTAAAGACAAAATCAGAGAAAAGCAGAGGCAGAAACGGCTGGAACAAAGAGAGAAAACTGAAAGTGAAGGCAGGAGAAAGTTCACGAAGAACAAAGCTTGGTCAAAGCAGAAGGCCAAAAGGGAGAAGAAGAAGAAAATGAGTGAGAAAAGGAAAAGGCAGGAGGTAATGTCTGCCGCTTTATCCTCGCCCGAGTCCAGCTCGCTGTGGCTGCGGCTGACCGACTTCCTGTGCGTGCGGCTGCCAGACTCGGGGGCTTATGGCTTTTTCTACACTTAGGGCTCCGACATCGAAGAGGAGGACATGGAGGAACTTCTGAATGACACGAGGCTCTTGAAGAAGTTAAAGAAGGGCAAAATTACTGAAGAAGAGTTCGAGAAGGGGGTGTTGACAAGCGGCAAGAGGAGGAGTGTGGCAGTGGACTCGGAGAGCTCCGCCTCGGAGGGCACCTCCTGACGCCTGCATGCTGGTGATGCAGCTGCAGTCGGCCCTCGGTGGCCTGGCTGGGGGACGCTGTGAGGCACTGGGTGCCCTTCAGAGCCAGCACGGGGGTGGGACTGCATGGCCCTGAAGGCAGGCATGACGGACAAGGGACAGCTTGTACTGTCATCAGTGTTGGCTGGAGGCCATTTTCCCAGAGATCACTTTACACTTGCCCATGGACACACTGACCTCTCCTTTCACATGTCCTTGTCGCTCCGGCCCCAGGCCTGTCCAGCCCTACACCTCCCACCCTCATGTGCATATGCGTGGTGGGCCAGTGTGCTGGGACTTTTCTTTTTATATTCTGGGGAAGAGCACTTTAATTTTTATGCCTTCTACGAAATAAACGATCTTCCTAATGGACATTTCTGTCTTTTAGAGGGGGAGAGGTGGAGCGTTCCTGTGTGCAGTAGTCGGGGCTGGGCCAGGCCAGGCCAGAGCCAGGAGTCGAGGCATACAGTGCAGGTCTCCCGTGGGGCTGGCAGGGTGCAGTCCCCAAGCTGCCACCTTAGCAGGTGAACCCAGGGATGCTGGCTTAGTAGTGTGGTGTTAAGCAGCAGGCCAGAGACCCCCCCCAACCATGACATGTGGATGGGCTGCAACGTCTGCCGCAGGGCCCAGGGTTCTGGGTCCTAGGGCTGGCTCATGTCTCATTCATGCAACATCACATCAGAATCTTGTACCAAATTTATCAGTAGATCCTGAATTTGTTCCCACTGATTTTAAAACTATTTAAAGGATGTCACCACGTCGTATGGATGCTGTGTTTGGGTCCCCAAGTGCTGCCGAAGTCTCTGCCCTGCGTGCAGGGCTTTTAGGCCATGAGGGAGTGCTGCCGTCCCAGCCTCCCCCCGCAGGTTCCCCCACTGGACGAGGCAGGTCGCCCTCCGTGCGCTGCCTGCCTTCCCCCAAGGCACTGTGTGTGCGTTGTGGCTGGCAGTGGTCACTTCATGCAGAGGCCTGGCTGTCCCTAGAACACCTGCTTTCTGGCCTGGCTGTTTCTGCTTGCTTTGGGCCAGCTGCCCTGCTCACCGAGTGCCTTGGATGAACTTCTGGAAGCCGTGAGCACAGCTGGGTTCAGAGCTGTGAACGCATCTCAGGTGAGGTGAGCGAAAAAGACGATCCAGATTTAACTTAAAGTTTTAGTACATACATCTTCACTAAGAAACAGTTCTGTTTCAGCTGGCTCACGCGGGTCCAGGGCCGCTGTGGCCACGCAGTGTTGGCAGGATGGAGGTCAGAGGTCAGAGGTACAGCTTGATGAGTTCGTCGCTGACAGCTGATGGTGTTAGCACGCCCAGGTCCGTGAACAGCAGTGTGATGAGGGCAGGCGGCGTGTAGTCCACCCACGGGTGCTCCTCTCGGAGGTCACCTCCCGTCTCCATGGACTTGAGCAGCGTGTCGGCCTTATACTGAGGAAAGAGCATGCATTATCCCACCTGGCCAGCAGGGGGCGGCACGGAAATCCTCAGCTATGGGACTCTCCCAGACCTCTGTGGCTCTGTGCTTAGCCACCCCAGGGTCATCCCAGCAGGTGGTACTGTCACCTCAGATAGGAAGCCAGGGGTCATGTGGTTTGTAACTGGGGAGTCGGGGGCTGAGCTGACTGCAAAGCTGGGGCTTCCCAGCTGTCAGCTTCCCTGGCTCCCAGCCACCCTGCTGGCTACACAGCCAGGGACACATAGGGGCGCAGCAGTGGGAGGGGAAGGCCAGGTGGAGCCTTTCAAAGGTGGACTTCTTGCCTTAAACTGGTCCGGCACGTCCTGCTGGTTGAGGGGAAAGAGCCGCACAAACTTGAAACTTTCTGCAACCACGTAACATGGCTTGTTCTGTGACTTGGCGCACACGGCCATCTGATTGGTTCCAATCTGGGAAGACAAAACTGGGCAGTGAGCTCCTACAGCATGTGGGCAGATGGACACAAATCTATGATTCCCATGCACCTCGAGATGTCCAGCATCCCTAGTCCTGAGGGATATGGAAACCCAAACTGCAGGACCCCAGGGCTCGGCGCTGAGGGGGCAGTGCCCACAGCAGGCAGGACGCAGGCAGCATGTGGAGTTCACCCTAGTGCTGCTTGTCACTCGGTGCCCTCTAAGTGAGTGGGATTTCTGGGTATCTGCTAACGAGTAGAAGGTGGACTTTCCGGATGATGGGAACTTAAGTCGATCAGCAATAAAGGGTAATGATGACTTGTACAGGCCACGTGGACAGACCTCAGCCACCCTCAAAGGACACTGCCGCAGGATGAGCGGATGAGACGGGGCACGGTGCTAGGGTCACAGACTACAAGGGTAGGTGGGAGGTCGGGCTGAGGTGCCTGGGGCCTTGGGGCAGAGTCGAAGGGGTGTGGAGAATGGAAAAGGTCTGGACAGGGATGGTGGCAGCAACACTGAAGGTAGTTCACACCCTGAACCGTGCACTCAGCAATGGCTGAAATGGCAAAGCTCGAAATGTCTTGCCATAAGTGAAAATACAATTTACGTGGCTTTTTCAAGTTAGGCAGTGCACAGACAAACCAATGAATCACACTGAGGTCAAACAGCCCGATTAACATGAAATTCAACTTGCTTTGTGTAAATGCACAGACAGACTTTATGTAGTTCAATCTCTGAATAAAATTAAACCAGAACTGGAAGGCAGTGCAGTGCGTCATGGGAACCCCCGAGGACGCCCTGGAGCCGCAGGCCCAGGGGCAGGGCACCAGGGACTTCCTAGAGCCATGGGCTGGGGGGCGGGCAGGGCACGGGGGACGCCCTGCAGCCACAGGCTGGGGGGGCAGGGCACCAGGGACTTCCTGGAGCCATGGGGCGCGGGCGGGCAGGGCACGGGGGACGCCCTGGAGCCACAGGCTGGGGGGGCAGGGCACGGGGGACGCCCTGCAGCCACAGGCTGGGGGGGCAGGGCACGGGGGACGCCCTGCAGCCACAGGCTGGGGGGGCGGGCAGGGCACGGGGGACGCCCTGCAGCCACAGGCTGGGGGGGCAGGGCACGGGGGACGCCCTGCAGCCACAGGCTGGGGGGGCGGGCAGGGCACGGGGGACGCCCTGCAGCCACAGGCTGGGGGGGCAGGGCACGGGGACGCCCTGCAGCCACAGGCTGGGGGGGCGGTCAGGGCACGGGGGACGCCCTGCAGCCACGGGGGGGCGGGGCACCCACCTTGTTGATGATCCCTCCGTTTTCAACGACTCCTTCAGCACCAACGAGGACAAGATCCACCTTCTCCATGATATAGCTAAGGACACAGGACAACCACCGCTTTGCTACGCTGCCTCCCCTTCACCCTCTGCAGAGACCACACTCTACTCTCGGGGCACGTGCCTGCCAGGCCTGCCAGCCGGGGCCCCCGGGTGGCCTTGGTCAGGAGTGTGGCTGAAGCGGACCTGGCCTTCCTGTGCACTCGAGTTGGCAGGAAAGCCAGAGTGTGTGTCGGTCGGTCACCGTCCCATCCCGATTCCCTTCATCCCCATCTCGGGCATGTCTCCCACGAGACGGTCACTTCTGTCCTCTGAGCCCTAGCAGCCCAGGGGCTGTGTAACCGCAGTCTTCAGGAGAAGCAACTCACGCTGAGCCAAGTGCCCCAGCAATTCCAAGGACGGCCTAGCACTGTGTCCCACCGCTCAGGGACAGCCCCGCTGCAGGGAGGCGGCCCCAGCACTCTCATGACATGACAGTCTGGCCTTGCCCCAGGATGGCTGTGCCAGGCATGGAGCAGCAATGATGATCTTGGCTGCCACCTAGCAGGCTTGTGCACCTGGCTCTTCCAATGCCCTTCTGGTACCCGGGCTCGATCCCTGAGCCCCCGCTTCCACCCACACTGTAACGAGCTTGTTGGGTAGGACAGTTGTTAATTAAGAGATGAGACGCTGCCCAGTGTGGTTTTATGGGCAATTCAAACCTTCGCAATGCCCTGCTGGGAGCCCACCCCGGGATGGGCAAGGACTGAAGTCCACTACGAAGGGGCAGGTGCTTACCCAACAGCAGCGTCCAGCACCACGGTGACAGGGACATTGAGGTGGCACAGGGCTTTGGCCATTTTCTTACTGAAGGTGACATTTTGAGAATGTTAGACAAAGTCTGAGAAAGGCCCAGAGTGACGTGTTATAAATCACATAATTTGCACAGTGGTAACTCATGGCAGTTGAAAATTATATAGATTACGGGGCAGATTCCAACACTGCATAAAGGAAACAAGAATTGGGGTTCTTTTATCATTTAAAAAAAACTCATTTGTTTGAAAGGAAGATGGGCATAGAGAAAACTATTCGAAGAGTGGAGGTCTTCCATACTGCTTCACCCCCTAAATGCCTCCCTGGGGCCGGGCCAGGCTGTCGTCAGGAGTTAGGAAGTCTGTCTGGGCCTCCACGTGGGTCTCTCCTGGCGCACGAGCAGGGAGCTGGACTGGAAGCAGACAGGACATGAACCAGTGCTCCAACATAGGATGCAAGCGTCCCAGGCAATGGTTTAGCCTGAACACTGGTCAGGGACTGGTAAGAAAAGAACACTTAAAATAAGGTGAACCTTTGCTTTAACTTTCCTCTTGGAGAGATGGAAATGTCAATTTATTATTCCTTGGTGAAAACTTGTCATCAGAGCAATCTCCTGGGGTTAAGCTGCCACCTGGGGTGCTGGTACCCCAGCACTAGTACGGATCAATCCAGCTCCCTGCCAATGGGAGGAAAAGCAGCAGCAGATGGCCCAAGCGCTTACACCCCTGCCACCCCCTTGGGACCCGAGAGGAACTGCAGGCTCTTGGTTTTGGCCTGGCCCGGCCCTGACTGTTACGGTTTTTAAGGCGAAAGGACCAGCGGACAGAAGATCTCTGTCCCTCCTCTCTCTGTAACTCTTGACTTTCACAACACAAACCATCCTGCCCTGTTCTCTGGTCCCGCAGATTCACAGTGAATTTTCCTATGGGGCCAGGAAGGGTCACAGTGTGGCAAGGCTGGCAGACACACGAGGCCTGCTCTGCTTTGACGGCCTCTGGGCAGACCTGACGGGAGGATACTTGCCCTGACAAGTCCGGCTGAGACTCTGTGATGTAGACACTGAAGCGCTTCTTGGCTGCCACGGCTGCCTCCAGGACCCGCAGCACCACCCTGGAGTAGGCGTGGGTCAGGATTCGCTGCGGATTGAGGAAGCGTCATCAGAAGCGCTGCCTGGTCTGTCTCTCACCACCTGCACTGTGCCCCGTGCTCCATGGCTTCCTCCAACAGAGCCATGGAGTACACCGAGCCGTGTAGTGTGGCTGGAGGACTACATGGGTTCCCCTTTCCCTAGCAGGTGCATGTGGAAGCCCCATGCTGAGTCCCTTGCAAGCCCGAGGCCTGTATATCTGAAGGTTCTTGTGAGGCTCCTGTGGGCAGGTCTCCCTATTTTGGGATGTGAAGGATGCACTTGGGCCGCCAGCAGGGGGCCGCCATCCAAGCAGAGGACCTTCTCCGCTGGAGGGACAGCATTCAGGCTGATGGCCACGTGCAGGGAGGCTGGTGTGACCTGCCCGTCCTGTCTTTCCTTCCCCCAACTCGTAAACCCTGAGCAGCCCCACGTCTCTGTGACGCATCAGCAGTGACGTTAAGGTCGAGTCTCCATGCGGTGCACACGCTCCGTACTCAGCATTAAAGAGGGACAGGGTTGCTGCGTGATGATGCAACTCACGCTACCCACTGCATCCCTGACCAGACACCTGCCTGGGGGAACACTGTGTGAAGGACGGCCCAGGCTGCCCCAGCTGTTTCCCTCTGCCTGTTCTGAGATCAACATTTACAAAGCACTGACTGTGTGCTGGGTGTACTGCTGGGTACTGACTGTGTGCTGGGTATACCACTGGGTACTGACAGTGTGCTGGGTGCACTGCTGAGCATCCAACAGCGCGTGGGGTCAGGAGTCTCATAACCCTCACAGGACACAGCCCAAGCAGCAGGACGCAGGAGCTGAGGGACTGCCCCGGGGCTGCCAGACACGAGCTGCAAAGCCGGGACTCTGGCCGCGGCAGCCGGCCTCCCAGCCCCGCTCCTGCTGCTGCCCACGGCGGGCATCTACTCACCGCCCCGTCCTTGATGAAGGTGTGGCACAGCTCTGCGATCTTGCTCCGTGACAGTGATATTCTCCTGAGGAAGAGCTCTCCCCGCTCAATCATGATCTTCTTACACTTGGAGTAATCCTGGGAGGAGACACACGCGTGAGGGGAAAGACAGACCTGGGCAGGGCTGGGTCAGCTGCGGCCCCACAGGCGGGCCCGGCTTACAGAGTACTCCAGGGAGGTGAGGCTGATGAAGCGAAGGAAGAGCTCCCCGCCGGAGGACACGGCCACCGAGGAGTCCACACCACACAGGGTCTCTATGGCGCTCGTGAGATTGGCCCTCAGGCCCTGGATTGTCTCCCCTGCACAGGAGCAAAGAGCCACCTGAGTGCCCAGCCCGCGCTGGGCCGTGTGCCTGCTCGGTCGCTCGCCGAGGAGTTGCTGTGGAGCTAGGCATGCGCCCCTGGACAGGGGCAGGCCGGCACAGAGGTCACTGAGTCCACTGCAAGCTTTCAGGGAGAGATGAGAGCCCAGGGATGGCTGTGCCTATGGACACCTCAGGACCACAGGGCTGTGACCCAGACAATTTCCAGGCACAGTGACGGGGCTGAAGGCCAGCATGGGAGGCCAATGAGGGGGAGGACCACTGGAGGCCGTCTTAGAGAACCATGTGTCCAGGCCACCCCCATGGGCTAACACTGTGGCAATGGACAAGCAGGACAGCGCAGCGAGTGGGGTTTCTGCAGACAGGAATACAAACCAAAGCTGAACAGACGCTAGCAAGCGTGGGAACTGCTGCTGCAAACGGCCACTCAGGAGGCCTGGAGACAAGCACACACAGAGGGCTCCTATCGGGTGGCCCTACCCCAGGCACCCACAGTCATCAGGGGATGGGTCAGGCTGAGGCGGGGGGCTGGGAGCTACACCCAAGCCAGCCCTGGCTCCTGATGAGCGAGGCTAAGGTGGGCACTGCGACACAGCTTTCCTAAGTACCATCTTCACGGCAGGGCCAAACTCCGCTCCTGCTGTGGTCCAAATGGTCCTGGTGCCTTGAGGCCCATTTGTGGGAGGGGATCTATCTGGGGCCTCTGCAAGCTCACGGGCCACCAATGCAGGTGGGGCTGCATCTCCCGCTGTGTGCACCCCCACCCTCAGCCGCCCCCGGACCTCTGTCTCTCTTGAGGAACTCCAGCAAGGTGCGGATGGCCGCCACGGCTGAGGCCACGTCAGGGTCCTCCTTCATCTGAGACTTGAAGTATTCGATTAGCTCTGGGGAGGGAGGAAAAGGGGGTGACGTTTTAGTGAACGCCTGCTGGCCCTAGCCGGGTATCTGGTCCGGACGACCCAGGGGCCATGGGTCCCCAGACTCCTTTCTTATTCTGGAAAGGTGACACCCCTAAGTGTCACTGAAAAGTCACTTTCCTCCTCGACCCCTGCTCCACGTTCTAAGAGGATCGCGGGGTCAGCCACCCAGCCCACGCGTCCCTCGAAATCCACGCGGGGCCTACACAGCCAGGCCTGGCACCACACTAGTTCGCGCGTGTCTTCCACCCAAACACTCTGTGCGCGCTCCGGCTTCAGCCCTCGGCCTCAGGTCCCGCCCGGGGTTAGGGGCGCGGGGGTGTGGCGTCCGCGGGTCTCGGGGTCTACGCGCCGCACCCCGGGCCGAGGCCAGCCCCGCCGCGCCCACACCTACCCTGGTCGTCCATGGTACCCTCCTGTCGCGGGAGTCCGTGGAGCCCGGTGCCCCACGTGCCAGCTCGAGCCGGTCCAGAGCCCTGACAGCGCGCCGCGCACACTCGCACCCTACTTCCGGCGTCCTGGAGGCGGTCCCGGCTACGGCGCGTGGCCCGGGCCAAACCGGTCAAGGCGTCACTCGGCGGCGCCGGAAGTGGCGTTCGCTCAGCTTCACAGCCACCTGTGGCGCGCTGAGGTGCCGGGTAACCATGGTGTCGGATGGTGAGGGCTCCCAGGGCTGGTATCCCGGTTCTGAGGGGGGACCCAGTCAGATGGATGTCTCTGTGGAACTGGGATCTGCGGGAACCTGAGAGGGGGAGGCCGGAGGATGTGGACAGCCTGGTGGCTGAGCCGGGCGGTTGGCGGTTGAGCCGGGCGGTTGGCACAACGTGTGGGAAGGTGATGGGAGCTCTCAGGCAGTGTCACAGAACGGCATGGGGAGCAGCGTCGAGGAGTCCGCGACCGGGACGGACCGGGCCGGGGGTGGGGGAGGAGGAGCGTGGCGCCTGCCTGTGGAGTAGGGAGAGGCGACTTGGGTTTCTGCAGTCGGTGTAGTCACGTGGGCCCGGGAGGTTGTACATAGTGGAAGGCGTGGAGGTCGGCTTTGCAGCTTGGAGCCGTTGGCAGCTCCGTGGGAAATGGAGAGTGCGGGGAACAACCTTGGATTCTGGGCTCGAGCCGCTGAGCTTGGTCCCTGAATCACTTTCAATCTTCCCATAGCTTTGTGAGGGATGCAGGTCCTCAAATGAGACCCAGAGGAGCGCACCCCTGGTGCTGTGGTGTGTGCACGGCCACCCCTGAGAGGCAGAATCCACGGGCTGTGGTGCATACAGCCGCCGTCCTGCTAGGTGACACTGTCTTCCCTGTGGGCACAGAGAGTGGGAATTGTTGCGGGGCCTGAAGAACAGGACCAGAGGCGCACTGGCTGTGTGGGAGCCCAGGCCTGTAACAGACTCCACACGATGCTTTCCTGCTGGGTGCTGTGTCGTGTGACCACCATGTACCGTTTCTTCCCATGATGGGCAGCACTGGGATGAAAAATCAGAAACCCCGAGACTAACTGTAAGAGGAGGAGCGTGTGGTCAGTGTGGGGGGCGGGCTGCGAGCGCTGTGGCGGCCGGGGCGGGCGGTGGAGCAGCCCGGAGCTGTGGTCTGTGGAATCCAGCCCCTCGCTGGCAGGCTGGGTGGCTTAGCGCAGCAGGAATGCCCGCTTGGTCCAACCTAAGGCAGCGTTGGTTATGTGGCGTTCTTAGCCCTGAGTCCGACAGCACACTGCCTGTCCTCGCGGCGAGGTGTGACCTGTGTCTCAGTGTGCGTGTACCCAGCTGGGTGTGGGATTGTGGATGCCAGAACTGGGGGTGGGGGAGCCGTGCTGGAAGGGAGAGCTGGTCTGCAGGTACACAGGTCACAGATGAGTGTGGGAGCTGCCCTGAGGTGGGGGACACAGGTCACAGATGAGCTGTGGGAGCTTACCCTAGGTAGGGGACACAGGTCACAGATGAGTGTGGGAGCTGTCCCGAAGTGGGGGACAGGCCTGCGGGAAGGAAGTTGGGGAGGAGGAGTGGCGTTCACCACCTGTGCTGTGACTGTCGCCTCGGAGAGCTCCCCGCAGTGTCTGTGGCACCCCACGCTCAGACCTCATGCTTGCTGCCTCAGGTGGCCTGTGTGGTCATGTCAGCCCTACCGGAGAGTAGCTGAATTGGTTTCACAACAAGATCCTTGCCTTGACAGTGCTTTTTTTGCTTTTTGGCTTTTGCCTCCTGACACCTGGCTGCTTGTCTCGGTCCTCTTGCCGCTGGGCAGGAGGGTGAGCCTGCGTCTCCCTTCACTCCTTGTTCCTGCAGCCCTGGCCGCGGCAGGCGCCTTTGGGTTCTCAGTGGATGGATCTGTAACCAGCATCTCTGTGTTAGGCAGGGTGGTCACTGCGGGGGCCGCCGTGGTGCTGGGGTCAGACAGGCGTGTGGTAAGGCCCGCTCAGCTGCCTGTCTTTAGAGGTCCAGGCTGGCTGTAAGTTCATGGTGTGGGTGGCAAGCATTTAAAGGTGCTTAATGATGCCGGCTCTGGATTCAATTTATGATTTTGTGATGTTAGTTTGATTCATTTTTCTTGTTTTAAATGTTCTCTCTTGTTCGTGTTTTCAGAAGATGAAGTAAATCTCTTGGTTATCGTCATTGATACCAACCCAATCTGGTGGGGGAAGCAAGCATTGAAGCAGTCCCAGGTAAGACTGCCTGAGGGCCTTTGCACAGTCCTGGTCTGATCCATCTGATTCATCCGGGATTTTAGCAACAGCTTTGGAGGGTGGGTCTGGGGGACGGGGGAGGTACAGTCTTGTGGCACAGTGAGCTAAGCAGCTGCCTTATACTATAAGCTATATAATATAAGCTAATACTGGCACCCCGTGTCGGAGCACATTTTTGAGTCCCTGCAGCTACACTTCTAATCCAGCTCCCAGCTAATATGCAATTATCTCATATATGAGAACAATAAGAAAATTATGGTTGGGCACAGCTCAATGGCTCAACTGGCTAATCCTCCACGTACAAATGCCAGATCACATATGGGTACCGGTTCATGTCCCAGTTGCTCCACTTCCCATCCAGCTCCCTGCTTATGGTCTGGGAAAGCAGTAGAGGACGGCCCAAAGCCTTGGGACCCTGCACCCATGTGGGAAACTGGGAAGAAGCTCCTGACTCCTGGCTTTGGGGTTAGCTCAGTTCTGGCTGTTGTAGCCATTTGGGGGATGGAAGATCTTTCTCTCTGAAAATCTGACTTTCCAATAAGAATAAACAAATCTTAAAAAAAAATTTACAGTTGCCATGTGACCTTGTGGCTTTGGAGGAGGGGAATGCGTGAGCAAAGTGCAGTGGTGAAGGACGGCGTAACTTAAATGAGGTCTTCATCGTTTGGGGACGGGCCTGATAGTTTGCGTAGCTGGTTTATTTTTCTCATGTCTTTGCTTTTCCTGCAGTTTACCTTGTCCAAATGCATAGACGCCGTGATGGTGCTGGGAAACTCCCACCTGTTCATGAACCGCTCCAACAAGCTTGCTGTTATTGCGAGTCACATTCAGGAAAGGTACGGCGGCCGGGGTCTTTGCCCGTTGGTGACCTGAGAGATGTCTGTGCTCGTCCTTGTGTGCGATTCTGTGAAGGATAGCTGCGGCTTAGCAGGCAGCGTGTCTGCATCCATAGAACCTGAGAACCTGCATTGGCCCACAGGGGGTAGAGCTGCATAGGGGTACACTGAACTTCTTTTAATACAAATTTTTATTTATTTATTGAAAAGCAGAGAGGGAGGGAGAGGGAGAGAGAGAGAAAAAAATCTTTTTTTAAAATCATTTAATGTATATCTTGATTTTTCAAGGGCACTGTTTCATTGGGTATTTTTGTTGTTTTGCATTTTTAAAAATATTTTTTGAAAAGACTTATTTTTATCAGAAAGGCAGAGTAACAGAGTGAGAAGGAGAGACAGAGATCTTCCATCCACTGATGAACTCACAAGATGGCAGTAACCAGCAGAGCTGGGCTGGTCTGATCCGAAGCTGATCGCCAGGAGCTTCTTCTTGGTCTCCATGGGGGTAGCAGGGGCCCGAGCACCGGGGCCGGCCTCCACTGCCTTCTTAAGCATGTTGACAGGAAGCTGGACTGCAAGTGGAGCAGCTAGGACTTAAACCAGAGCCTGTATGGAATGGTAGTTTAACTTGCATTAATATGGTTTAACTTACTGCCCTATACTGGCCCCAGATGGGCTGATTGATTTTGATAATTATTTATTTTGGGCCCGGCAGCGTGGCCTAGCGGCTAAAGTCCTCGCCTTGAAAGCCGCGGGATCCCATATGGGCGCCGGTTCTAGTCCCGGCAGCCCCACTTCCCATCCAGCTCCCTACTTGTGGCCTGGGAAAGCAGTCGAGGACGGCCCAATGCATTGGGACCCTGCACCTGCGTGGGAGACCCGGAAGAGGTTCCTGGTTCCCGGCTTCGGATCTGCGCGCACCGACCCGTTGTGGCTCACTTGGGGAGTGAATCATCGGATGGAAGATCTTCCTCTCTGTCTCTCCTCCTCTGTGTATATCTGGCTTTCCAATAATAATAAATCTTAAAAAAAAAAAAAAAGAAAAGAAAATTATTTATTTTTATTGGAAAGTCAGATTTACAGAGAAGGAGAAATAGAAAGACCTTGCATTCACAGGTTCACTGTCCAAACAATTGCAATGCTCGGAGCTGAGCTGATCCAGAGCCAGGAGCCAGGAGTCTCCTCCCAGTCTTCTGTGTGGGCACAGGGTCCCAAGGCTTTGGGCCCTTCTCCGCTGCCCCAGGCTACAGGCAGGGGGCTGGATGGGAAGTAGAGCATCTGGGATGCGAACTGGCGTCCGTATGGGATCCTGGTGCATAAGAGATGAGGATTTATCCACTGGGCTACCACATTGGGCCCCCCAGGTTTATTTTTGAATGGTGTAGATAATGGGCTCATGGTTAGAATTTGGTGTGGGGCCTGGCGTATGGCTCAGTGGCGAAATCCTCATCTTGCACACACCAGAATTCCATATGGGCACTGTTTTCTGTCCTGGCTGTTCCACTTCCCATCCAGCTCCCTGCTTGTGGCCTGGGAAAGCAGTCGAGAACGGCCCAAAGCCTTGGGACCCTGCACCAGCATGGGAGGCTCCTGGCTTCAGATTGGCTCAGCTCCAGCCACTGTGGCCATCTGAGGAATGAACCAGCAGATGGAAGATCTTTCTATCTCTCTTGCTCTCTGTGAATCTGCCTTTCTGATAAAAATAAATGAGTCTTTAAAAATAAAAGAATTTGGTGTGAATGGAGCTATTTTGAGTGTACTCTGGACCATTTCAGGAAATTAACCTTGCATCATTTTTGCTTTAAAACATTCTGTGGAGGCAGACAAATGTTTGCCATTTCACTTATTTTATTCATTTTTCAAGACTAAAATGTATGGTCGCGTATCACAGGTGCATAGTTGGTGCCGTCAGCCTCCAGGCCACTCATGTAGATGATGGACTGTTAGCACAGGATTTAGCACATCTTTGGTAGACTTTAGATCTTCTGTGGACCTCTTGGCTCACCTGACATGCTGTGAGGGCTCTGTGTGTAGCACCTGCACAGTTTAGAGATGCATGTGTTCAGTTGGTGATTGAGTGACCCCGTGGATGTGGGATGTGCGGGTGCGGAGGGTGACCATCTGATCTGTGATCTCTACCACTTTGCGTCTGCGTGTGAGTGGGCCTGAGGTCCTGGGTGAGCAGCTCTCCCTGCTCTCTTTCAGCCGGTTCCTGTATCCCGGGAAGAATGGTCGAGTTGGAGACTTCTTTGGAGACCCTGGCAACCCACCTGCTGAATTTAACCCTTCTGGAAGTAAAGATGGGAAATACGAACTGTTAACAGCAGCAAATGAAGTTATTGCAGAGGAGATTAAAGACCTAATGACCCAAAGTAACAGCTGTTATAGTTATGATAACCACAATGATTCCTGCTGTGATTTTGCAGATGGAGCTGGCTTTGTTAGACTCCTGGGCCCTCGGTGTGGTCTGCTTGGTCCGCTCGCTCCTCTCTCCCATCCCTCTGTCCTCCGGCCCGGTGACACTTGCCTGCCCTCCGCGGCAGCCTCTGCTTGTTGGTGACTCCTGGCTTTGAGCCTGTCATGGCCTCCTGATCTCTCTAGATGCCCTTCTCGTGCCCAGCATCCAGTGTGCTGTGGAATCTCAGGAGGATCTCCCGGCTCTGACCCTAGTTGCCACGTAGGTCGCTTTGACGTGTGGAGCTGGATGGCACTTGGTTGTATGTCTCTTGTGTGAGACAGTTACTCAGCGGCATCCCTGGCCTTGACCTACTGGGTGCTCTGACATCCCCTAGTAGTGAGTGCCCAGTGTGTCCTCATGTTCTGCTGAGCCACAGCCCTTCAGGGGAGACCCAACCCTACTTGTCATAGTCCCCTCCCCCCGGCCCGCCTGCCCGCTAGATTCCTTCCAGGCTGTCCCCCAAGGTCGTATCAAACTCAAAGCTGCCGTCCTGGCTCCCAGGCCTTTTCTGCTTGGCCAGTGGCTGGAGGTGGAGGTTTCTCAGCCAGTGCCTTGGAGGGAAGAACAGGGACCTGCAGCTCTAGCTTCACTGGGTCCTCCGAAGCTCCTGTCCTAGGGCATGCTCCTGTAGGGGTGCTAGAATCTTTCCGAGAGCACCGGCCTTGGGGCAGTGGTGCTTCCTGTGGTGAGCAGGGTTTTCCTGATTGCCATTCCCAGGGGTTTCCAGTCCCGGGCCAGCCGACTGCACAGGCTGTGCGTCAGTCCCGGGCCAGGCGATTGCACAGGCTGTGCGTCAGTCTCGGGCCAGGCGATTGCACAGGCTGTCCGTCAGTCCCGGGCCAGCCGACTGCACAGGCTGTCCGTCTTGGTGCCTTGGTCTCTGGAGCTGCAGCCTTAGGATTTCTTTTTATTTATTTATTTTTTTCTTTTCTTTCCTTGCTTCTGTCATTTTCTTTTTTTTTTTCCTTTATTTTTTTTAAATGTTATTTAAGAGGTCAAATTAGAGATAAGGAGACAGACATACACACGCACACCAAGATCTTTTGTCCCCTGGTTTACTCTCTCAGATGGTCACAGCCTGGCTCCAGAAGCTCCCCCGAGGACTCCCACTAGGTGGCAAGGGCCCATCTTCTGCCTTCCTGAGCGCTTTAGCAGAGAGCTGGTCTGGAAGTGGAGCAGCTGGAGCATACCCACACCGTGTGGGATGCTAATATTCTAGGGCCGTGGCTTTACCTGTGTCGGCCCCAGGGTGACTTTTTGTTTGTGTGTTATAAAATGCATGTAAAAAAGTTCACCGTTTTAACCATTTCTAAGTTTACAGTTTGTGGGTGACTGTGCCTTCCTCAGCACCTTCCTTCTCAAACTAAAGCTTCATACCCAGCCAACAGCAGCCACACCCCCATTCCTGCTCCTGACACAACACCAATTGCTTATTTAGCAATACTGAGAATAAATCGCTGTATGTTTTTTTAAACCTCATTTGAATATGTCAGCACTTGATTTCATTCATAAAAAATGCTTTTGTTTGAAAATGACTTTAGTGCAAGACAGTACTTATAAATCCCCCTTTGTAACTTTTGTTAATGTTTGCAGGTGACCTGAAGGGGCAGCATACGGAGACCCTGCTGGCAGGATCCCTGGCCAAAGCCCTCTGCTGTATCCTGATGCGCTCATTTGTTGGAGGGACACTCCCTAAAGTAGCTGGAGTGGCCAGGGCTGGACCAGACCAAGCCAGGAGCCTGGAACTCCATGTGGGTCTCCCAGACGTTTCAGGGGCCCAAGTACTCAGGCCGTCTCATGAGCTTTCCCAGGCACACTAGCGTTGGGAGAGCAGCCAGGACCTGAGCCGGTGCTCTGATACGGTATACCGATGCTTTCAGTGGTGGCCTCATCCACTGCACCACGGTGCTAGCCTGTGCACTTAACACTGTGGGCTCGTACCTGGTTTAGAAACGTGTGCCCACATCCACGCAGCCCTGAGCCTTGGAGAACGGGAGGTGGTAGATACATTCATCTTGCCTGTGATGCCTTTGTGGTTCACATGTGGGAACTTGAACTGGAGGAGGAGTGGGCAGTGCAGCTCCCCTTCAGGGCTCTTCCCATGCCCAGGGCTTCTGGAGGCTTGTCCGGCCGCTGTCCTCCTGGGTGGCTCGTGGCCGTGCTGGGAGCCGTGTTGCATTTTCCCAGCTGTTTACTCACTGTGAGGCTGGTAGGGAAGTGGCTTGGAGCAGCAGCAGGTTGCTAAGCTGCCTGTGTTCATCTTAGATTTGGAGTCCGGTTGCCTGGTGGTTAGACCAAGCCAGGGCTGGCACATGGTGGGGAATGGCAGGCCAAGCTGCTGTTGGACTCCTACTCTCCTGAGACCAGATGAGGAGGCCCAGCGGATGTCGACATGGGTAATGGGGACCATATGTGGGCAGTGGGTGCATGCGGGCAGTAGAGTCTTACCCGTGTGCCAGGTGGGTGCTTTAACCAAAACCTGAGGTTTTTTTTTTTTTTTCTTACTGTTTGCATATATTTGTACAATGACACAACATTCTTGTATTCCTTAATGCTTATGAAGATATTCACAGAATGAACAAGGAGGTGAAAGGTAGGATTTTGTGTTTTTCTATCAGAGTTGTAGTTCTTGTTTCATGACCGTGGGCTTGGGACAATGTTTTAAAGTCAGTTAGAAACCATACATGTGTAAGACGGAAAATTATTAACATTCTGCTGATAACAGCATGAAGCTATTCCTGTAACTTGTACTGTGTTTTCTCTCTCCACAGATAATCAGGAGATGAAGTCCAGGATTCTGGTAAGATTACCAAGGTCGAGCCTGTGTGGTTAGATCCGTAGATGGTTGGAGCCCGTAATGGGAAATAAGGCCCCTTAGAAAATGCCCTATCATAGAAGGAAGACAGTGCCGCATGCCCAGAGCTGGCTTAACAAGCGCATGTACAAATGACCATGAGAGAGCTGCAAGTTGAAGGGAGCGTTCCCTTTCGTTCCTGGCGCCCAGGTTTTAGAACATCACCCTGGGAATTCAGGGCCGCCTCAGTCAGACTGTCCCGGAGGCCGGGGTCTCCCCTGCCTGGCCCAGTGGGGAGCTTTAAAAACCCTCACAGTGTGTCTGGAAGAGTAAATCCAAGAGAATAGGCAGGAACATTCTGGAAGTTAATGCGACTTGCCCCACCCGTCTGCAGCACACTGAGGCTGCAGCCGTGAGCTGCACATGTGGAGAGGGCCAGGCCTGGGACAGGGCTGAGCTGGGGAGAGTTGGACTGGTGATGGAGGGAGCACCGCGTTGAGGGGAAGGCTCTCGGTCAGCCCTGCACGGGGACTGATCATCTCCCTGCTGAGCCCTGCCCGACATGAAAGCTTTTCATGTGAACTACTGAGCTGAAAGCATCATCGTCGGGGCAGCTTAGGAAGGGAAGCGCCTTGCTGAACAGGACAACTTTAAAGGATGGGGTCCTACTCGGGAACAAATGTCAGTCCTGCAAACACGGGTGACAGGAAAGGGGTTCGCAAAGTGTTTTCAGCGTAGCTGCCTGACAGCATGCGTGTGGACTTGAGTTCCGGGCAGGTGCTGCGACGAGTGCCTGAGATGTTCCGGTACCGTGTTGGATGCTGTGTGTGACGGTTGCCTATGGCAGCTGTTTCCCCTGACTGGGGGCGTGTATGCCCACCCTCTCCTCTCAGTGCTCTCTGGGTTTGTGCTAGCTGGGCTGTTGTGTGTGGTGGGGTACTGTTGCTTTGATGGGCAGGTACATTGCAGATGCTCCTAGATGTGGCTCCCGGGGCCACGAGGTCTGGGAGACCTGGATGTGCCTAACGAGGCTGTGATTGTAGGTGATTAAGGCCGCAGAAGACAGCGCGCTGCAGTACATGAACTTCATGAATGTCATCTTCGCAGCACAGAAGCAGGTGTGTGGGGCCTGTTGGATGATGAGGGAACTGGTTCCATTTCTGGAAGATTCTGCTCGGCGATCAGGGGCACAGGAGTCCGGGATGCGTCTTGTGTGTTTGCCTTGTTGCCGTGTGGATCCTGAGGCCCTTGAGGCCCCAGTTGGTCCCCAGGGCACAGGTGGCACAGGTCCATGGTGGGCTGGAGACCCCGTTTGGCCCAGGGGCTCTGCTCTGAGGCATTGCCGCAAGCACCGTGCCGCATTTTCTCTGCTGTAGTAAAGTGTGTGAGGATGCGATGTATTGAGCCCACAAATGCCTAAAGTGCTCTTATGAATTATGATTCCTACATTTTCTTCTCTGATGTTTTTAAAAAGAAAAAAAGAGTACTGCTGTGGTCACGCATAGTACCCCCCGGGAGTGGGGGCCTGTGCAGTGGGAGCAGTACTGCGTGCATAGTACCCCCTAGGAGTGGGGCCTGTGCAGTGGGAGCAGTACTGCGTGCATAGTACCCCCCGGGAGTGGGGCCTGTGTAGTGGGAGCAGTACTGTATGCATAGTACCCCCCGGGAGTGGGGCCTGTGCAGTGGGAGCAGTACTGCGTGCATAGTACCCCCTAGGAGTGGGGCCTGTGCAGTGGGAGCAGTACTGCGTGCATAGTACCCCCCGGGAGTGGGGCCTGTGTAGTGGGAGCAGTACTGTATGCATAGTACCCCCCGGGAGTGGGGCCTGTGCAGTGGGAGCAGTACTGCGTGCATAGTACCCCCTGGGAGTGGGGCCTGTGCAGTGGGAGCAGTACTGCGTGCATAGTACCCCCTGGGAGTGGGGCCTGTGTAGTGGGAGCAGCATTACTTTTGGGAACAGGTGGAGTGACTGACAGCCTTTCTACCTACTGGCTTTGTGACACGGCCCAGCCAAAGCCTGGTTGCTTTGGATGGCGTAACTGCCAGCAGTCACACACACATTAAGTGACCTGTTTTACGGATAGCCTGGTATGGCGCCAACATCGTGGCATAGGGAGTGAAGCTGCCGCCTGCAGTGCCAACACCTCATATGGACGCTGCTTTGAGTCCTGGTTGCTCTACTGATATCATCCCCATTGATGTGCCTGAGAAGGCAGTGGAGGCTGGCCCGGGTGATTGGGCCTCTGGTCCCATGAGGCAGATGTGGGAAGAGCTCCTGGCTCAGCCCCAGCGGTTACAGCCACTGGGAGTGAATAGCAGGTGGAAGAGCTGTCTGTCTCTGCCTTACAAATAAATAAGTGCATCTTCAAAAAAAAATTTATTTATTTTTATTGTAAAGTCAGAGTTATAGAAACAGAAAGATCTTCCATCTGCTGGTTCACTCTGCAAGTGGCCACAACAGCCAGAGCTGAGCCAATCCAATGCCAGGAGCTCTTCTGGGTCTTCTATGTGGGTGCAGGGTCCCAAGGCTTTGGGCCGTCCTCGACTGCTTTCCCAGGCCACGAGCAGGGAGCTGGATGGGAAGTGGAGCACAAACCAGCACCCATATGGATCCTGGTGCATGCAAGGCAAGCACTATAACCACTAGGCTACCGCTCTGGGCCCAATAAATACTTTGTTGGGGGGGAAGGAAAAGATTTAAAAGTTGATTCTTTAAAAAAAAAAAAGACAACAGCAAAGAACAGCGTGGCGCAGTGGACTCAGAATGAGGACGTGTTTCCTGTGTTCGTCCTTCCAGAGCATTCTCATCGACGCCTGCGTTCTAGACACCGACTCAGGCCTGCTCCAACAGGTGTGTGTTGGGCGATTGCTTGACTGGTTGTTGGGAAAGGCAATTTTTATATTAAATACATGTTAGCGTGGCTTGGATGTATCAAGTTACAAAAGTGATATGTCATTAACTGGTCCCAGCTGTTTAATTTCCCCTTTTTATGTGGCTGCTAGAAAGTCATAAATTACGTCCTTACGTATTACTTGTGTGGTGTTTCTGGTGCTTAGTGCTGTTAGATGTGCTTTTAATCAGAAGTTTAGAACTGAGTTTCACTTTAGCCAGACAGAAAGAAAAATAAGGCTGAAGAGATTTTTCCATGCTCTTGCTAGATGATTTTTGCCCACAGGAATCTTATTTCCTAAAAGACCAGTTAAAAGCAAAAACAAAAGAAAACAAAACAGAACTTCGGTGGGTTACTGCTGGCGGAGGGGAGGGAGATGCAGACAGGTGTGGCGTTGCCCTGGTGCTCACGCTGCTGGTCGGCACGTGCGGGCCCTGTGCCGGCTGGACTGTGTGCGCACTGGCTTGTGCATGTCCACTGGAGCCGGTTTCTCGGCTGCATGGTGTGGGAGCGCCCGTCTGACCGTGTCCACGCTCCCTTCAGCCCCTCCCTGGCCTCTGAGACATCACCGTCCTGCCCTCTGACATGGTGTCCAGGCTTCAACTTCCATGGCTGCGTGGGCACGTGCAGTGCCTGGCTTTTTCGCCTGACATCCTGCCCTCCAGGGTGGATGCTGTGCCCTCGCTCCCTGCCCTCGCTCCCTCTGGGCCCGCCTCCCTCTGCATCGGGGTCTCCTCTCCTGCCGAGGCATCACAGAGGGGCTCCCGTGCCCGGCAGCGCTGAGTGCTTCGCGTGTCTTGCAGGCGTGTGACATCACTGGGGGGCTGTACCTGAAAGTGCCACACATGCCCTCGGTCCTGCAGTACCTGCTGGTGAGGACGCCGCGGCCCTGCCACCTGGAGTAGGGTGTGTGCGGGGAGCACGGGGGACAGCCGCGCGGAGGCTTCTGAGACGTGCTGTCCGGAGGGAAGGAAAAACCTGGGGGCCTTGGAGGTCGGGAGCTGCAGCGTGAGGGGCGACGACTCCGGCTGGGAACTGTGCGTGTGTGCGGGAGGTCACATGCCCGCTGCCCACATGGTGCCCTGAGGGATGGTGCTCCAAACTGGCCGGAAGAACAAAATGCGTTTGGCAGGAGACTTCGGCGGGAAGGCCTCATCCGGTGTCCCCTTAGTGTTGGGGTGCCTGTGTCCTGACCTCCTGGATTCCCTGGCCTGTTTTAAATAAAACGTGTTTTGCCTTTTTCCCCTCACAGTGGGTTTTTCTTCCGGATCAAGACCAGAGGTCGCAGCTGATCCTGCCACCCCCCGTCCATGTCGACTACAGGGCTGCTTGCTTCTGTCATCGGCACCTCATCGAGATTGGCTACGTCTGCTCCGTGTGCCTGTCCAGTGAGTTCCTGTGCTGACGAGTTCTTCCGGGGCAGGGCAGAGGGCAGAGGGCACCTCCACTCCGTGTCTCCTAATGCACCTGCTTTCCCTTGGCAGTATTCTGCAGTTTCAGCCCCATCTGCACCACCTGCGAGTAAGTGTCCGTGAGGGCCGTGGGGGGCGCGGGGACCGTGGGGGGTGCGGGGGCGTGGGGACCATGGGGGGGCCGTGGGGGGCCGTGGGAGGTGCGGGGGCGTGGGGACCATGGGGGGGCGTGGGGGCCGTGGGGACCATGGGGGGGCCGTGGGGACCATGGGGGGCCATGGGGGGCTGTGGGGACCATGGGGGGCCGTGGGGACCATGGGGGCTGTGGGGGGAGCGGGGGCCGTGGGGACCATGGGGGGGCCGTGGGGGGTGCGGGGGCCATGGGGGGGCCTTCTTGGCCGATTTGGAGCGCTACATTGTGCTTGCCCCTCTGTGTCGTTACAGAACAGCCTTCAAGATCTCTCTGCCTCCCATGCTGAAGGCCAAGAAGAAGAAGCTCAAGGTGTCTGCGTGATGGAGGCTTTCCCTGCGTGGCAGCAGCCGAGGGAGCTGGTGTGGCAGGGAGGGCAGCCACAGCGTTGCTCCCTGCCGGTGCCTCGGGGGAGGAGGGCAGCTACCCTGCTCTGCGTCCCCACCTCCTCTGCTCAGCACGACCTCTGCTGCGTGTGTTTAGTGAGATGGGTGTCTCTGAGAGCCCACCTGCCCTGAGTGACCCAGCTGGTGGACGGTGTGGGAGGGCTGACCATAGCTCTGGAACAGGCGCCACTGACAGAGACTGCCAAGCACAGGCATCCCCGGCCGGCATTGCTCTCCGTGTAGTTTGCGCTGAGTGACCCAAGCCGTCGCAGCGTGTCGCTGAATCGCTGTGGACTGTGGTTCCAGGTGACCCAGGAGAGCCAGTGCAGGAAGCCAGTAGCAGACCTTCCTCGCAGAACAGCTGGTGAAAACATGCCGGGATTCGGGGCCTTGGGGAGAGTGGACACCTGCGTGTTGGAGAACTCTTCTGTAGAAGCTATGGGCTGAACATCAAAAAGTTTATGTAGTGTAAAATAAAAATTTGTGATTTTAACAATAAAAATTATTTTATCATTTAACAATTTCCCCTGTAGTTACTAAATGTCCTCTTAAGAGGTCCATCAGACATTAGGGAAGATTTAAGAAAAGTGGATGATTGGGTGTTTTGAAAATATGACAAAAACTCACTTGTAGAAAGTTTTTGAATGTATATGTTTAAATTTTCTTTGTATGCCGGCCTAGAAGCTGAGTCTTATTTAAGGAAAGTGGGTTTGGTAAAGTAATTTGAGACAAATTTTTGTATTCTAGATTTGCAGTCTTATTCACAAATACAAAGATCTTGGTGATTTTTTTTGCATTTATTAAGCTTGATAGTGTATCTTTGTTCATTTTAAAATTTATTTATTTTTGTTGGAAGGCAGATTTACAGAGAGGATAGACAAAGAGAAAGATCTTCCATCTGCTGGTTCACTTCCCAAGTGACTGTAACGGCTGGAGCCGAGCCGGTCTGAAGCCAGGAGCCAGGAGCCTCTTTGGGTTCTTCTAGGCAGGTGCAAGGTCCCAAGGCTTTGGGCCTTCCTCGACTGCTTTCCCAGACCACAGGCAGGAAGCTGGATGGGAAGTGGAGCAGCCGGGTCATGAACTGGTGCCCACACGGGAGAGGCAGAGACTGAGAGCTTCAATCCGCTGATTCACTTCCCAAAAGTGCAATGGCGGGAACTGGGCTGGGGCCTAGAGCCTGGGAGTTCATCCAGGTCTCCCACGTGGATGCAGGGGTGTGAGGACTTGGGCCATCCTCTGTTGCTTTCTCAGGAACATCAGCAGTGAGCTGGATGGGAAGTGGAGCAGCTGGGACTTGAACCAGTGTCCAAGTGTAGATTCCAGCATCACAGGCAGTGACCACAGCTCCCAGCCCTTCCTGTGTGTCCTGTTTGGGATCTTCTCCTGACGGCTGTGCCAAGCTTCTGCACCTGACCTCTCATGCCTTCATCACCCCGGGAAAAATGTCCCAGGCCGCTGCAGCTCTGGCCTGAGGAGACCCAGGGCGGGTGCCTGCCCCCTGAGCCCAGAGCCCTGCAGACCCGTGTGTGCATGGGCTCGTTTCTGTTGTGGAAACTACTAACTAAATGGAGTCTTCTTGACGTAAAATTGACTTTGTGAATGACATCCTAAAGATTAAGTGAGATTACAGATGTTGTCATCAGGCCATAAGGGTGCCAGTCCATGTCCCAGCTGCCCCACTTCCCATCCAGCTCCTTGACTGGGTCGGTGACTATCTGCGTTTGTTTGCCTTGGACACAGTTCCAGATACTTTAAAATGGCTCCTCGTTCCAGCAAACCGGTATTCCCACTTGTTGGATCAGAAGCTCCTGGCTTCGGGTTGGCTCAGTCCCACCTGTCGCGGCCATCTTCTGTCTCTTCTCTTGTAAATCTGCTGTTCAAGTAAAAATAAATACATATTTTTAGAAGTTATGTGTATCTTGGTATAAACCTTTTTCTTGAAATGTATGTACAATTTATGAGACGCACTTTCTGCTACCGGTCACTTCCGGTAGCCCTCGCACGACCCTGCAGAGAGGAGAGAGAACCCCTCCTCCCTTGGTTGACAGGTGAGAAGGGAAACGGAGCAGGCCCGCTTGCCACACCTCCAGGGCTGGCTGGGCGACCTTCTTCCCGAGAGGCCTTAGTGGGCGGTCTGTGCCTCCCGCTGGTCCAATCAGAGCACGCCGCTCCTCAGCCGGCCTTCGATTGGTGGTTGCCATAGCTCCTGGCGTTCGCTTGACAAGATGGCGGCAGCCTGCGGGCCGTGATGTCTCCCCTGGTTGCAGGGCCCGGTTTGATTGGATCGCAAGGCCCAGGTCATGGGCTTGCCGCCCGCTCTCCTCCTGGGGCTCCTCGTTCTTCAGGGCGCACTGAGGCCGTTGCACGGGGACGTGGGTGTGTCCGGCGGGGCGAAGGCCGAGGAGCCGGGGCTGGGGACCCGGGAGCCTAGGCGCCTTGGGCTGGTGACCCTGTCCTTTCCTTCTCGCCCAGTTTTCATCCCGTCTTTCATCCGAATGTCCAGCCTCGCGGTCAGCGCGTCCCTGGTCGGAGGCCCCGAGGATGTGGCGGTGACCCTGGCTGTGTTGCAAGCCGACGCAGGTAAAGTCTTCGCGAGGTGGGGCGGTGGGGAATGTGGGAGAGCCGGGGACAGCCGGAGGACGCCCTCTGTCCCCTAGGATGGCTGCCCCGTCCGGCCTGCGGAGTGCCGCTCAGCAATGAGACGCAGGACTGGAGTCTGACGACCGTCCCGGGTGTGGTAAGGCCACTCTGCAGCAGCTGCTAGACACCCCTCCAGGCTAGCGACCCTGGGAAGCCCGTGAGGGGCCCTTCCTGAGGACAGGATCCAGCTTCCTCCTGGTGCTCTCAACAAGCTGCAGACCCACCGGCTGGGCTCAGCCCAGCCCAGCTGGGAGCCAGATCACCCAGGTCAAGTTCAGTCATCTCTGACAACCCGTGTCTGACTCAGCAGTGGGAATCAGGAGCTTTCAGAGCAGGTGTCCAGGGCTTGGGGCTCCTTCTCTGGGCGTCCATCCCTGACTCCACTAGCCCTTCTGTGTATCCTTTTCAGCACGCGGTAGAGGTGACGGTCCGCTGGAGGGCGGACTGGCCACCGTGTCCGCCCAATGAGACTATGCCCTTCTTGGCGTCCCCCTGCATTGTCCAGACCCTCTTGGTCTCCGCATCTCACAATGTGTCCTGCCTGGCACACCTGCTCATCCAAGTGGAGATTTATGCCAACTCTTCTGAGACCTGGAACGCCTCAGGCAAGTGATGCCCTGGGCCCAGGAGCTGGCCTGCTGCCTGTCCCTCACTGGGCAGCAGTGCCCTAGTTCTAGGAGCCGGCCTGCTGCCTGTCCCTCATGGGGCAGCAGTGTTCTGGTTCTGGGAGCCGGCCTGCTGCCTGTCTCTCATGGGGCGATGGCACCGTGGGCCCCAGGGGCCGGCCTACTGCCTGTCCCTCATTTTCTTGCTGCCAAGTGTGTTTTCTTACATAAAAAGCTTTCCTGTCAGCTGTTGAGGTTTATTTTTATTCTTTTTTAAGATTTATTTATTTTTGTTTGCAATGGTAGATTTAGGGAGAGAAGGAGAGACAGAGAAAGATCTTTCATTGGCTGGTTCACTCTCCAGTGGCTGCAATGGCCAGAGCTGAGCTGATCTGAAGCCAGGAGCCTCCCCTGGGTCTCCCAAGCGGGTGCAGGGTCCCAAGGCTCTGGGCCATCCTCCACTGCTTTCCCAGGCCACAGGCAGGGAGCTGGATGGGAAGTGGAGCAGTCGGGACATGAACTGGTGCCCTTCTGGGATGCTGGTGCTTGCAGGTGGAAGATTAGTGGTTGAACCAACATGTTGGTCTCACAGCTTCAGTTTTATCAGCTAAAAAAAAGCAATGAGTTGGAGCAAAGAAATGTTTAATATGATCAGACTGTGTTATGAAAAGGGATGTTTCATTCGGCAGTGCATTTACCTGAACTTATAACTTTTACTCAACTGATGTTGTGCAAGGTGTACTGGACTTGTTGGGCTCATGCTAACTGGCGTGTGCTCTTGGGTTTGGATTGCTGTTGGAGCCCTGGGTCTGGGGCAGTGCAGCCTCAGCTGTACTGCATGTGCAGGACACGTCTTCCTGTCCCGTGTCGAGGCCCTGAGGACGCTTTGTGAGCATTGCTGGGCTGACCTGTTCCATGTGTGTCCTTCACAGAGAACGTGACTGTCATTCCCAACCAGGCGTACCAGCCCCTGGGTCCTTGTCCTTGTAACCTGATGGCCGGGGCCTGTGATGTCCGCTGCTGCTGTGACCCGGTAGGTTCCTCGCCAAGGCGCACAGTGCCCACTCACGGCAGTGGCTGTGTAGCAGAGGGTCTCCCAGTTCGCGTTGTATTTTGAGCTGCAGTTTGCTTCCCGATGGAATGACCGTGTGCTTTCTTATTTGGTGGTGTTAGTCTCATTTACAGAAGGAAAAAAAAAAGCAACCGAATTTCTTTGGGCAAAGCCATGATTGTGGAGCTGATGCCCGAGAAGGGGATATGAGTGTTTAGTTTAGAAGACTTTAAGAAATCAGACAGCAGAAGGAGCGAGGCTGCTTTGGTGGGTTTTTAGAATGGTGCAGCCATCCCCACTGTCTAATTGTATAATACCTCCGCCACCCCTGAAGAACTCAGGTCCATTTCCAGCCCCACCCAGGCCCGCCTGTTGGTACCTGCTGTCTCCACCTCCCATTGGTGCACTCCCACAGTGCCTATGTTTCCATGTCTGGTTCTGTTCCCATGGCATCCTGTCTCCGAGTCCCATCTGCGAGTGTCCGTGCCTCCTCCCTCTTCCGAGCCTGATTGTTCTCCACCCTGCCGCTGGGGCACTGGCTCTAACTAGCGTCATGTGTGGCCATTGCGAGTGGTGCTGCCGGGAGCTCGGTGGACAGTGCTGGTGTGGATGTCTGCTTCTGCTTCTCTGGGGTGTAGATCCAGGGAGGAAACCACCGGGTCCCCTGGTGACTATGCATTTATTTTATTGTTTGAAAGGTGGATTTTTACACAGAGGGAGAGCTAAAGAGAAAGATCTTCCACCCACTGGTTCACTCCCCAAATGTCTGCAATGGCCGAGCTGAGCTGATCCAAAGCCAGGAGCCAGGAGCTTCCTCCAGGTCTCCCACACAGGTCTAAGGGTCCCAAGGCTTTGGGCTGTCCTCTACTGCTTTCCCAGGCTGCAAAGAGGGAGCTGGATGAGAGCTGGAGCAGTAGGGACATGAACTGACACCCATGTGGGATCCTGGAAAGTAAAAGGCGAGGATTTAGCCTCTGAGCCATCACGCCAGGCTGTTTATGTTTGATTTTACCTCCTTTTGTGATAAGGGCATTTAACCCCAAATCAGACCTGTCTCCTTAGCAGTTTTTTCTGTGTGCTGCCCTGGTTGGTCTCACAGAATAGAGGTGGAGGCTGCAGGGTCTGGTCACTCACGGTGAGCCCCATGGCTGGCCCACCTGCAGGCTTCCAGGCGCCTTTAAATGGGCAGTGCAGCCAGGTAGATTGGGCTGGTCTTGATTGACTCCCAGCTTCTGATGTTTTTATGGTACTGCATGCCACAGCGCCAACCCCTGGCAGCATGTGGCATTGCGGCTAGTGACACCATCAGGGAACTGCACACATTAATGTTGGTGCTCATTCTCGTTCAGCAGCATCATGGGCAGGTGGCGGTTAGCGTTTGGCTGAGTGGTTGAACTATCTCCATTCTGCCTCAGATTGCCTGCCTTCTGCTTCCAGCTTCCTCCTCATGCTGGGGAGGCAGCAGTGATGGCTGGTACAGTTGAGTCCTATTGCTTGTGTGGGAAACGGACTGAGGTTCCAACCCCTGATTTCAGCCCTGGCCCAGCCCTGGCCCTGTCCTGGCCCTGCCCCGGCTCAGCCCTGGCCCTGCCCCTGCCCTGCCCTGTCCTGCCCTGGCCCAGCCCTGCCCTGGCCCAGCCCTGCCCTGGCTCAGCCCTGGCCCAGCCCAGCCCTGCCCTGGCCCTGCCGGGCCCTGCCCCAGCCCTGTCCCGGCCCAGCCCTGTCCTGGCCCAGCCCTGACCCAGCCCAGCTCTGGCCCAGCCCTGTCCTGGCTCAGCCCTGGCCCAGCCCTGCCCTGGCCCAGCCCTGTCCTGGCTCAGCCCTGGCCCAGCCCTGTCCTGGCCCAGCCCTGTCCTGGCCCAGCCCTGGCCCAACCCTGTCCTGGCCCAGCCCTGTCCTGGCTCAGCCCTGCCCCAGCCCTGCCCCGGCCCAGCCCTGTCCTGGCTCAGCCCTGACCCAGCCCAGCTCTGGCCCAGCCCTGTCCTGGCTCAGCCCTGGCCCTGCCCTGGCTCTCACAGACATTTGGGGGAGCCAGCCAGGAGATGGGAACGCTGCATCTCTGAAACAAACTGGAACATCACTTAGGGGCTGGGGTTGCAGTGCCGCAGGTTAAGCCACTGCCTATGATGCCGGTATCCCATATAAGAGCACCTGTTCAAGTCCTGGCTGTTCCACTTGCCATGCAGTTCCCTGCTAATGCACCTGAGAAAACAGCAGAGTGCAAGTGCCCGGGGCCCTGCATCCCTGTGGAAGAGCTGCTTGGATCTCCGGGCCCCTGGCTTCAGGCCGGGCCAGCCTGGTCTTTGAGGCCATCTGGGGGAGTGAACTTGTGGATAGAAGATCTCCCTCTCCTCTCTATCATTCTGCCTTTTAAATTAACAATAATCTGATAAAGAAAAGAGAAAATGTAACTCCCTGATCCCCAATTCCCCTCCCAATTAAAAACTCAGCCAATAGATCACTTTTCTGTCTTGATTAGTGAGGACTTGAGGATGCATTTTAAGATGTAGGTCTTGTCATCCTTTGAAACTGGGCAGAGGACAGATGAATGTGGGGTGCAGGGGATATGCCACGCTGACCCTGGAGTCAGAGCTCTCTGCCTTGACCGCAGTGTCCTTCAGCTCCTGTGGACCTAGGCCAGCAGTGACAGCCACGCGGGGACATGCCCTCTCTTGTGGGTTCCCCTGGGGTCTGCTCTGTCCTATCTTGGTTTCTCCCGTTACTTTTGGGGGGACCTCTGAAGTTCCTCATGAGCTGGGGTTCCCACTGTCGCAGAGGTAGTGCATGTGGGGCCCCTCTGCAGCTGACCTGCAGGTTGCGGATCTCAGAGTGTGCTCTGTAGGGCTTGCGGGGGTCCCCGGGAAGTGCAGGGCCCCTCATGGCCACTCCATGGTGGCTCCCCAGGAATGCTCCTCGGAGGTCAGGGAGCTGTTCGAGCGGTCCTGCTTTGGCGGCGTCTTTGGCGGCCATGTCAGCCCTCCATGGGATCAGCTCTGCTCTGCCGGGCCGGAGCCGCAAGCCCCAGACTGGTTTCCCCTGCTGTGTGTGCAATCATCCCTGGCCAACTCGCCCTTCCTCGGCTACTTCTATCACGGTTCCGTGTGAGTACCCGGGCAGTGGGTAGCTGGCTCAGCGCCTCCCAGGTAGGGAGAATTGAACCTCACTGAATGTGCATGGATTGATGGCCCAGAATCCTCTAGGGTGAGGAGGGCTCCTGAGGCCTGTGGCTTCCTGTGTGGTCGACGTGTTAAGACGGTCTGGGGTTTCCATATTTTGAGACATAAAGAGCTTGAAAGAGCACTGTGTTCCGGCAGATGGAAGAGTGTGTCAGCCAAAGTCCTCCTTGCTGTCTTGCAGCTCGCCAGGCTCGTCCTCTGTCTTGGAGGCACAGGTGGACACAGATCCGAAGGACTCTTCCCACTTCGGTTACAAGCAAGGCGATCCCATCATGACCCTGGAGAAGGCCTACTTCACTGTGCCACAGGTGATCATTTCTATTGCAGTTCACTTACTAGAAAGAGCCAGAGACAGAGAGAAAAATGTATCCCCTGGCTCCCGCCGCGGGAGCTCACAGTGGCCAGGGCTGCCAAGCCAGCAGTTCTGTCCTTGTCTCCTGTCTGGGTGGTGGGGACTCAACCCCTAGAGCCATCATCTACTGCCCTTCCACTGCCGGAAGCCTGGAAGAAAGACGGGGGGGCTGTGTCCCTGGGTACCCAGTGGGGGAGCCAGTGTCTAGTCCGCTTGGTCAGAGTCCTGACCCGTGGCTCCCACAGCTTGGTGAACAAATGAACTGTTCTACCGGAGCTGGTCAGTGTGTCGACCAGGGAGGCATCGTTGCCAAGCCAGGTTGGGGGCAGGAGGCAGCAGGGCAGTGGCAGGCCCGCTTGGCCTTCACTCTGGGGCATCCCCTGCCCTCAGGTGTCCCTGGCCGGGCAGTGCCTGCAGCATGCCCCGGTGGCATTCCTTCAGAACTTCGATGCCCAGTGTGTCACTCCTCTGGAAGCATATCAGGAGCGAGATGCTGTTATCAGTGCGAAGATCAGGAATGGGACCCTTGGAGGTATGTTCCGTCCGTGGGATCAGCTCTGCTCCTCTGGGACTGGTCTCCCCTGCCTCGCACGGAGTCCTCCCAGCCAATGTGTCCTTCCTTGGTTGCTTGTGTCATGGTTCTGTGGGTGCTGGCTTCATCTGCGTTGGACACATAGGAGTGGGACAGCCATGCCAAGTGCCACTATGACTTCTTGAGGGACTGGCAAAATATTTGCCAGTGGCCCCTTCCCCATACCCTTTGCGCTGTGCCGTGCGGTGGCTCTGAGAGGAGGGAGACTTGCCAGATCGTTGTCTGTGGCTTTTGGGGTTCCCTCAGCTCCGAGGAGGTGCCAGGAGTGGCAATGTTCCTGTTTAATGGTGTTGGTGCTGGGAGGTGGTTTGCACGACTGACAGGTTTGTCTGGTCAGTGTCCCTTTGGTCCCTGGGCTGTGTGGGCCCAAGAGAGTTCCCGTCTGCGTCCTTTCAGGCATAGTCACACCGAAAGTGACCTACAGGGAGGCCACTGGCCGCAGCGGATTCATCGCCTCCGCAGGTACTTGCATGTTAGGCTTCACGTCATTTCTGCAGGGGTGGGTCGAACAGGTGTGGCACTGAGTCAGTGACGCTGTAGAACAGAGGCGCTCCGGCAGTTGGAAGTCCCAGCCAGCACCCAGCACCTCCTCGTCCCTCCATCCTGCAGGCCTGTGTGAGTTTCCGTGAGCTGCAGGCAGCTCCTTCCCAGGCCTCGGATGAGACCGAGCCCAGGCTGCGTGCTCCTGGCCCCCATGGTCGGATCACTGAGGGCTCTCGGCCTTTCAAATGACAGATCCTGTGCGTACTTGTTTTCAGGCAGTTTACTCCTCATGCCATCAAGTGTCAGGCGCGTGGGGGACAGAGAGCTGGCCCTGCTGGGGGGCGGTGCCGAAGACGTCTCCCTGAGCGCGTGCTGTGTGTCAAGCTCTGAACCCGGAGCTGGGATACGAAGGGCAGGGACAGACATCACAGAGGAGCCGGGGCAGGAACAGGCGGGCCGGCTGCTGTGTGACTTGCTGCGCTGGGGAGCTGGTGTGAGGCAGGCAGGGGCCGCTCAGGGTGTGGGCAGGGAGGACCAGCCCGTGCTCACGTCTGTCCCCTGGAAACTGCAGAGACCCCTGTAAGGAACGGGTCAGCCCCCAGGAACGTGACCCTGGAGGAGCACTACCTCTTCAGGTGGGACAACAACACCATCCGTGAGATAACAGTCCAAGTTCTCAGGGCGGAAGTCGACGCCCGCTGGACAGGTGAGGCTGGGGAGTGCTTCCTTCCTGTCTGTGTAAGTCTCCTTATTGTACACTAGGATCTGCCCCTCAGGCCTGCTCGCCATTCAGTCCAAGAGGCAGTTGTGTGGTGGAGGCCGTGGTGCCATGGGCTGGGGCGGAGCCATCACACTGCCCCTTTCATTGCTCTGTGTCCAGGGAGCCTGACCCAGAGATTCACCGTGCGGTTCTTAAGTGACAACAGCGGTGACGAGAAGGAATCCTCGGGAAACCCAGGTAGGGCACGTGTGTGCGCTGCGGTCCCGCAGGCCAGGCTGCGCTCACGCTCAGCGTGCGGCTTCCGGCTTGGCGACTCAGCCCTCCTGTCTTGTCTGTTTCTTTCAGAAGGTGGTTAACACAGCTGTCCTCCTCTTTAGCTGCGGGCCTTGTGGAAAAGCCAATGTGTTTCAAGTGTGGGTGGAAGCTGCTTTTTATTTTATTTTATTGCTAATTTACTTTTCAAAGTTGTTCACATGGTTGAGAAGGAAGCACGGCAGTGTAGGCCACTAACTAGGGTGGGGGCGTCATTGAGGTGTGAAGGAAGGTGGGTGGGATAAAGGTTTGCAGGATTTTTCTTTTTCTCCAATATCTGTGGTGGAGGTGGGCGGGGAGGAGAAGGGGGCGGGCTTTCCTTGCTGCCAGCCTGGGATGGGGGCCGGCCACTTGATGTCATCTTCGAGACCCTGGTGTGAGCAACACGTTCGGAGGGTGTCACTTGAGTGGTTTTGGTGGTTCATTGCTTCAGGGTTGAGATCCTTCCAAGGCCTGCTGGTTGACCAAGTCCAGCATAGTGTATGTGCAGCCACAGACACTTGCTACAAAACTTGTCCAGGATTGCAATCCAAACTGTTCTGCTTTCCATCCGCTGACGAGGCACTCGGCGTCCTCCGCTGGCCTAGATGAGCTGGCTGGCCTGTCCTCCGTGTGGATCTGGACATGCTGTCCACTGCACAGGCCTCAGCCACTGAGGAGGCCAGGTCCTGACATGTGCACTCCAAGGTTAGCACACGGATTTTATGATCTTCCTGTGACCAGGGTTGGTTTCCTGTAAGTTAACGTGAGCTATGGGGCAGGGGTGGAACTGAATAGATAGCCTGCATATACCAGTAAGTGTGTTGGCTGGTGCAGGTGACAAATGGAACCTGACCCTGCCTTGGCTGATGCACACATGAGTCGGGTCTGAGGTCCCCCCAGGCAAACTTCTTGGGGGACTCCTCAACTAGACCACTGGACTCAGACCCTGGCCACAGGGGAAGTCACGGGAGTGTTGTCTGACCTTGGAGTGCATGTGTCAGGGCTGGGCCTCCTTAGTTGCTGACGCCTGTGCAGTGGACAGCATGCCCAGATGCACACTGGGCATATGACAGCCAGCTCACCTAGGCCAGCAGAGGATCGAAAGCAGAACAGTTTGGACAACTGTACTGGCCAAGCTTTGTGGCAAGTGTCTGGGTTTTCAACTAGCAGGCCTTGGAAAAATTGTCTCAACCTTGGCGCACTGAAACCAACAACTTCTCAGAACCTTCAACCCCCTCAGAACACTCTCACCACGTTGGTGTTTCTCAGTGTTATCAGAAGATGGTCACCCATCTGTGGCTGCTGATATAGTTTAACAGCAAGAGTGCACCCCTCTTTCCCTCTTGGCCTGTGGTCACAGGAGAAAAAAAATCCCTGAAACGTTGGTCCCACTCACGTCCCTTTGTGCCCGACCCTCCCGACCCTGGTCAGGAGCCCACGTGGGTGCATCCCTCCCAACTGTGTAGGCAGTATTGAAAACAGAATACAAGATTAGAAAAGAAAGTTAGGGCAGATGTGTGGCCTGCTAGTTGAGACACGTGCCCGCATCCCCTATCACTGTGTGAGTTGGAGACCCAGCCCTGTTCCCGACTCCAGCTTATCGTTGATGGTCTCCTGGGAGGCAGGGGGTGGCTGCGCAGGTGGCTGGCCCTGTCCCCGACTCCAGCTTACCGTTGATGGTCCCCTGGGAGGCAGCAGGCAGGAGGTGGCTGCGCAGGTGGCCGCGCAGGTGGCCGCGCAGGTGGCTGGGCTCCTGCCACCCTGCAGGAGACCTGGCTTGCTGTCCTGGCTCCTGCCTTTGGCTGTCCTGGGTATTTAGTGAATGAGCCCCGTCTAGCTTTGTCTCTCAAATAAATTAAATTAACAAATAAATTAAAAACAAATATTTATTTCTTTTCATTGGAAAGTCAGATATACAAAGAGGAGAGAGAGACAGGAAGGTCTTTTGTCCGATGGTCACTCCCCAAGTGACCACAACGGCCAGAGCTGAGATGATCTGAAGTTAGGAGCCAGGAGCTTCTTCCAGGTCTCCCATGCGGGTGCAGCATTCCAAGGCTTTGGGCTGTCTTCAACTGCTTTCCCAGGCCCCAAGCATGGAGCTGGATGGGAAGCGGGGCCACTGGGATTAGAACCAGTGCTCCTATGAGATCCCGGTGAGGTTCAAGGCAAGGACTTTAGCTGCTGAGCTACTGTGCCGGGCCCAACAAATAAAAATTTAAAAAGGAGTATATGCAAAGAACGGAAATTTGTAAAAAAAAAAAAAGATAGATTGACTGAGTCAGAACCAAGCGGGTGGATGAGTGGTCTGTATGTGTGGACTCTGTCTCTGTTGGGGGAGGCCTCTGGAAGAGGGGCCCTGCCTTCAAGGAGTTGGCTGTGTCCCTTGGAAAGACACTGTGACGAGGCGTCAACAGAGGTGGCGTGACCCCGCGTGCCACAGCAGCAGCCCCAGGAAGCAGTCTGGACAAACTGTGACAGACATCTTAGTGGTGAAGTGTGTTGTGGTGTCTGCAAGTCATTTTTCAAAGTTACTATGAAATATGTGTAGTAGCCAGCCATCTCCTGCTGCCTTCCCAGGCACATTAGCAAGAAGCCGGCCGAGCAGCCAAGCGGCCGAGCAGCCGGGACTCAAACCTGCACCCCGCCGTGGGAGGCCGGCTCGCGAAGGCTTCAGTTAGGAAGAGAGCTGTTCATTCTCATTGTTGTGTCTGTCTAGGTTACCAACTTGGCAAGCCTGTCCGAGCTCTCAGCACCAACAGACCAAATCAGGTGACAAGCTTATACGTCTGGCAGGCAGGTAAGTGGCTTGGTTATTCTGGCTAGCCCCCTTGGTAAGCTGGAATTAGGAGTCTTACTGTATTCCAGATCAAGCCTGCAATGTCCTTCCGGCCTAGCAGGCTTGGGCACAGGGCAGTCGCCTTTGGCTGTGAGGAATGCTGGGGGAGAGTGCATGGAGCGCGCGGTCACCATTGTAGCCTGCAGCCTCATGCCCGCGGTGCTCTCGGGGGCACCGGAGTAGCACCACTCTCTGTGTGGTGCTCTCCCTGTTGGCAGACACTGGCAAGAATCCAACACCAGGCGAGAGCGAGAGGATGACAGTCCGCCTCTGTTGCAGCCGGCAGGGGGCTGTGCTCCTCAGCAGCTCGCAGGCCCGTTGTCTTTGGGGAAGACGTGTCCTCTGGGTGCCTGCTGGACGTCAGGATTGATGAGAACTGCACCAGACTGCGGTAAATCCCCGCACCCCAGATGACTGCCTGCAGCTAACTCTCTGCACACATGCATCAGAGCTTTGGAATGCAGGGTGGGCGTTTGGCATAGTGGTTATGGCACTGTTCAGGAGTGCCTGGGGTCAGGTGCCAGCTGTCACTTAAAAGTCTCCTTTTTGTATTTGTGAAACAGAGGGGGGCAGTAATACTGGAAAGGAGCATGCCCAGTTCCCTTCCTCAGCCTTCACTGAATTCTAGGACCCACATCTCCTACCTAGTGTTGGGTTCCTCTCAAGTCCAGCTGGACACTGGCAAGGACGGCTGGTCCAGAGCTGCTCCCAGGGGGCTGTGAAGCACCTTCCTCTCTTGCAGGGAGAATGTTGCTGAAAGGCTCAGCTCACTAATACAAGCAACTCATGTGGCGATGAGAGGCAACTCCGACTCCAGCGACCTTGGCGATGGCTGGCTCGAGGTCATACGTAAGTCAGAGCTGCGCGTGCGTCCTCGTGTGCCGTGATCGCCCCAAGGTCCTCCTGCAGTCCTCACATCAGAGCCCAACCTGGCAGGTCACCTTTCTGCTGTGGTTACACTGGGCACATGGTCCAATGGCCAACTGCCTGGGAATCCACACAGGAAGCCATGTGGACACCTGCCTGGGAATTCACATGGGGCCACGGGGCCACCTGCCTGTGAATTCACACAGGGCCACCTGCTGTACTGTCCCCCTCCCTCATGATGGGGTCCCCCAGCACCTGGGGTGGCCAGGAAGCATAGAACACGTCTGACTGGGAGGGCTCCCGGGCGGCCATATGCTGACCTGGACCCTGCTCAGGGCATGAGACACGGCGGTCTACTCTCAGTAGGGGCCAGAACCCAGAGCTTAGGCCGCGTGCTGACCCCTGGGGGTGCAGGGAATCCATGAAAGCGCCTGAGGAGGAATAAGCATGGGACCCACGTCTCCACCCGAGCGCAGGCGCCAGGCCTGAAGGCAGAGGTGGTTGGTCGTGCAGCCTCGGCTGTGGGAGGGTTCGCGCCAGGCTCACATCGGAGCCAGGGTGTGGCCTGGAGCCGGTTAGTAAACAGCAGATGCCAAATGCACAGGAAATAACGTGTCCTGGAGAGCATATTAGTGACCTTTCACCCCTGGCTGGCCCAGCTACCTTGGCCGGTGGCTACAGATGAATGAAGGTCAGCTTCCCATTCAACTCCTTTCTGCTCTGGTTCTTTTGCTCATATGGCAGCGTGTTCCGGTGTCACCCTGACAGCCTCAACCACTCTGGGTGTATCCTGCTGCTCTTAACTGCAGCTGTGCTTCTGTGGAAAGGCAGGTGGCAAGCCAGCGGAGTGCAGAATCCGAGCCATGCCGTCTGCTCTCGGGGTGGGCGTCAGGCCCCGGAAGGCCCCGGAAGGCCCTGGCCACCGACTGAGCCTTTAGGGCAGTGCTTTTCCACATGGCTGTGGGCGCCGGCCTCTGCCGAGGTGGCTAGCACCCCTCTGAGGTTGACACCTCGCTCGTGAGCTTCCTGCTGATGAGCCCTCTCTGGCTCTGGGGGGGCGGGTGTCCTGGCACCATAGGAAAAGAGTGTACTTTCCCACGCCTGCAGGTGTAGATGCCCCCGACGCAGGTGCTGATCCGCCTGCTGGCAGTGCCCACGGTCTGTGCCCGGATGTTCCTGCCCAGCTAAGCATCCGCATCCTGGTCGCACAGGCAGGCGCCGTGGAGGGGCACCCCCAGTGGCAGATCCTCGGTGTGGAGACGAGGTATGGTTCCACCTCAGGGCCGTGCGGCTTACTGCATACAGCTAGGCAGCGGTTAGCAGGATGGCTGGGGGGACTTGCCACAGCATTGGCGGAGCCAGGTGTCAGGCTGCAAAGATGGTGGTGGGGGTAGGGTCCCTGGGTGCTGCTGGCCTGCTGACTGGAGAATCCTGGCCAGAGCCTGGAGATGGGGGCCACAGTCACACCAGCACAACTTGGGGACTCTGAGCTCCGTGTGGCTTTGAGCAGTTACTTCTCCCTGAGCCGCCATTTGCTCATCTGTAAAATAGGACTAGGTCCTGCAGGAGTCAGGCCTCTTGCCAGTTCTAAGTGACAGGCAAGCCCATGCACACTGACCCGGGCCCACAGGGAGGTTCTGGGTCGTAGTGTGGGAAGGTACACTCACAGGCGTGGCACCTGCGTGGTCTGGGCCTGCTTCTCATCACCTCTCAGCTGCTCTGTCCTCTTGGTGTGGATTCCTTCTCAAGAGATGGCAAGGGTGAACAGTAGCAGTTCTGGGTGTCGCCTGCTGGAACCTCTCCCAGCATCTTCTGCACGAGCTGTTCGGGTTTGGTTTTTACTGGTGCGGTTGGGTCACGCGGTCAGCCCTTCCTGAACCAGTTGCTGTGGCCTGGTGCTCAACAGTGCTGACTAGCTGGCCTCAGGTGACCCTCTCCGCCTCGGCTTCAGCCTGGTCCCTTCTGGTGAGCTGAGCTGAGAGTGGACAAGGGCGGTTCCCATGGAAACAGTTTCCAGAAGGAAAGAGGATTACCACACAAGTGGGCAACGATGCCCGGGGTCAGCCCGAGCACACCCCCTGGTGCTGTTGGGGGCTCGGTAGGGGAGGGGCATAGAGCACTTCAGCCTGTGCCTGGGACACAGAAGGCCCCACGGGGTCTTTAGGAGGCCACAAGGCAGCTGGCCGGGCACTTCAAGACTGTCTGGTACCCAGGTAAACTTTGAGTCCCACATTACCCTAGCACATGGCAGACCAGGAGTGAGGGGTGCTGGGTAGTCGGCGTCATCCTTTCCTCTAGGTTCTCCACGGTGAGCTGGCAGTATCCATGCGGCCTCACCTGCGAAGACAAGGCCGCCCTCCTGCCCGTCACTGCCTCGGTCCGATTCATCACAGTCCCTGCACAGCTGCCCCGCCCGCTGACCAGGTAACCCAACACCTGGAGCCAGGAAATGACACATTCAGAGAGATAGCTTGTTCTCTTCCCCACACCCAAAGTTGTGGTGCAAACTGTCAAAACATTTTGTAGATTCCAGATCAACTTTACCGAGTATGACTGCAACAGAAATGAGGTGTGCTGGCCGCATCTTCTCTATCCACTGACCCGGTATTACCAAGGTAGGGCAGTGAGGGCCTGGATGGAGGCGGTGGGTGGGTGGCGTGCCGTGACCTCAGCCCCCACACAGTCCAGCTGCCTCTTCCCGGCTGAGACCAGCGTGAGGGACTCACTTGGGCCCCCGGACCCGCTGTCTTCCAGGGGAGCCTTATTCCCAGTGTGTCGCCAAGGGCTTGCTGCTGGCCTGGCTCCTGCTGCTGGCCGTGATGCTGAGTAACCCCTGCTCCCGGATCCGCCAAGGCTGACTTCCTAAGGGATGTTCCCCACCCCCCCATGTCTCTGCAAACTTTAATAAACAAAACATGGTATTTTTGTATAAAGTTTCCAGGTGTCCCATGACTCTGACCCAGGTGCTGTGGGCACTGCAGATGGAGCCTCCTGGGCCACAGTGCACTAGGACCCACTGCACCACTAACACTGTGCTGACCACTGCTCTTGCCCCACAGCTGGGCTCTGCGCCGAGCTCACCCCGCAGCCAGGCCCAGTGCCAACCACTGCATTCACCCCGCAGCTGGGCTGTGTGCCAAATTCATCCCACAACTGAGTTCACCCCACAGCCGGACTGGCATCGAGCTCACCCTGCAGCCAGGCTCAGCGCCGACCACTGCACTCAACCCACAGCCTGGCTGAGCGCCAGGTCACCCCGCAGCCGGGCTGTGCCGTCCACTGTGTTTACCCTGTAGCCGGGCTCAGCGCCAGGCGCACACTATAGCCAGGCTTTTTAAAGATTATTTATTTTTATTGGAGATTTATAGAGAGAAGGACAGTCAGAATCTTCTATATGCTGGTTCATCCTCAAATGGCCACAACAGCCAGGGTTGGGCCAGACCAAAGCCAGGAGCCAGGACCCTCCTCCAGGTCTCCCACCGGGTGCAGGGTCCCAAGGCTTTGGGCCGTCCTCGACTGCTTTCCCAGGCCACAGGCAGGGAGCTGGTTGGGAAGTGGAGCTGCTGGGACATGAACCGGCACCCAGGTGGACGCTTAACTTACTGTGCCACAAGATGGCCCCAGAGCCCATTTTGAAAGGAAGCTGGCCTTCCACCCACCAGTAGTTAAGATGTCCACTGCCCTTTGGGCTTCCTTCCTGTAAGTGGGCACCCACATGGACAGTTCTGAGCTCCAGAATGTGGCATAAAGCCTGAAACATGCATCTCATCCACGCTCACAGGACCAATGTAAGAGAAAGGTGGGGACAAGGGTCGGGGGGGACACACCAAAATCCACGTGTCCCAGTAACCTGAGTGAAGGCTCAGAATCACGTAACCACATGAGGTAAGGTTCAGCTTGAGATGTTTCCGGCGCCAGGCGAGGTTGGGCACAGAGGGCGGGCGCGGTGCGGGGTGGGCGGTTTGGGGGTGTGTCTCGGGGTGGGGTGGGGTGTTTATATGGAGGCCAAAACAAAGAAGCGGGCGTGGGGTCTGGCGGGCGTTGTGGAGCGCTGATAGGTCCTTTCCGGCCTCTGCGAGTCCACAGGTCACCAGCAGGCCAGGCAGGGGATTTCTGGGTGTTGTAGTCCCTTGGCTCGGCCGCGTCAGCCGCCAGCCCCTCAGCCGCCTTCTCCTTCCGGGCCTCCCCTCGCACCCACCCCGACGGGGCCTTTCATCCTGGCCTTTATTGAAGGGCCGTGCGAGGTGGAGACTCCGGGCGGCTCCGCTGGCGGGGTGCGGGGACGAGTGTCTCCTTTCCCTATCAGAAGTAGCAACTTGGCCGTCACCTGTCACTCTCGGTCGCGAGCCGTCCTAGCAGGAGGATTTTCCATTTGGAAAGCGGTCCTGTCTCTTCGCTTCTCGGTTGGAAGCCCGTGCGCCCGTGCAGGGTCCGCGCCGCTCGGCTTCCTGCAGCCGCAGCTCCGCGCGCCCATTGGCCGGCCGGCGCGGGACGCGGGGCGGGACGCGGGGCGCGACGCGGGGCGGTACCGGAACCGGCGGCGGCCGCGGTGGCAGGAGGGGGGCGGCCGGGCTGCCCGGAGCCCCATGCAGCACGGCGGCGGCCAGGCGCGCCATGGGGACCCTGTTCCGCAGCGAGCCCATGTGCCTGGCGCAGCTCTTCCTGCAGTCAGGCACGGCCTACGAGTGCCTCAGCGCGCTGGGCGAGAGGGGCCTGGTCCAGTTCCGAGACGTGAGTGTCCGCGGGCCGGCCAGGCGACCACCGGGGTCCCGCCGGTGGCTCCTGGGGGGAGCTTCCGTCCACTCGTCTGGGCCTGGGGAGTAGGGGTGTAGTAGAGCCAGGCGGTGGGTAGATCTCGTCCAGGTCTTCCCTTGGAGGCATTTCCGGACTTAACGCAGGGCCAGCCAGCTTTCGCTCTTCAAGAGATTAAACGGGGGATTTGGGACATTGGTTCGTCCTGCAGCCTGGGAGGCTGCCTGGGAAGCAGCCGAGGTCTGTCCACTTTCTTGCCTTGTGTGTGTGCCTAGGGGAGCTCCTCACCGGGGCAGCCGTGGTCTGGTCCAGGCTTGTTGATGCCCTTCGCGGAGCATCAACACTCGGGTCCTGCCCCTGGGGCCCTGAGGTCTCTCACAGGGCCTCCATGGCGTTAGTGGAATGGGTGGCCAAAGTCTGGCAGGAGGCAGGGGAGCTGAGCTGGAGTGAAGGCCTGGGAGAGGGGCCAGCAGGAGCTGACGCCTGGCGGATGGAACCGGGCAGCACTGGGTCCCTCACCTCTTGGCTCTCTGGAGAGCTGGGTTCTTACTTCCTGATGGGGACACCCGTGCCAGCCCTGCCTCTGGAACCCGCGGGTTGTCCCAGGGGATGCCAGCTGCAGGTGCCAGGCACTGGTCGTGCTCTTCCTGGTTCTTGGAGCCAGGGGGCACTCGCTGTCTGTCCGGGGCAGGTGCTGAGACCAGCCGGAAGGGCTCAGGCCTCCACAGACGGCGCCTTTCCTTGCCGCTGGCAGATCTCTCCTTTCTATTAGTAGACCGCCTTGCTGCTGCTCACGTTTGGGTCTAGGCGAGCTGAGCAAATGCTCCAGTCAGCGCTGAGAGTTGGGTTTTGGCAGGTGTAGCCGTGTCCAGGAGGAAGTTAGAGCTGATGCTGTGCTGAGCTCTTCCTGATGTGGTCTGTAGGCTGGCACCCCCGCCTCCCTTTTCTGCTCTTACATGCCCTCCCTGACCCTGGTTATGCCCCTTTTGAGGGAAAGGGGCTGTGGTCTGCAGGAAAAGCTCATGCCTGGACCAGGTGGGCTTCGGACAGGTGGCCTGGGAAGACGTGCGTGTGGCCAGCCAGGCTGGCAACGCCAGAGCCCCTGTGCCGGGTTTCCCAGGTAAGGTAGGTGCCAGTCTCCAGTCTTGTCTGTTAAAATGTACTTTTCCCTGTGCCTTCTGTTAGAGTGAGTTTGCCATCCTGAAGCGGGGGGAGGATAAAACCAGCCAAAACACCGTGGCAGATGCCCCACAATGGAGAACCAGTGAGTGTCAGGGGCTGCTGCTGGGGGTGGCCGCCAGACCCGGTTAGCTCTGCTCTTGTTTGACTCACTGTCCCAAAAAGCACCCCTTTACGAAGCTTCTGTCCGTAGTGCATGATGGTCAGTGAGTGAGCTTGGGGTTGGCACAGCGAAGTGGCGTCCGGTGGCAGGGGAGGCTGGCTTCCTGGTCCCACTCTGACTGTGCGGGCAGGGCTGCGTCTCCACCCTCAGGGATGGGAAGTGGCTCCTGGAAGTGACCTCCAGAAGGGGCTGGGAAGGTGACAAGCACAAGTGAAATAGGAATTAGCTTCTGGTAAATGAAAATGAACAAAAAACCTTCACAAAATGGAACGAGAAGTGAGCCTGGGGGAGTTGACACCCCTCAGGTGGCTTGAGGGGCTGCCGTGCCTGGCTGTCAGCCGTCTGTGCCTTGAGGAGCCCACAGATAAAGTGCTTCTCCACCCGAAGTGTTGCTCTGACTGTTTTAAATGACCAAGGCCATCGATGTGTGCTAGAGACTAAGGGACCTCGCTGGTTCTCCCAGCTTAGACAAGCCACACTCCACCTTCTAGGCAGGTTTTCAACCTTACACCCATACCCACTTTTTTTTTTTAAAGATTTATTTATTTTATTACAGTCAGATATACAGAGAGGAGGAGAGACAGAGAGGAAGATCTTCCGTCCGATGATTCACTCCCCAGGTGAGCCGCAACGGGCCGGTGTGCACCGATCCGAAGCTGGGAACCTGGAACCTCTTCTGGGTCTCCCACGCGGGTGCAGTGTCCCAATGCTTTGGGCCGTCCTCAACTGCTTTCCCAGGCCACAAGCAGGGAGCTGGATGGGAAGTGGAGCTGCTGGGATTAGAACCGGCGCCCATATGGGATCCCGGTGTGTTCAAGGCGAGGACTTTAGCTGCTAGGCCATGCCACCCAGCCCACTTTTAACACTGAGATATTCCTTAATCTGCTCCTTATATGCTAATTTCTTTAAACATTAATTTTTCTTTCAAGCTCTCTGTTATATACGCAATGGATACAAGGGTACAGGGACCCCCAGGAGCCCCCAATGTAAGATTCACAGCCATTCCTTTATTGCTCTCCCCCAGCCCACTACCAAACTAGGCAGTTCAGATCAGAAGAGTGTAGTGGAGTATATCAGTGTGCCTCTGAAGAGGAAGGGCCCTGGGACATTGCAGCCAGGGGGTGGGTATCGGGTCCAGGGATGTGCAAGTCCTGGCTCTGCTTCTGAACCGGTCCTCTTGCCAGTGCACACTGGGGAGCAATGGGGTGGGCCCGGGGCTGGGCTCCCTCCTGCCTGTGTACCCTGGACGGCCGTGGGGAGGAGTCCAGGGGCTGGGCTCCCTTGCTGCCTGGTGGTGGGGACCTGGATGCGGTTGCAGGCTCCTGGCTTTGACTTAGTCCAGCCCCTGTGGTTGTGGTCATTTGGGGAGTGAACTAGTGCCAGTAGATGGGAGCTCTGTGTCTGTTTGTCTCTCTTTTTGTTTTTTTCCTTTTTCTTGAAGATTTGTGTTTTTGAAAGAAAGTTACAGAGGAAAGACGTAGAGAGGTCTTCCATCTGCTTGTTCACTCCCCAAACGGTCACAGTGGCCGGAGCTGATTCAAAGCCAGGAGCCAGGAGCTTCGTCTGGGTCCTCCTCTAAACACTTGGCCCATGTTCCTCTGCCTTTCCGGCGTGTTAGCAGGCAGCTGGATGAGAGGCCGAGCAGCCGGGACTGGACGTGGCGCTTCCGTAAGGGTTGTGATGCCTGAGTTTCCGCCTGCACAGCATGGGCCCCTGTGGATGACACAGGAGAGGAGTCCAGGGCTTCCTGTGGTGTGAACTGCTGTGTCCCCCTTTGATACCGTGTGCCCCTCCATGGCCATGGCCACATTCGTGTCCTTCAGTGAATCGTCTTCCTGGGCTATTTCTGGGCCTTTTGGGTCCTGGCTGCCGTGTCACTGCCCAGCAGGACCCGTGAGGAGTGGCCACAGCGCTTGGTGTTTGAAGTAGGATTTATTTTCAGATTTCAGAAAGTTCAAGTCAGTTTTTTATCTTTCAGCTCAACCAGAGTGTAAGTTCTTTCCAAAGAAAATACGTTGGTGAGGTGAAGAGGTGTGAGGAACTGGAGCGGATACTGGGTGAGTTCATTTTCCCTCCTGTGTTTGTGCAGATGAAGCTGGTTCATTTGAAGAAATCCAGAAAACCCAGAAAGGCAGGAAGGAAATAGAATAAACTGTATTCGTTTTACTCACAGGGAATGACTATATGATTGTGAATTATTTTTCCAGACTTTTCACCACCCATGTCTGGAAGTAGGACTTGGGCCTGGAGCAGTCGGACTGCGTCATCGTCCGCTGCTTCTCAGTAAATGGTACTTGCCGTCACGTGTTTTTCTGCCCATGAATGTGGAGGGGGCCGGCATCTGGCCCAGAGAGTGAGACATCCGTGTCCTGGGCGCGGTGCCTGGGTCCGAGTCCTCCCTGACACTGCTGGTCCCAGCCTCCTGTTCACTCAGACCCTGAAAGGCACTGCTGCTGGCTCTGCCACTCATGTGGGAGATCTAGGTTAAACTTCTGTCTCTGGGTCTGGCCCCAGCCCACCCAGCCCAGCCCTCGCCTTTGCCTTTTGAGGTGTTTGAAGAAGGAGTAGCAGATGAACGAGCACTCCTCCCACCCTCAGTAAGGGCAGGGGAACCCGGATTCCTTGTTTTTGATGGTCATGTAGGGTTTCCTTGTAATAAGATGCCTTGTTTGGGCCTGGCACGGTAGCCTAGTGGCTAAATCCTTGCCTTGCACGTGCTGGGATCCCACATGGGTGCCAGTTCATGTCTTGGCACCCCACTTCCCATCCAGCTCCCTGCGTGTGGCCTGGGAAAGCAGGAGAGGACGGCCCAAAGCCTTGGGACCCTGCACCCGTTGGAGACCTGGAGGAAGCTTCTGGCTCCTGGCTTCGGATTGGCACAGCGCTGGCCATTACAGCCACCTGGGGAATGAATCAACGGACGGAAGAATTTCTTCGTCTCCCCTTCTCTTTGTATATCTGACTTTCCAATAAAAATAGATAAATATTAAAAAAATGCCATGATTAATTTATACCAATTCATTTAACTTTTTAATTTTTAAGGATTTTCTGTATTTATTTTAAATGCAGAGTTATAGAGACAAGGGCAGAGAGAGATCTTCCATACACTCGTTCACTCCCCAGATGGCCAAAACCAATAGGCTGGGCTGAGCCAAGCTGGAACCAGGAGCCTGGAACTTTATCTGCGTGTCCCATGTGGGTCCAGGGGCCCAAGCTCTTACGTCATCTGCTTTCCCAGGTGTGTTAGCAGGGAGCTGGATTGGAAGTGGAGGAGCTGGGTCTTGAAGCAGAGTCCATACAGGATGCCAACAACTGCAGGCGACACTGGCCCCTGTGGTTCCTTCATTTGAAATCACTGTCAGGCTGACTGAATTTCCGGTTTTGTCAAGTCGGGTGGCCTGGCCGAGTCCGTGATTCCTTCGTCCCTCGGGGCTTTCTTTGCAGCAGGGTCAGGGCAGCCCCAAGCTGCCTGCCTTGTCTGCCTTTAAACTTGTGGCCTGACCCAGCCCTGGTCAGGTCAATCCTGGAAGTTTTGGCCGCGAGAGGGGGAGACTGGCAGGCAGGGGCCTGAAGTGCAGACTCAGGGCTGGGGAAGAATGATTTCTGAAAGTTGATTATTATCATGGATTGCATATATTTATATTTTTAAAGATTTGTTTCAAGGGCTCAGTGACGGAGATTGTGCATCCGTTGGTTCATTCCCTCAGAAGCCAGGAGCCAGGCTCCCCGCCCTGGTTGCCCGCTTGGGCAGCAGGTCGCCCAGTGCTCAGTCCACGACCAGGGGAAGGAGGGCAGGAGGTGGGGCTGCCTGGACCTCAGCCAGCGACCCCATTCAGGGTGGGCGTCTTACAGGTGCCGCTCCAGCCTGCTGCCCTGTGGGCCAGCCCTGGGTTCCCTGTTTCTGATATTGCCAGGAACATCCGGTCACCTGCTGTTGGAGCCCCTTCCCCACGTGAGGTCCTGGCATTGACTGGGTTGTGTTTCTGGGTGGCATCATGTCTTTGTCTCTGAGACCCGCTGAGTTGGTGGGGAGTGAGATCGCAAAGGAAATGATGTCACAGGAGAGCTTCAGGGGGTCCAGGGCTTCGTGCCGTGTAAACCACTTCTAGAGGGAGGTGGATCCACAGATCATAAAGGAACTTCCAGATGAAGCTTGGACAGGGGCCGACTTCCCCGGCCTGCCCGCCTCCTCGCCCATCCCCCTGGGCAGATGGCTCTTCGTGGGGAGGGAGCGAGACAGAGAGATTCTAACCCCAGATGGCCACAGCAGCCAGTTGGGCTGATGTGAAACCCGGAACCAGGAGCTGCTCCTAAGTCTCCCATGTGAGTGCAGGGGCCCAAGGACTTGAGTTATTCTCTGCTGCTTTGTCAGGCCATAAGCAGGGAGCTGGATGGGAAATGGGGCAGCCGGTGCTAGAACTGGCACCCACGTGGGATGCTGGCGCTGCATCAGCCGACTGTGCCACCATGCCAGTCTTATGATTCCAGTTTGTACCTCAGGTAGCGAGGCCTGCAGGTCACCTGAGCCTGGCTCTCCTTCCTGTTCCTTGGTACTGCTGCTGCTGCTGGCACTCCGGAGTTTAGGGGGGCCACGCGCTGATAGCTGTGTCTGCAGGCTGTGGGACCATGGCTCTCGGGGCTGCACTTGTCAGGTCGCAGTCCCTGCGTGGTCAGTCACGTGTGTCTGTGTCCCATCTATCTCGCTTGTCTTTCCCTAGTGTACTTGGTGCAGGAAATCCACCGAGCGGATATTCCGGTTCCCGAGGGCGAGTCCTGTCCCCCCGCGCCACCGCTGAAGCAGGTCCTGGAGATGCAGGTGAGGCCCAGCCGTCAGCCAGGCTGGCCTACCCGGTGGTGCCGCCTGTGCCCCGCCCCGCCCTGCCTGCCTGCCCTGCTTGGCTGTATGCTGTGGTGGCCTCCCCGGGCCCTGGGCGGGGGACAGGCCGAGCAGGCTGGGCACGGCTGCTGTGTTTATCTGGAGGAAGGCAAGTGACACAGGCCGGGTGGATGCCCGCGAGATGGGCCGAGTGCCGCGTGGGCAGCCGTCACCGGCCCTGCTGGGTTGGCTTGGTTGTGATGTCATCACTGCGTGCTGGCTGCTCATGGCGCAGCCCTGACTGTGACGTCATTTGCTGTGTGAGCCTTCAGCGGCTAACATGCTTTGCTGGTCTTCCATTGCTCTGCTCCCTGTTGCTAAGGATGCCTCTTTCTGAAACTACTGTTATTGTTTTGCATATAGTTTTTTATTAAGTAAGTTCAGTTTGTTGTGGTTGTCCTTTTTTTTTAAGATTTTATTTATTTTATTGGAAAGGCTGATTTACAGAGAGAAACAGAAAGATGTTCCATCCACTTATTCACTTGCCCAAATGGCTGCGATCCTAACACCCCCGCTCCAGGAACCCCGCTGCGCTTTTAACACCCCCAACCCCTGCTCCAGGAATCCCGCTGCGCTCTTAACACCCCCAACCTACACTCCAGGAACCCCACTGCGCTCCTCACACTCCAGGAACTCCGCTGCGCTCCTCACTTCTCTGTCGTTGCCTTCCTTTGAGGAGTTGGCGCAGGAGTGAGGTCCTGGGATGCTCTTCTGTGCTTGGCATCATGACCTCCCGTCCACTCTGCTCTATTGCAGCTGATGAGATTCTGTGCTTGCTTATAGCTGAGTAATATTCTGGAGCGAGTCTGCCCCGCCGTCCGTTTTCTGGCTGCTGTGGTTAGTTGGTGCTGCAGCAAACATGGGAAGGCAGCTGGCTTTTCAAGAGTGGTGGCCCTTCTGGCTCTGTGCCCAGGAGTGGGATTGCTGGGTCATATGTTAGTTCAAATTTTAGTGTTTTGAGGAACCATCATACTGGTTCCCACAGTCGCTGTACTAATAAACTAATTCTTTTTGAAGATTCATTGATTTTTATTGGAAAGTCAGATTTACAGAGAGAAAGATCTTTCATCCACTGGTTCATTCCCCACGTGGCGGTAACAGCTGGAGATGAGCCGATCCGAAGCCTGGAGCCAGGAGCTTCTCCTGGGTCTCCCACGCAGGTGCAGGGTCCCAAGGCTGTGGGCCATACCCTTCTGCTTTCCTAGGCCACAAGCAGGGAACTGGATGGGAGGTGGAGCAGCTGGGACATGAACCGGCACCCGTATGGAATCCCAGCGTGTGATTTTTAAAAACTTAAACATGTGAGGGGCAGAGTGACGGATGGGAGTCGGGGCTGGGGTGAGCAGTACATGCTCCTGTGTTCTCATCTGCTGTGGCTGCCTTGTCTAACTTCCGGCTTTGGACACCTGCTCTTCTCCCATGCAGCTACTCAGCAGGCCCAACCCTGCTTAGCTTCTGAGATGAGCTGAGAGGGGGTGCGTTCGGGGTGCTGTGGTCGCTGATGCACCTGCTGGCTTTGGCTGTGGTGGGCAGGTGCCTGGGGCTGGTGACTTTGGCTCTGGTTGGGCAGGTGCCTGGGGCTGGTGACTTTGGCTCTGGTGGGCAGGTGCCTGGGGCTGGTGACTGCGTTTGTTTCAGGAGCAACTGCAGAAGCTCGAGGTGGAGCTGCGGGAAGTGACCAAGAACAAGGAGAAGCTGAGGAAGAACCTGCTGGAGCTGATCGAGTACACGCACCTGCTGCGGGTCACCAAAGGCTTTGTCAGACGCAATGTGGAGGTACCGTGTGCCGCGGGCTGGGAACAGTGCTCCGTGGCTGGTTCACGCACAGCTCTGCATATGCACTAGAGCTCAGCTTGGCTTTTCTCTGGATTATGTGACATTTGAAAAGGTCTTAGCAGCGTTTCTCTGGGTTGGTTGCATTTAGCAATAAAAATGCTGCTTATTTGTGAAAATGCTTATTTTGCAGTTGATAAAAGGCTTCCCTCAGTCCACTCCTCTCGTTTTTTTTTTTTTTTAAATGTTTTTATTTATAGGGCAGAAAGTCAGGGATCTTTTACCTGCTGGCTCACTTCCCACGTGCCTTCAGCAGCCAAGGCTGGGCCAGACTGAAGCTGGGATCTGGAAGTACATCTGGTTCTCGTGGGTGGCAGAGCCCTTCCCTGCTGCTGCCAGGCGTGCCTGGACAGGAAGCTGGATGGGAAGGGACCCCAAGACTCGGCCAGGCACTTGGTCCCGGGAACTGGTGGCTTGCAAGGGCTTGCTGGGATGCTACTCGCCCCCCCCAGCCCACTTCGTGAGGGCCTTTTTGTAGTTGTGCAGGCCGACTTGTGGGGTTGCAGATGCGCTCCGTGACGGCCGCACTCCCTGGGGACTCCCAGGAGTCTGCCGTGGCCACTGACTGAGGCAGTGACTCAAGCCTCAACTAGCCCTCCAGAGTAGGAGTCTGGTGCGGGGCCGAGCCGAGTCACATGCAGCCTCGGCACCCGGGGTTGAAGGGTTGGGTGAGATGAGCCGAGAAAACCCGTGTGGGAGTGAAGCTCGGCTTTGCTGGACATGCTTGGCTTGCTCTCTTTCAGTTTGAACCCACCTACGAAGAATTCCCATCCTTGGAGAATGAGTCTTTGCTGGACTACAACATGCAGAGGCTGGGAGCGAAGCTGGGGTAGGTGGTGGCGGAACATGCCGCCTGTAGCCTGGAGGGGGGCGGTGATGGGAACACGCCATGTGTTACCTGCATGGGTGACGGCCAGGGGCAGCCTCCCTGTGTGAAAGGCGCTGTCTGGTGTGTTACTGGTAGCACAGTGTCAGGCGCTGCTGGCCAGAAATGCAAGGGCCAGGCCGTGCTCATGGGATTTCTTATTGATCCTGCTTTTTAAGGCTCTCCTCGTTGCTCACTTAAACTGATAGTAACCCATCTCCTCGTTGCTCACTTAAACTGATAGTAACCCATCTCCTCATGTTGTGATTTTTACTAGTCATGAATTTAAAAAACAAATGCGTAGTTGTGAGCTTAGGTGTTTTGATTCTGTCCTGGAGGGAGTTGGTGAGCCCAAGCATGTGTTCCCAAGAGTGGCGGTTTATACCCACCACGGGCCTGGCACACCTGCCAGGGCTTGGTACACCTGCTGGTACACACAACCAGCATGGGCCTGGCACACCCATCAGGGCCTGGCATACCCTCTGCAGGCCTGGCACATCCCTGGGGTCTGGCACACCCGGCATGGACCTGGCACATCCATCAGGGCCTGGCATACCCAGTATGGACCTGGCACATCCACCAGGTTCTGGTACACCCAGCATGGGCCTGACATACCTGCTGTAACCTGGCATACCCACTGTGGGCCTGGAGTACCCACTCTGGGCCTGGCATACCCACCGTGGGCTTGGGGTGTCCTCCTAGCCTGTGCCCACTTACGTTTGCCTCTCAGGGTGGCTTTTGTTCACGGGTATTTCAATGACTGTGCAGGTAACGTCAGTTTACAAAGAAAAGATTGATTTAAGGGGGAGAGAGGTCTTCTGTCTTCTGGCTCACTGGCCAACGGTCAGGCTGGCCCAGGGCGCCCCCTGGTCCAGGCTGCCCCCCGGTCCAGGGCCCTCCTCTGCTGTTTAGTCAGGCTCACTGGCAGCCACCTGGATCAGAGCAGCTGGGACTCAAACCAGCACCCACAGATGATGCCGGCACACAAGTGTCAGTTTAATTTGCTAGGCCATGATGATGGCCCCAGTAGTGTAAACTTAAGCTCCAGACCCGAGGGGATTCTCACCCCTGCTGGTCAGTTCTCAGGGCAGACCCCCTGCCTCCAGGCGTGTGCCTCAGCTTTGGGGATGCTGGGTACACCCCCCACCTCCTCTGCCCCCAGTGGCTGCCTGGCCACCCTGCCTTCCCTCACGCTGGTCTTGCTGCTTGCATCTCTAGGCTCAGCTGCCATTTAGAACATACTGCGTGTGGGGTGGGCATTGTGGTGCAGTGAAATCTGCACTAGAGAAGGTGGCATCTCACCTGGGAGCCTCTGGTTCAAGCCTTGGCTCACGTGCCCAGAAGGGCGTTGGGAAATGATGTCTGTGCTTGGGCCCCTGCCACCGGCGGGAGACCAGGAAGGAGCTCCAGGCTCCTGGTGCAGGTGTCTGAAACAGCAGATGGCAGATCTCTCTTGTTGCTAAGTAATTGCCGGAACTCGCAGAACTCGGTGCGGCTGGAGACCCAGCAGGGCCAGGGTGCCCTCGAGCCCGAGCCAACATCTGCGCCGCCCCTTGGCTGGAGTTCCCAGCATCCGCTGCCTCCCCTCCACCTAGGTGTTCTCTGTGGTCTGCTAGGTTCGTGTCCGGCCTGATTAACCAAGGGAAGGTGGAAGCCTTTGAGAAGATGCTGTGGCGGGTCTGCAAGGGCTATACCATCCTGACCTACGCAGAGCTGGACGAGCTCCTCGAGGACCCTGAGACGGTGAGTTCTCTTGGGCCACCTGCTGCCCAGGACTGATGGATGCGAAGCCGTGGCTGGGCTGAGGAATGCTCTCCTCCTGAGCCTGCAGCACGCTGCGTGTTCTCCCGAGGCCCACGGTCCGACCGTTGGGGTCAGGGCGTGGCTGTAGGTACCCAGGCCGCCCTGAGCCTCAGCCTGCTGTCGCAGAAGAGGGCGTGTTTCAGAACCACATGGCCTCGGTCTTCCTTCTCCTGGCAAGATTCCTTAGGTGTTCCTGGGCCACTCCTCTGTGGGTTTGACCATGATTCCCGTGATCGCGTTCGGGTCGTGTGTCCTTGGTGGGTGGTGGTGTCACATCCATCTTGGCATACCCTTCCCGCTGGCTGTGGTTCCATGTCCTCTGCCTGGAGTGTTCACTTTGCTTGCTGCTGGATGCAGTCTTGCCCTCTGTGCTCCGTCTGTGAGGATGAGAGGCACTGGGTCAGGGTGCGCCTGCAGCGGGCTTTCAGTCTAGATACTCCCCGCCTTATGAAGCTGTCCTGCCCACACTTGGCTCGGGGGTCAGCTGTGTCCACTCACAGCTCCATCAGCCTTGTCCTGTCCAGGCCCACCCACGGCTCCATCGGCCGTGTCCTGTCCAGGCCCACTCACGTCAGCGCTCCTGGGTACCTGTTGGTATAGGTTGGTTGTGGCAGCTCCAGCGCCCCAGGCTCGGCCAGGTCTCTGTTGCCGTGTTTGTGGCTGTTTCGCTCAGTGGTGGAGCACTGGGTTCTTGGTGCTCAGCCCTGGAGGGTTAATTTTCGCCTATCACCCCCTCACTTCCTCTCCTTCAACTGTGCGTTCTGCTTGGCTGAAGGATGCACCTGCCTGGCCTTCCCTGCCCTGTGCCCAGGCCCAGTTTCTCTTCTCTTTGCCCTTCGTGCCCACGTGTGGCTTCCTGTGGAAGCACTGGGCCCTGGAGGTGGACCTCGCTTTGCCCTGCTTGAACACCAGGCTCTTTTGCCACCTGTGGCTTTGTGAGAGGGTCTGTGAGCCGTGTCCCCCTCAGGGCTCCAACTGACCTCCAACGGGCCGTCTCCACTCAAGGCTGAAGCCTCAGGCTTCCCCAAGACCTTGTTTACACCGCAACCCTAAGCCCTCCGCAGATCTGGTAGCACTTCCTGTCTTGGCACCCCCGACTCCTCAGCCAGCCTGTGCCCCAGCCTCACTCCTCTGCTTCACTCACCAGCGGCTTCCTGTGAAAGTCAGGACCGAGCCACACAGAGGCTGTGGCTGTCCCTGTCCTGTCCCTGCACAGGACCCCTCGGCCACCAGCTCGCAAGGCCTCCGTGTCCGCCATTCCCTGGGGGGAAGGCTCATCCTGCACTGCCCACCCAGCTCCCTCCTCTGCCCAGTGCCGCCTCTCCAGGAGGCTTCCAAGCTTGCCCTTTCTCTGTCTCCCCCGCCCATCTTTTTGCTTTCTGTTTTTTTAAATTTTTTTTTAATAATGATTACATGGTTGATCAGCGTGGGAAGGATTGAGCTTTAGAGAAAATGGTGAACTGATTGCTTCTGAATTTGCTCTTTCTTCTTATTGTTCCTGGGGGAAGAGGAGAGACAAGGGGGAACCACTCAGGACTTTGCACATGTCCCAGGACCCAGGGATGAGGAACCGCCACCAGAGTCTGCATGCTCCGAGGGTTCTGTCCAAGTGGCTTGGACAGTTCTGAAACGCTGCCCATGTCACCTGTCCGAGGCTGGTGTCACCCTCCCATCTTTTTCTTATCCTTTTCCTTTTCCCTTTTCTTTCTCGTCTGCTTTAAAGGCAGGACGAGAACAAGAGCAATCGAAATCCTCCATCTGCTGATTCATTACCCAGATAGTCCCGCAGATGCCTGCAGCAACGTGCTAAGCCAGGTGGGAGCCGGGAGCCAGGCGCCTGGGCCAGCTCTCTTGAGTGAGCCGCCATCCACTGATGCATCCAGGGTTTCTGTCAGCAGGAAGCTGGCTCCTAAGCGATGCAGTGGGGACCTGAACCGGCACCGTGGATGGGATGTGGTCTCCCCCAGCGGCCCCGTCCGCCTTGCCTTCACCCTGGTTTCTCGACAGCCCTCCCCTCCTGGGCCTGGGATTTGTATCTTGTCTGTTCATTGCTGTGTGGTGCTGGGTACATGTGTTGTATTCTCTGAACCTCAAGCTCTGAGGACAGAGCCTCTGCCCTGGGGCCACAGCGTTAGGTCCATGGGCCTGGCTCACCTGTCTGTGGGCCCATCAACACGTGCTCTTGTGTTTGGTTGTTCGTGCTGAAAGGTGTCTGACTGCCTGTGCTGTCCATTCGTACCTGTTGAGCTTGCAGCCAGCGGCTGTGTGGCCTGAGCCTCTGACTTACCCTGATGTGTAGTCAGGATCATGAGTTGCCACCATGACATTGCGCCTGGCACCATCTGACCACAGGACGCAGAGCTACCCAGGGACAGGGGACGGGCTGGACTGTGGGTGTCTGGTGCCCCAGTGCCTACCCTACATGGGACAGGAAAGGCCCTGTGTGTTGCTTGTGGGGTGTCTCAGTGACTGGGTGGACTCGCGTGTCCAGGATCCGCAGGGATGGAGCATTGAGGATTAGCTAGCCCCTTGGCGCCCTAACTTGGGGATGGGCTTTGAGCTGCGACTGTCCGTTTGCCTCGGCAGGGAGAAGCGGTGAAGTGGTGTGTGTTTTTAATCTCCTTCTGGGGAGAGCAGATTGGCCACAAGGTTAAGAAGATCTGTGATTGGTAAGAAGAAACACTCCATTTCACGTTCTTCCGTGTGTTCACTAGCCTGTGTAGCGAAGAGGAGTGTTACAGGATTTCCAGGTTTCCTGTTCCGAGCCTTTGGTCACTTTCAGCTGCACACCACATTGTGCCATCACCACAGGGTCCAGTGGCATGCTGTGGGCAGTGCTTTCCCTTGTCCTGGGGAGGGGGCGTGAGGCTGGGTCCCAGTGACACGGCGTGGGCGGTGCTCTCCTTGTACTGGGGCTGAGCCAGGCTCCTAGTGGCAAAGCGTGGGCATTGCTGTCCCGTTCACTTGGCATGTCCTTGCTGGGATCACCTGGACGAGTGGTCAAGCCTCGTTTTCCTTTTCTGTAAAACGGGAGAGCAGTTCCTCTCTTGGGGTCCTGTGGGTCTAACAGAGGAGGCAGATGTAAGTGGTGGTGGGGCATGGAGCACCCATGCACGTGAGGTGTGGCAGCAGGAAGTACCTGTGACCTTGCCCGCTGCCTCATGGACACCTGGGCAGCAGCAGCAGCATGGGGTGCTGCCCGCCGCCCTGCCCAGAGCGGTGGGCTGCCCTGCTTCTGCTGTGGTGGGAGTGATCTCAGCCTGAGAAGGCTGGTGCACTTCAGAGAGCTGGAATTGCAAATGAGCTGCCAGGGGTCACTGAGGGCGTGGTGGGATTTGGGTCTGGGTGAGCCTGTGCCCAGTGTGTGGGGTTCAGCCAGTGCTAGCTGCTGTCCTCACAGCGACTGCCCATGGCAGGGGCCTGTGTCCCCGCCCACCGGCCACCTTGTTTTCCCAGGGCAGCTCCAAGCCGCCTGAGCTGAGGCTCTTGGATTCTGCCTTGCAGCTACCACTGCCACGTCTACCCCTACCCCGGTACTGCTGAGGAGCGCAGAGAGATCCAGGAGGGGCTGAACACCCGCATCCAGGACCTGTACACCGTGAGTCCGCCCGCTGCGCCGGGCTGTCATGCTGGGCGTGGGCACCTCTGCCCTGCCATTCCCGCCTCGGGCGGCTGCCTTACTAGCCTGCGAGGCACCCGGGCGGTTGTGGTGGGAAGTTACAAAGGTCCTCCGGTGGTTTTGATGTGCTGGGTGGCTGTTGCTGATGATGATACAAGGCACGTCGGCCCTTTGTGGTGTGGCGGGGACCGTGTGGCCTGCACTTTCAGTTCCTGCTTGCCCTGGTGTCTGTGAGGCCTCCTCCCGGTGGCGGGCGGCCAGAAGCAGGTGCTGACCCATCTGTGCAAAAGAGGATTTTGCAGACAGAATGGCCCGGGCGGGGGGTGACTGGGGGGTGTTGGTGGCAGAGACCGGCCCAAGCTCAGGAATAACGAAAACCCTGGGAGGGAGCTGTCTGCCCCGGGGTGACAGCCGATCGTGTCCTGTTGAGAGGTGCTTCCGAGGCTCCCTAGCTGAGCCGCTCCCCGGCACTGTGCTGCGTGAGGCAGGTCCTGGGTGACCCTGCTGCAAGTCCGTGTCTGCGCTCTCCCAGGTGCTGCACAAGACTGAGGACTACTTACGGCAGGTGCTGTGCAAGGCCGCCGAGTCCGTGCACGCCCGCGTGGTCCAGGTGAAGAAGACGAAGGCCATTTACCACATGCTCAACATGTGCAGCCTGGACGTGACCAACAAGTGCCTCATCGCCGAGGTCTGGTGCCCTGAGGCCGACCTGCCTGCCCTGCGCCAGGCGCTGGAGGAGGGCTCGGTAAGGCACGGGCGTGCAGGGAGGCCCGGACATGGGGTGCCTTAGGGAGCCAGCAGCCCATGTCTTGGATAAGTGGTACGTTTCCCTGGTTTGGAGTAGAAGGAATGCAGAACCATGTCACAGGCCCGGGTCATGGCTCCTCTGGCCCAGGATGTCACTCCTCCGGCCCGGTGTTACAGGCCCAGGATGTCACTCCTCTGGCCCGGTGTCACAGGCCTGGTGCGTGGCTCCTCCAACCTGGTGTCACAGGCCCAGGTCATGGCTCCTCTGGCCCAGGATGTCACTCCTCCGGCCCGGTGTCACAGGCCCAGGATGTCACTCCTCCGGCCCGGTGTCACAGGCCCAGGATGTCACTCCTCCGGCCCGGTGTCACAGGCCCAGGATGTCACTCCTCTGGCCTGGTGTCACAGGCCTGGTGCGTGGCTCCTCCGGCCTGGTGTCACAGGCCTGGTGCGTGGCTCCTCTGGCCTGGTGTCACAGGCCCAGTGGTGCATGGCTCCTCTGGCCCGGTGTCACAGGCCCAGGATGTCACTCCTCTGGCCTGGTGTCACAGGCCCAGGATGTCACTCCTCTGGCCTGGTGTCACAGGCCTGGTGCGTGGCTCCTCCGGCCTGGTGTCACAGGCCCAGATTGTCACTCCTCTGGCCAGGTGTCACATGCCCGGTGGGACGTGGCTCCTCCTGCCAGGTGTCACAGGCCCAGTGTGTGTGGCTCCTCCGGCCCGGTGTCACAGGCCCGGTGTGTGGCTCCTCCGGCCCGTGGTCACAGGCCCGGTGTGTGGCTCCTCCTGCCCGGTGTCACAGGCCCGGTGTGTGGCTCCTCCTGCCCGGTGTCACAGGCCCGGTGTGTGGCTCCTCCGGCCCGGTGTCACAGGCCCGGTGTGTGGCTCCTCCGGCCCGGTGTCACAGGCCCGGTGTGTGGCTCCTCCGGCCCGTGGTCACAGGCCCGGTGTGTGGCTCCTCCTGCCCGGTGTCACAGGCCCGGTGTGTGGCTCCTCCTGCCCGGTGTCACAGGCCCGGTGTGTGGCTCCTCCGGCCCGTGGTCACAGGCCCGGTGTGTGGCTCCTCCGGCCCGTGGTCACAGGCCCGGTGTGTGGCTCCTCCGGCCCGTGGTCACAGGCCCGGTGTGTGGCTCCTCCTGCCCGGTGTCACAGGCCCGGTGTGTGGCTCCTCCGGCCCGGTGTCACACAGCAGCAGATGTGCTTTTCCAAGGCTGTTCATGAGCAAAAGACTTTTTTTTCTTTTGGTAATAACTTTTTAGTATTCTGGGCGAGCACCATGCCTCATGTGGCTAGCTCTCTGGTCATTTCGGTGGTTTCCATTTGCTCAGTAACACTGCAGTGACCTCCGATTGACCTGACGTGTTCCCAGCCAGTCCATCTGTGGGGCGGTTCCCCAAGTGCAATTGCTGGGTTGATTGGACAGTCACTGCCTTCCACTTTAGGGCGTGTGATTGGATGTGTTTTCTCATTTTCTTTTTTCTTTTGAGATTTATTATTTATTTTTATTGGAAAGGCAGATATACAGAGAGGAGGAGAGACAGAGAGATTTTCTGCCCGCTGGTTCACTCCCCAAGCGGCCACAATAGCTGGAGCTGAGCCAATCTGAAGCCAGGAGCTTCCTCTGGGTCTCCCATGTGCTTGCAGGGTCCCAAGGCTTTGGGGTGTCCTCAGCTGCTTTCCCAGGCCACAAGCAGGGAGCTGGATGGGAAGTGGAGCAGCCGGGATTAGAACTGGCACCCATATGGGATCCTGGCGTGTGCAAGGCGAGGACTTTAGGCTCTAGGCTGCCGTACTGGACCCTTCTCATTTTCTGTTTTTGAACTGCCTATTCATACCAGTGCCCATTTTGTGCTACACTGTTGGTGTTTTTCTGACTAATTTTTCTATCTTCTGGGACTCCACGGCCCCCATGGGTTTCCTGACACAACCCTTGCCCTTGCAGAGGAGCCTTCTCCTGCTCAGTCCAAGTGTGGACTTGCCCATAACATGGGCCAGGCAGGCAGCCTGGGCGCAAGGTGATTGGCAGCCTGGCCACGAGGTGATTGTCAGCCCGGTCGTGAGGTGATCGCCAGCCTGGTTGTGAGTTGACTGGCAGCCAGGCTGTGAGGTGATCAGCAGCCCGGCTGTGAGGTGATTGGCAGCCAGGCTGTGAGGTGATTGGCAGCCTGGCCATGAGGTGACTTGTAGTTGTTTCCTTTCCTTTATGTGACAGCGAGAGAGTGGCGCCACACTTCCCTCCTTCATGAATACAATTCCAACCAAAGAGACGCCCCCGACCCTGATCCGTACCAACAAATTCACCGAGGGCTTCCAGAACATTGTGGATGCCTACGGGGTGGGCAGCTACAGAGAAGTGAATCCAGGTGGGGCGCCCAGCACATGTCCTGGGGTTTGAGGAGGCAGGCTCGTGCTGCTTCTCTGTCACCTGAGGTGGTGTGCAGCTGTTGGCTGGCCCTCATGGCCCTGCCTGGAGGAGGTGGGCTCATGCCCCGTCCCGTGCTGGCCTGTCACACGTCCCCTGTCCCCCCTTTCTATGTTGGCCTGTCACACGAACCCTGTCCTGTGCTGGCCTGTCACACGTACCCCATCCTATGTCGACCTGTCACACTTATCCCGTCCCTGTGCTGGCCTGTCACACGAACCCTGTCCCGTGCTGGCCTGTCACACGTGCCCCGTCCCGTGCTGGCCTGTCACACTGTTTCTCCCCAACAGCCCTCTTCTCCATCATCACCTTCCCCTTCCTGTTCGCGGTGATGTTCGGCGACTTTGGACACGGCTTTGTGATGTTCCTGTTTGCCCTCCTGCTGGTGTTGAATGAGAATCACCCCAGCCTCAGCCAGTCCCAGGAGGTACACATGGGAACGCACCGACTTGGCAGGTCCCACTGGGGTGCATTAGCCAGTGTTGGGGTCTCCCATGGGGGGCAGCAGGACCCCAGGGACTTGGGCACCCCCTGCTGCCTGCCAGGCTTTCCAGAGGGGAGCTGGGCCCGGGAACGGAGCAAGCACCCAGATATGGGCTGCCAGTGTTTTGTCAGCTTCTTCCCTGCTTGCCTGGGAGGACCCCGGAGGAGATGAGTGGTGGCCGCACGGTTCAGGTGTGGGGCCTGTCACCTAGATGTTGGGGTCAGGCTGGGGACTGTGGAGTGCCCCGAGGGGCGTGGTCACAGACCCCCCCGGATCCTAGCTGCCGTGGCCCTCGCCTCTCTCCCAGATCATGCGAATGTTCTTCAATGGCCGCTACATCCTGCTGCTGATGGGTCTGTTCTCCGTGTACACCGGCCTCATCTACAATGACTGCTTCTCCAAGTCCATGAACCTGTTTGGCTCTGGATGGAACGTGTCCGCCATGTACAGCGCCAGCCACCCTGCGGCAGAGCGGAAGGGCCTGGTGCTGTGGAAGTGAGTGTCCGCTGGGAGCTGTGGCCGCTGGCACTGCCCGCCACCTCGTCCTGCCTCTGACCGCCGCCTCACGTTGCTTTGTGTTACAGCGACAGTGTCGTCAGGCATTCCCGGGTTCTGCAGCTGGATCCCAGTGTTCCTGGGGTGTTCCGAGGCCCCTACCCGTTTGGCATTGATCCTGTGAGTGCCCTTCCCTTGCGGTCACCTCCTTCCTGTGTTCCCACTGGTTCTCACGGTAGCAGTGCGTGAGGGTGGGTGCTCTGGCCGCTCCCTGCTGCATGTCAGTACCTCACGGAGTGTCCTGAGCGCGTCACTGTGCATGGAGTCAGGGCCGGTTGAGTCCCCTTGGGGAGTGGGGTTCGCGCCCAGGCTAAGTCAGCCTCAGAGAGAGCTATATCCAGGCGTGCTTCTTTTTCCTTTCCTTTCTTTTCCTTTTTAAAAAAGTTTTTCTTCAGAGAGACAGAATGAGATAGCTCTCATTTGCTGGTTCATTGCCTAGCTGCCCACAGTGTCTGAGGGGGCCCAGGCCAGAGGCGAGAGTTGGGGATGCAATGCATGTTCCACGTGGGTCCCAGGTCCCCGAGCCATCAGCCACTGCCCCCGGGAACCATGGGATGGATGCTGTCGCTCCAGACTCCTCTTTGTATGTGTGAGTGAGTTTGCACTCTGAAGTGAATCGTGTGATGTCTTAGAGCTGGCAGGGGGCTGGGCGTCTTCCTGGGGCCTGCTCGTGCAGTTGGTTGACTGGAAAGTGTCTGTAGAAGGAAACTGAACAGTAGCCCCTAGGGATCTAGATCCCCCGCCCCCACTCATGAGGGGGGTCCCCACGAGGCTCAGGCCTGGGATATGGACCACCTGGAGATGAGGTGCAACCCTGCATTGTGCAGAAGGCTTAGCATTGCTGAGTGAGCTTGTAGGGAGGTGGGCGTCCCCGGGCTGTCCCCGCAGGGAGAGACCCTCGGAGCCGTGCGTGGGGCTGCGGGTACTCTGGGGAGTGGCTCAGGAGTGAGATCGGTGGAAAACTTTCAGATCCAAGCGTTGTGTGCTTACAGTCCGCAGTGCTGTAGTATGTGTGGAATTTTTACTTGTTTATTTTGCAAGCAGCTCGTCAAAATTTCTCATGTGGGAGTTCCTGAAACTTACTGTTATTGCTTCTCTGGTTCAAACCAAAAAGATAGAAGGGGCTGAATGTATCGGAGGGCGTTCCGACACAGGGCCCATAGAAGGTGGCATCAGGGAGGAGGGGCAAGCTCTCACAGCGGATGGCAGAGGTGCTGCGGGTTCCTGAGCAGAGGACAGCTCTTTATCTGCTACATAAAACACCACCAGGAACGGTGCCTCGAGGCTGAGGTCTCGTGTTCCTATCATGACCCATTCCTGTCCCGGCATTCCCTGGAGGGTCCCAGCGTCACCGTGACGCCCCTGGGCTCCTCGGGGCTCTGTTAGGACCGTGTCTCTGCGTTTTCTCTAAGCTGAGGATCCCGCACGCTCACGGGCGGTTCAACTTGGCCTTCTTGATCCCGGCGTCCTTCCCCCTTTTCGGGACCACGGGGCCCGTGGGAGCCATCTTCCCACACCCCAGACTGTTGAGGGGGACCTGCTGGCCCAGGGCCAGGGGGTGGCCGGAGGGTTAGGCAGCAGCTTCCTGAAATCCTTGTTAATGTTCCCAAGACCTCAGGACTGTGTCCTGTGGACACCCACCAGGGCTAGGGGCAGGGCTGGGCTCACGGCGGTCAGGTCTCCGCAGCAGCCTGGAGAGTGAGCCAACCCCCAGGTGGGTGTTTTCTGCACCACAGTAACCTGAGCTCCTGTGGTTTTGCACCAAATCTCTCTCTGCGCACAGGGGACTGCACACATGCATGACGAGCCGTACAGCAGGTGTTACGCCTCATGGCAGGGTACCCACGGCTCCGGCCTCCAGCTCTGCTTATTCAGCCCCCGGGAGGTGCCATGGTGGCTCCGTGGAGACCTGGGTTGAGTTGCCAGCTTGAGGGCAGGGCCTCTGGAGCAGGACCAGCTGATGCTGCTGTCCGTCTCTGCTTCTCAAAGCGGGTGTGACGGTACCCCGTGGTAGGCTGCTGCTTAGGACGTCTCGGCCCTGTCTGTGCTGGCAGGAGGCCTGGCCACTTCACCCTCTCTCCAGCTTTCTGCTTATCTGCCCAGGAGGCCCTTGGGAGCCCAGGTGCCGGAGTGCTACCACCCATGGGGGAGGCCAGGACAGAGCTGCAGGCTCCTCGCTAGGGCCTAGCCCAGCTGTGACTGCAGCCGTTCACGGATGGAAAATCTCTCCTTTCTTGTTCTGCTTTTCAAATAAGTGAATCTTGACAAAAGACCAGTTCTCTTTGCCAGCAGCCTGCTCCTCTCTGTCTCAGCCTGTTCCTGTTTGGGAGCCACTGCTGGCCACTTGGGTCCTGGCCAGGTGGCTGTGGAGACCCCAACTTGGGTCTGACCCCCATGCTGAGATGCTGTCAGGGTTGTGTTGCCCACAACTGTGCCCCCGGGCAAAACGGGGAAGCCCTTGGCACCCCTTTCTAGCCCCAAATACTAATTCTAGAATTTTAACCAAAAATCAGATTTTTCCTGTCCTAGTAGGCCCTGTTTCTCTTCTCATAGTTGAGCTGTGGGGAGGACTGGGGTGATTCGTCCCACGACCGGGCGCTAGAGGGGCTGCGATCAGAGCTGTCCTGTGCTCGGTCCTTGGCTCAGTCTGGTTCTTTCCTGCTATATTTATTTCATTAATTTTTTGTTGTTGTTGTTTGTTTATTTGAAAGGCAGAGTTACAGAGAGAGAGATCTTCCATCTGGCAATTTACTCCTCAAATGGCCTCTTTGGTCAAAACTTGGCCAGGTCAAAGCTAGGAACCTGGAACTTTTTCCGGGTCTCCCACGTGGGTGCAGAGGCCCAAACACTCTGGCTATCTGCTGCTGCTTTCCCAGGCACATTTGCAGGGAGCTGGATTGGAAGTGGAGCAGCCAGGACTTGAACCAGCGCCTGTAAGGGATGTTGGTGCTGGAGGCGGCGCTGGAGAGGCTTCACCAGCTATCCCACAGGGTCAGGCACTTTTCTGCCCCCTGGATGAGCTGTGTTACAGAACCCCCAGGTCAGGGAGCGTGTAGCACATGCCTCGAGCGTGTTCCAACCCGTTGTACCCGCTGTGCCTTGGCGTCCTAGGGCCTTTGGCTCTCTGCACTCTGTCGCTCTCTTCTCTCGCTCCGTTCCCGCCCGGGCATCTCCGCCCGCGTCTCTAGCCCGCAGTGTGCTGCTCTTCTGGCACCTGTGAGCCTGGCCGAGACCTCCCTCTGCCCTGCTCTGTCTGTAGGTTGACGGCCGCTGCCTGCCACTGCTGAAGGGAGCTCTCCTGCTCTGTTTTGTTTTTAGATTTGGAACTTGGCCACGAACCGCCTCACTTTTCTAAATTCCTTCAAAATGAAAATGTCTGTGATTTTAGGAATTATTCACATGACTTTTGGTGTCGTTCTGGGAATATTTAACCATTTGTAAGTATATATTTTTAAAGCAGTCCTTGTACTAGAAGTCTTGTATTTGGCGTTTCCTAAGCCTTGCTTCTTGGTGGTGGGATGCACGGGTTGGCTGAGAACGACCATTATGGTGCCCGGCTTGTGGCACCGTTCAGAATCCATGTGGTCTCAGAGAGTGCTCGATCTGGCCGGTGCTTACTGAGTGCAGGCTTGGGCCAGGCACGGGAGACGCGGCAGTATGGACGCTGGGAGGTTTCTGTCCTCCAGGGCTTATGCTCAAGTGGAGACACACACTATGTAGGCTTGTATTCATTTCCAGAGTCAACATTTAAAAAAGGTTTACTTGTAAGAGAATGATGGAGAGGGAGGCACACACACACACACACACACACACAGAGAGAGAGAGAAATAGAGATCTTCCATTTGCTGTTCACTCCCCAAATAACTGCAGTGGCCAGGGCTGGGCCAGGAACCCAGGCAGATCTGCAGCCAGGAGCCAGGAGCTCACCCAGGTCTGACACGTGGGTGGCAGGGCCAAGTACTTGGCTGTCTTCTGCTGCTTTCTTCTGCTGGATGGGAGGTGGAGTGGCTGCTAGTCAATGGCACTCCCGTATGGGACGCTGGCATCCTGGTGGTGGCCGCTGGGGCTGGCCCCTGCTCTGTACTCGGCCACTGAGGCCTGTCCCAGCACTGTGGCTCTCCAGGCACTTCCGGAAGAACTTCAACATCTACCTGGTCTCCATCCCGGAGCTGCTGTTCATGCTCTGCATCTTTGGCTACCTGATCTTCATGATCATCTACAAGTGGCTCGTCTACTCGGCCGAGACGTCGCGCGTGGCACCCAGCATCCTGATCGAGTTTATCAACATGTTTCTGTTCCCTGCCAGTCCCACCAGCGGTCTCTACTGGGGCCAGGTGGGTGCTCCTCTCCGTGCTGAGAGCTCCCACTCTCGGGGCCAGGTGGGTGGGTGCTCCTCTCCACACTGCGAGCCCCCGCCGGGGCCAGGGGGTGCTCCTCTCCGCCCTGCGAGCCCCCGCCGGGGCCAGGGGGTGCTCCTCTCTGCGCTGCGAGCTCCCACCAGGGCCGGGAGGTGCTTCTCTCTGCCCTGCGAGCCGCTCACCCTGTGGGAGCCTGCAGCCAGGTCCCGCTCCCAGGGCAGGGACACATCCCGACGGTTTTTCCTCACATTCCGTGCCTGCCATGCTATCATGCCGGGCTCACCCCCGAGGACTTCGGCTTTCCTTACGGCTGCATGCTTGTGCCCTTGTGGTACTTCGTAACTTTTCTTTATGTCTCTCCTGTTCATAATTTTCTTTTTTTTTTTTTTAAGATTTATTTTTATTGCAAAGTCAGATATACAGAGAGGAGGAGAGACAGAGAGGAAGATTTTCCGTCCGTTGATTTACTCCCCAAGTGGCGGTAATGGCCAGAGCTGAGCCAGTCTGAAGCCAGGAGCTCAGATCCTCTCCCTAGTCTCCCACACGGGTGCAGGATCCCAAGGCTTTGGGCCTTCCTTGACTGCTTTCCCAGGCCACAAGCAGGCAGCTGGATGGGAAGTGGAGCAGCTGGGGTTTAGACTGGTGCACATATGGGATCCTGGCACGTGCAAGGCAAAGACTTTAGCCACTGAGCCATCACCCCAGGCCCTAGATTTAGTTCTTTATTTGCAAGAGTTAGAGAAGTAAAAATTTTCCATGTTTTAGTTTACTCTTTCCATGACTGTAACATCTAGGGATGGGGGGATGGGCCATAGTCCTCCAATAGTCTATAATAATAATGATCAAATGGGGGCCCACGTGGTGGCATAATAGGCCAATCTTTTGCTTTCAGGGCTGGCACCATATGTGGCTGCTGTTGTACTGCCAGTCCAGCTCCCTCTTATGGGCTGCGAAGGCAACACTGGGTGGCTGCAGCCCATGAATCCCTGCGTCCTTGGGAGACCTGGAGGAAGCTCCTGGCTCCTGGCTTCGGATCAGCCCCCGTTTGCTGTGACCATCTGGGGAGAGCACCAGCGGATGAAAGACTGCGTTCTCTCTGTTTGTCCCACTCTGATTAAAAAAAAATGAAGATTTATTTTTTATTAGAAAGGCAAATTTACAAAGAGAAGGAGAGACAGAAAAATCTTCCATCTGCTGGTTCACTGCCCAAGTGGCTGCAATGGCTTGAGCTGAGCTGATCTGAAGCCAGGAGCCAGGAGCCTCTTTTGTGTCTCCCTTGTGGGTGCAGGGTTCCTAGGCTTTGGGCCATCCTCTGCTGCAACTCCCCAGGCCACAGGCAGGGAGCTGGATGGGAAGCAGGGCCACTGCTTGCAGGAGGAGGATTAGCTTGTTGAGCCACCACTCCAAGCCTAAATTCTGACTTGCAAGTAAAAAAAAATTCATATTTATAATATATTTATAGTTCATTTATATTCATTTATTTATAATATAAATATAACATATTTATAAATCTTTAAAAACAAATAATAATCAAATCTCCATAAGCCCCAAGAGTGCACAAGAGTGTTGGCTTGTGTTTTCCAATTCCAGTGTTTTCAGATAATTACTAGCTGGGATTGACTCTGCAATTTTCCTTTGATTGTCTTGTCTGTCTGCTGTGTCCTGAGGGCTGCCCTCGAGTTGAGGTGGTGGGAAGAAGCAGATGTGCCTGGCAGCTGTGGCTCACCGAGGTTTGCAGAGCCTGCGTCTGGCAGCTGTGCACCGTGGGCCTGGCCTGGCCCCCACGCCCTCCCTTGTGCCCCCACAGGAGCACGTGCAGAGGCTGCTGCTGGGCATCGTCATCCTGTCGGTGCCCGTCCTCTTCCTGGGAAAGCCCCTGTTCCTGCTGTGGCTGCACAACGGGCGCAGCTGCTTCGGCGTGAACCGGGTGAGTGTGAGCTGGCTGTGTGAACCGGGTGAATGTGAGCTGGGTGAGTGTGTGAGCCGGGTGAGTGTGAGCTGGGTGAGTGTGGGCAAGGTTGGGGTGAGGGTGAGTGTGAGCTGAGGCTGCTGAGGTCAGGTAGGATTCGGGGCAAGGCCAGGCCTGTGATGTCACTGCCAAGGCTGCCTTAGAGGGAGGTGGGGGCCGCCGGCTGTGCTGGGGCTTGACCGACCCTCAGCATGGCTCGGCTTGGTGAAGCTTTTCCGATTCCTTCCCTGCTTTTTTTTTTCAAGGTAGAGGGAGGAGAGGAAGAGGTAGAAATCTTCCATCTGCTGGTTTGCTCCTGAAATTGCCAGAAGGATCAGTGCTGAGCCAGGTCACAGCCAGGAGCCTGGAGCATCGTCTGGGTCTCTCATGTGGGTGCAGGAGCCTCAGCTCTCGGGCCGTTATGCTGATTTCCCAGGCACAGTAGCAGAATGCTATGTTGGAAGTGGAGCAGCTGAGACTCGAACCGCCAGCATTGCAGGCAGTGGCTTAGCCTACTGGGCCACAGTGCCAGCCCCACATTCTTCCCTTTTGGTGCTTTTTTTGGAAGTTACTAATTTAAGCAATGTGACTAAATTCTAGCCACTGTGCCATCTGTCACTGCTTTCCCAGGCGCATTAGCAGGAAGCTAGATCGCAAGTAGAGCAGCTGGGATTCGAACCCGTGTTCAGTTAGGATGCCAGAGTCACAGGCAGTGGCTTGCCCACTGTCCCGTGTGGAGGAGCAGTCCATTGCGTGGAGGACCACGCTGTGTTTGGCGATGGACACTCGGCTCGTGCCAGTATGGATGAGGCGGCTGATGCTGCTGTGGCGAGCGCGGGGTGTGGACTCGCCTCCCTGGGTCTGATGGCAGCTTTCACGGGGTCGGCTCTGCAGCAGAGCCGCCGAGTGACTGTGCGGCAGTGTCCTCCCCAGCCCTTGCCCTGCCAGCGCTTGCTGCTTTAGTCTCCAGCAATGGCCATCCTGATGAATATGCAGTGGTTAGTTTTCCTTTAAAGGAATTTATTTTTATTCCTGAAGAGCTGACTTGTTGAACACCGGTGTGTTTTCCCCTGGCTTTGTCTTGGCCGTGTGGTGCCAGGCACTCACTGGTCTGCTTTGGTTGCCAGAGTGGGTACACCCTGGTCAGGAAGGACAGCGAGGAGGAGGTGTCACTGCTCGGGAACCAGGACATTGAGGGCGGTGGCGACCCACAGGAAGACAGCTCCCGGGATGTGCTGTGCAAAGAGGTGAGCGGACACAGGGCAGGGCTGCAGGCTTCCGGGGTGCTGCTGGGGCCTGCGGGCGGTGCTGCCACCCTCCACCTGGGATCAGGGTATGGCTCAGAACTGGTTCAGGGTTGGTTTGGGATTGACACTGGGCTGGTCTGGAGATGGCACGGGGCTGGTTTGGGGTTGGCTCAGGACTGGTTTGGGGATAGTGTGGGATTGGTCTGGGGTTGGCTCAGGGCTGGTCTGGGAATGGTGACCAATTTCTGGGCCTGCAAGGCTGGTTTCTCTGAGTCTGCTTCCTCCTCTGGGCCTTTGGGCTCCATCGCACTGGGAGTCCGGCTGCAGCTGAGAGAAGGGCGTGCTGACCTGCTGTGCGCCCCAAGGCCGAGCCCTGCTGAGCCTGGATGGGGCTGGCCAGGCAGGAGCCCTCCCTGGAGCCCTGACTGCTGCTGACAGCATGCAGCTGCCCCAGTCATACCCCGCAGACTGGGGCGCACACGGCAGAAACATGTCTCCCACTGCTCTCCCGTCTGGGACAAGAGGCGGGTGGGCAGCCGCTGCCCTTGGCTTGCAGGCAGTACCTTCGTGCCGTGTCCTCGTGGGGCCCTTCCTCTTGTACAGCCCTGTGGTGTCAGGCTGCACCTCGATGACCTCCGGCAGTCTGAGCTGTCCCTTTAAAGGCCCTGCCTCACATGCCAGTAGGCCGGCGTTAGGGCTTCGACACTTGAGTTCCTGGGGAACACGGCCCAGTCCACAAGGTGCGGAAGGCAGTGAGGCTGGGCAGGCAGATCCAGCTCTCACTGCCCGCCCCTTGGCAACTGCCTGGCTGTGTAGTGAGGACTAGACAGCTCCCGACTGTCCCCGCCGTGTTCTGGGGAGCCACTTTGGTATCTTCCCTGGGGACCAAGCACACTTAATCAGGGTCGCAGAACCACAGAAGCCGGCCTGGGAGACCGTCGCGTCCCCCTGTTTGCAGCTGGCCCTCAGGGTCCCTGTGCTTTACCCACAAGGATCAGTCAAAAGGTGAACCTTCTCCGCGAACGTGTGAACCGAGGCTGGTCCAGACATGCGCAGGGGCTGTTGTGGAGTGTGGGACTCAGGCCATTATGGTGCTGGGGACCAGAGGAGGGGGGGGACAGAGGCTGTGGTGGCAGAGCCGGGTCTCCCTGCCCGTCACACAGGACCCGCGCCTAGCGGTCTTTGGAAGCTGGTCCTTCCCCTGCAGTGCTGAGCCGCTTGCGCAGACCGCAACTGTGCGTGGCCTGTGGGCACTCCGACATGTGTGTTGCTCTCACAGTTTAACTTTGGGGAGATCCTGATGACCCAGGCGATCCACTCCATTGAGTACTGCCTCGGCTGCATCTCCAACACGGCCTCCTACCTACGGCTCTGGGCCTTGAGCCTGGCTCACGCACGTAAGTCCTGGCTGCGTTGTGGGAGGCTGCAGGGGGCTCGGGGGGCTCCAGGGGCGCTGGAAGCTTCTGAGGACACGTCCACCCTCTGCCAGTCTCCCTGTGAACCGCAAGCGCTGGGGAGGTGTCTGCACTGCCCTTCAAGCCCAGGCATCCCGGGCATGACTTTTGGCCTTGGGGACGCTGTGAAACCAGCCTGAGTCAGGAGGGGTGTTGAGACTGGCCGAGGCCCAGGCTCCAGGGTGTGCTTGGTGCCGTTACTGTGCTCAGCGTTCCTGCTACGCGCGAACATTTATTCATGACAAGCACACAGTGCGCTGACCAGCTCTGACCACGGGTGGGTGTGGATGATTGGTGATGGAAGTGTGGTCAGATTGCCATGGCCACAGTGTATGGGTGGCAGTGTGGGCATGAGGTCCACGCAGCCTGTAGTAACATACTCGCCGTCCTGGTCAGCTCCCGGCACCGCCCTGCTGTCCCCTGCTGCTGCTGGCTGCCTGCTGTAGGTCAGTCACCTGCACAGACAGCGAGGCCTGTAGCTATGCTGCCCTCTTCTGGTCTGTGCCAACTCCTGGCATGTTTTACAAAGATGGGCAATTCAAGGCAAAGACGGTCCGACAGAGATAAAAATGTGGCAGAGAAGCAGAGTGGTAGCAGGTGGGTGAGCATGGCAGGGCCACCTGTGTCCCATCCACAGTGCCTGCTGGTGCACCTGCTGGGAGGCAGTAATGGCTCAGGTTTGTCACCTGCCACCCATGGGGGAAGGGAGAAGGCCTCTGGTTTTCTCGAGTGCCAAGTCAGGCTCGTGTGTGAGCCGGTCACGGGCTGCCACGGGCAGGAGAGGCGGGCTGCACACGTGGCTTGTGCGTCACCGTATGTGTGGTTTCCCGCGATGTTGGGGGGTGCTCATCCGACTAGCTCACCGAGAGACTCGCAAGGTACGTTCCTTCGCAGAGCTGTCCGAAGTGCTGTGGGCTATGCTCATGCGCGTGGGCCTCCGTGTGGACACCACCTACGGGGTCCTGCTGCTGCTGCCCTTCATCGCGCTGTTTGCCGTGCTGACCATCTTCATCCTCCTGATCATGGAAGGGCTGTCGGCGTTTCTCCATGCCATCCGCCTCCACTGGTGAGTGCCACAGCCAGCCTCAGGGCTCCGCGCCATGGGGTCCCGGCTTCCTCCCGGCAGGTGCCTCCTGCCCCAGCCCTGCAGGTGTGTTGTTGCTGTGACAGAAGCAGGGTGGACATCACAGGGCCTCTGTGTGCGCCCCTTCTGGGCCTCCCGGTGCCCTGCCGTCCTCCAGCCTGGTCCACAGACCGGCTCCAGTCACAGTTCAGGCCTTCAGGACTTGGGCCAAGGCTCCTCGTGGCAGCGGGGGTCCGCCTGGCTGGCACACATGGGGCAATGCCGCCTGACAGTGTTTCTGCCACTAGCTTGCACGTAAGATGTGCCTCCGACCAGGGACTGTGGCACAACGATGTCACCTCACATTAACACGAGCGTTTCCTGTTTGTGTTTTTTAGGGTAGAATTCCAGAACAAATTCTACGTTGGTGCAGGCACCAAATTTATTCCTTTCTCATTCAGTCTGCTTTCGTCAAAGTTGTGCAGCGAGGACCACACGGCATGAGCACAGTGCTGCCTCCTACCGGCGTTCAGATTTCTCAGGAGTGATCACCTTCGAGAATTTCCTTGATGTCACATTTAGGACATACAAAAAAAATCTGTCTGATTGATTGCCTTACGATACAGCCAGATAACCCTGTAAGATATACCTCCTCCTTGTATGATAAATATTTGTAAGGTTCTGTAATGTAAGATTTCTAATTTTTTTTGTTTTTATGATGAGCAAATATAAGTTAATGCCAATTGTTATGTTAAATATATTTTTTAAAACGCAGGATTTGGGGAGGGGAACCCATTTTTTTGAATGGCTAGTTGAAAATAGTTTGAATACTTGATTCCTTTTAAACTCTTTTAAAAAAATGTTATTCAGTCACTCAAAGATGCCAGATAGTATTTTCAGAACACTGAAGTGGGACGTAGTGTTTTGTAAGACTGCATGGTGGATGAGCTGCTCGACCGACAGGAAGTGGCCTTCCCCCCGCTGTGCGCAGGGCTGCAGGCAGAGGCTCCCACCTGCACGTCTGTCCTGCTTTAATAATCGGAGAAAAAAATGAGATTTAAGATAATGTAAATGATTATCCCACTGATAAATTTTAAAAGAGATTCTTTACTTGTTCTCACTCAAAATCAGGTGTGCTCATTGGCTTTGAAAGGTGACTGTGCGGCCAGCTGCAGCCGCCGGGGGCCTACCGGAGGGGGCCCGGAGACAGAGCAGTATTTTGTATATTTTTGTAACAAAATACAAATTAGGATATTTTACCATGCAGAGATTGTACCTGTCCTCGAGAAGAATATACTTTTTTACTGTCAGACTAATTAGAGGCAAAATTCTGATGCAGATTCCAAGGCAATGGAGCCAGCCCCGCCTGGGCAGGCGCGGGCGGCCCCCGAGGAGCCAGGCCTCCTGGGGGTCCCAGAGGCCAGCCGGCCCTGCTGAACTTGATCTGGTGTGTATTCTGATAAACTCTGTTCCTGTTTCTTTTGATGTTAGATCCTCATTTTCCAAAACGAATGTAGAGAATTTCCCTGTTTTAACAAATGCCAGGGGTACCCACTTAGAGGGGCCCGATTGTCAGCAGGCCCCTGCGCCCTGTGCTGGCTATACGCGCCTGGGGCTGATCTGCTCCGAGGCCCACGGGCACAGTGACAGGCAACCGGAGCCCGCGGGGCTGGTCAGGTCAGGCAGGGGCAGCACTGCAGGGCCCGGCAGGCACCCCACTCCCCAGGATGGCACCGGGGCAGACAGCGCCCTGCTGGGCTCAGAGCTGTTCCTTAAGGTGGCTGATCTTGCCTGCGCATGGTCCTGCTTGTCCTCTGAAGCCTCCAACTCCAGGCTGCTCCTCTCGCTGGCAGCCGCCCTCCGGCTAACACCTTGTGTGAGGGCCAGGGCCAGGTCCCGTGCCCGTGGGGTGTGCGCAGTGCCTGTGCGGAGCGCAGTTAGGCTGGAGGCAGTGAGAGCTCCGCAAACGGCTCCATGTGTCGTGTGTAGGTGATTCCTCACCAAGTGGCTGGGCCCAGCCGTGTGGCCGGAGTACTCTCTTGTTTTGTTTTGAAGCTATTGTACATTGAATGTTACTTTTTTTCTTTAAGTATTTATTTGATGCCAGGAGTGGGGCCAAGGCAGGAGCAGGAGCCTCTATCACGTCTCCCTTGGGGGTGTGACCATCAGCAGCCTCCTGGAGCTGCACCAGCAGGAACCCAGAACTGGGAGTCAAGCCCCGACAGTCCAGTGGGGGACGTGGGCATCCTAGCCGGCACCTTCAGCAGCCAGTGTCACTGCAGCTGTTGTCCCGGGCACCTGTTCCTGCCTCCTGCCTTCAGCACGCCCAGGAGAGCTGGCGGCCTGGACGCTGCCAAGTACCTGCCACTTCGCTCCGGGTGATCGTCACTTCGCTCCGGGTGGCTGTGCAGGTGTCGCCTTCACATTGATGGGGCCCCAGCCAGGGAAGATCTGATTCCAGGATGCAGGGAGGCTGCAGCGCTCCCATCGACACCCTAGGGTGCTGCTGAGAACGGCTCAGTGTGCGCTGTGGACTCTCTTTTCATCCAAGGCCGCCTTGTACTGCTTTCTGGAACGGCTGTGGGGGCAGCATGCTGAACTCAGTGTTGCCCACAGGGCACAGGTGCTCGGAGCAGGGTGACCCAGGCCCGTGGTGCCTGGCCTGCTGGGACATTCGCCTGCAGGACTGTCCACAGCTGCTACCCCGTGCTCTGCTCCGCGTCCAGACATGCCCACGGCGGGAGCCAGCTTGGCGGGAATCCTCAGGCACTGGAAGGCAGTGGTCGGGAGCCCTGCTTGAGATGCTGCATTCGGGGCATGACGGCTTGCTAAGAACATTCCAGGTGTGCCTCTGTGAGGAAATCCAACAGGAAGGCAGGGCCGGTTTTCAGGGTTCCCAGGTAACAGCACCAGGGGCTCATGGTCAGCCAGGGCAGCGAGCATTTTGCCCCACAGACCCATGAAAGGACGCACTTGCAGCTTCCTTAGTATTGGACTGACTTTTACTAACGGCAAATAAAAGTGTCTATATTTTTAAAACGTGGCTGTTCTGTTCATTTTGTCTTGGTCTGCTGCACAGCCCCGAGCGTGCAGGGACACGCAGGGCTGAGGGTTGGGGGTGCCCCTTGCGCCTCGCCTCGTGACCGCAGCTGCCCCCGCGCCCTGCGCGACCTCAGCTTCCACTGCGGCGCGGGGCACCGGCGCGGGCCAGGCGGCTGGCGGCCGTTTCCTGGGTGCCCGTCGCCAGGGGCGCCGTTGCTACGGACGCCCGCCCTTGCTCCACCGCGCCGGGTCCCGGCTGGGCTGGCTGCGCCCCGCTCGCCGCCATGGACGACCTGCGGGTGCTGTGGATGCGCGACCGCGTGTACACGGCCTTCGGCCTCACCGACCCGCAGCTCTTCGAGGAGCTGCTGGGTCGCGACGACGGCGAGGGCGAGGACCTCATCCTGCACTTCCTCAACCAGAGGAGCGACGAGGAGAACGCCGTCGCTCTCTTCTTCTGCCGCAAGGTGGTGCCCGAGGAGGAGGAGGTGGAGATGGGTGAGCAGGCCGCGCCTCCCCTCCCGCCGGGGGCTCAGGTGTGGACACTGAGCGCTCGGGCGGCTCAGGTGTAGGCTATGAGCGCTCGGGCTGGCCCGTGGCGCCCGTGGGGCGGGAGACGGTGCGGCCGGGAGACGGTGCGGCCGGCACCCACTGCGCCGGGCGGTGGAGCCCTTCAGGCTGTGGATGAGGTGGGTGACCGGCCCCCCACTCCCAGCACCCGCATCTTCAGAGGGGGGCGAACAAGCGCTGAGCCAGCGCGCAGCTGCCCACTCCACGCCAGTGCCGGGCGCTCGTCTGCCTGCTGTCCGGCGCCAGCGCTGGAGTGGAGGAAGGGCCGAGCCAGGTGGGTCGGTTCATTTTAGAGCCCCTGTGAGGCGTGTGCCATGCAGGGCAGGCCCAGGACCGCAGAGGGAGCCAGGGAGGGACCCCGGGGTCAGGAACCTGCCTGCAGGAGGCCGAGAAACACGGAGCAACTGTCCAGACCCGGGTGAGGGTCCAGGTCGCTGGGCCGTACTGGTCCTGGTCTTGGCCCTGGCCCGGTCCTGTCCCTGTCCTGGGCTGTGCTGGTCCCAGCCCCTCCCTGTCCTGTCCCTGTCCTGTCCTGTGCTGGTCCCAGCCCCTCCCTGTCCTGTCCCTGTCCTGTGCTGGTCCCAGCCCCTCCCTGCCCTGTCCTGTCCTGTGCTGGTCCCAGCCCCTCCCTGTCCCTGTCCTGGCCCTGTCCTGTCCCTGTCCTGGGCTGGTCCCAGCCCCTCCCTGTCCTGTCCTGTCCTGTGCTGGTCCCAGCCCCTCCCTGTCCCTGTCCTGGCCCTGTCCTGTCCCTGTCCTGGGCTGTGCTGGTCCCAGCCCCTCCCTGTCCTGTTCTGGTCCCGGTCCCCTGGCACCTCCCCAACCTCACAAGCAGACTGCACGTGGCTCCTGCGGCCACAGAGGACTACGTGGCCCCTGTGGGAACCTGACCTTGGGTTAGACCTCAGGTCTGGAGAAGTTGTGGGGCCCTGAGTCTGAGCACCATCCACGACCACACGACCCTGGAATCAGGGAGCTGCCTGGGACCGCTGCAAGCCAGTGGCCGAGTTCTGTGTCCACTGGCAGCGGGCTGACCTCGCTTCCCACAGACCCCCTCGTGTTTCCCGATGCTCTCCGGGACACCAGAGGTCCCTGCCTGCCGCCGGCCCCTAGCACTGCCCTCAGCTGTGGACTTCGCCAAGGCCGCTGCCTGGGGATGGGGCCAAGCGTGCCATCCCCGGGAACTTTGGGAGCGCTAACCAGTAGCTCTCAAAGACAGAGGTGGGGGGCATGGGTTGCCACTTGAGCTTTTGCTTGTTAAGTCCCCAGCCTTACCAAGGCCACTGCTGGGAAGGGGACAGCTGTGCCAAGGACTCGGGAATACAGGGGGCCTGTCACCCCACGAGTGTGTCTCCCCACGCCTATCCTCTCTCTTACTCTCCCTGACCAAGGCAGGGCCTGGGGTGTCCCTGGGCAGCTCAGGGTGTTGTCCTGGCTGGGAAGGTGAAGTGACACAATGTCAGTGAGTGGACTGTTGCTGAGTAACTTCTTCAAGTCACCACAATCACGTTGTTTGTAATGTGGAGGTTGACAAAGTGACAGAGCAGCCTGCCAGCAGCCCTGAGCCCAGCCTCCCGTGCCCACAGGAAACGCCCGCAGTGAGTCTGGTCAGATCCTGCTGGATCCTGCTGGATCTCAGGCGGCTGCCAGCTCTGTCCTCTGTCTAAGGAGGCATGTATGCGGTGATCATGGAGCAGTCTCCCACATCTTAGTGTGATGATGTTCTGTGCCTTGTCCTCCCTCCCCCTGTGTCTCGGGGACTTCTCCCGTGTGTCCCCGACTTGATAGATTCTAAGTAGATAGATATGTTGTGTTCGATTTGCCCCTTTCCCAATGGCAGAATACTCAGCTTCTCAGAGTACTGGACTCCATGACGGAAGCCAGTATGCAGGTGTGTGTGCGCACGGCATGTGTAGGAGCGTGTCATCCAGAGAGTCGGGCTTGCAGTTTAAAATTTTTTTATTTTAAAGATTTATCTATTTTTATTGGAAAGTCAGATATACAGAGAGAAGGAAAGACGAAGAGGAAGATCTTCCATCTGCTGGTTTATTTCCCAGGTGGCCGATCCGAAGCCAGGAGCCAGGAACTTCCTCCAGGTCTCCCATGCAGGTGTAGGGTCCCAAGGCTTTGGACTGTCCTCGACTGCTTTCCCAGGCCACAGGCAGGGAGCTGGTTGGGAAGTGGGGCTGCCAGGCACCCATATGGGATCCTGGCATGTGCAAGGCGAGGGCTTTAGCCACTAGGCTACCCTGTCAGACCCCAGTTTTTCATTTTAAAAAGTATTTATTTACTTGAAAGAGTTATATATAGAGAAAGAGAAACAGATCACCCATTTGCTGGTTCACTTTCCAGGTGGTTGCCACGGTTGAATCTGGGCTAGTCGAAAGTCCAGGAGCCTCTTCCCATGTGGGTGCAGGGTCTCAAGGCTTTGGGCCATCCTCGACTACTTTCCCAGGCCATAGACAGGGAGCTGGATGGGAAGAGGAGTAGCTGGGAAGTGGAGCAGCTGCAAGTTGAACTGGCGCCCCCCGTGAGATGCAGCGTTGCAGATGGCAACTTCACGTGCTCAGTTCTCCCACCCATGGACCCCGCGGTCCGCTGCCTTTGAGCCTCCTGCTCAGGGCCCTTGCACACCCTGGGCCCCATTCTCTGTGGTTCAAGTCTGTGAGTCTGTGCTGGGGGCACTGTGGTTGTTCGAGTGGTCCTGGGCCCTGGCAGGATCTGCAGGAAGCTTCCCAGCTGTCTCGGGAGGGTGGCCCCGGTGGTCGAGTCGGCCTGCTTGGACATGTTGCCCTGAGTGCCACATCCCCGTTGTGCTCCATGGGGACGCAGGGACGCAGGCGGCCCATGGACGCACACTCTCTTTCTGTCTCCCCCTGTTCTGAAGAGGACATCCCCGTTCCAGCTGAAGAGGCGAATGAGGAGGATGATATGAACATGGAGAACGTGGACGTCCCAGAGAAAGTCCCAGGTGTGGCGCTGGGCGGGGCACTGCTGAGGGACCCCCTGGGCGCCCTGAGGGGCTGGGCGGGGCACTGCTGAGGGACCCCCTGGGCACCCTGAGGGGCTGGGCAGGGTACTGCTGAGGGACCCCCTGGGTGCCCTGAGGCGCTGGGCGGGGCACTGCTGAGGGACCCCCCTGGGTGCCCTGAGGGGCTGGGCGGGGCAGCTGAGGGACCCCCTGGGCACCCTGAGGGGCTGGGCAGGGTACTGCTGAGGGACCCCCTGGGTGCCCTGAGGGGCTGGGCGGGGCAGCTGAGGGACCCCCTGGGTGCTCTGAGGGGCTGGGCGGGGCAGCTGAGGGACCCCCTGGGCACCCTAGGGGCTGGGGGCCACTGTACCAAGGGACCACGCCCACACCACAGCCAGCTGGGAGCAGCATGTGTTCCCTCTCCTGCAACTCTGGGGACCCCAAGTCCAGGGCCCAGGGGTCATCGTCGTTGAAGGGTGGTGAGGAGCGGCCACTTCTTGGCCTCCGTGGCTTCGGTGGCTGGTGTCCTCGGCTTGTGGACGTATCGCCAAGTCCCTGTCTCTGATCGCGCCCTCTCGTTCAGCTGCGTTTGCTTTTATATCAACATTTCTCTACAATGTGTGTGTGTCTCTCAGTCTTCCCACTGTTGGCTTACTCCCCAACACCTGTATTTAAAAAAAAATGATTTGCTTATTTTTGTTAGAAAGATATACAGAGATAAGGAAGGACAGAGAGAGAAGCATCTTCCATCTGTTGGTTCACTCCCCAAAGGGCTGCAATGGCCGGAGCTGAGCCTGGAGTGAGCAAGTTGGTGACGTGTTCGCTGTGATGCGTACAAGACTGCACAACTGTTTTCTGTTATGTAAACATGTCAAAGAGCATGCCTAAGTGCACACCCACACACACTGAAACACGCGTACACACGTAACACAACACATGTACACATATAATGCACACACATGTGCATGTTGATTTCTGACACCTGCCACACAGCTTTCTTCTGCAAGACCTTGTGTGCAAGCGGTGCACACGCGTGTTGCTGACACGTGCTGTGGGAATGTCTGGGTTCGGGCGATTCCACCTGTGCATCGTGTCCCATTTTGCAGTGAAAAACATGCAGCTGAGGAGCGAATCCCTCGTGCCGCCTTCTGTCAGTGCAGAGGATGAGGACACCGCCAGCTCAGGGAGGCTCCCGGCTAAGGTAGTGGGCTTGCCATCCTCACTTGGGGGTGACCGGCCCTGCGTGCCAGGGACAGGCCACACTGGGGTCCCACGGCCACCCTGAGTCGGTGAGCAGATGGAAGGACTCTGGGTACTGGCTGGCAGCAGTGGAAGGGAGCCCACAGGTGGAGCTGGGATAGGTTGGCACCAAGGGCCACCATCCTCTCCCTGTGGGATCTCGTGCCCTGTGCTTGGTTCCCTCAGCCTTGCTAACTAAGCACTGCTGGGCATGGTAGCAGCCTGCCTGGGGGCCGATCACAGAGGAATGGAGCCAACTGCTTCGCCCAGCCCCGTCCCAGGGTGGGTGGGAATCAATAAAGAGTAGTAGGGTGATCCAGTTGTGCTGGGAGGGCCAGACACACAGGTCTGGGGTGCAGGGCTCAGGGTGGGCCCACAGGCCTGGGGTGCAGGGCTCAGGGGTGGACCCACGGACCTGGGGTGCAGGGCTCAGGGTGGGCCCACAGGCCTGGGGTATGGGGCTCAGGGGTGGACCCACAGGTCTGGGGTGCAGGGCTCAGGGTGGGGTGCAGAACTGGGGTGCAGGGCTCAGGATGGGCCTACAACCTAGGGTGCAGGGCGTGGGGTGGGGTGCAGAACTGGGATACAGGGCTTGGGGGTGGTCCCACAGACCTGGAGTGTAGGGTGTAGGTGGGCCCACAGTCCAGGGGTGCAGGGGCTCGGAGGTAGAGTGTGGAGCTGGGGTGCAGGGCTCCCACAGCAGCCCTGACACTCAGCTGGCCTGGATGTCCCTGGCCCTATCCTGCCATGAGACAAACCCTCGGCCTGGGTGGTGGCAGAGCCTGGTCCCTTCACATAGCTACGTGTTGGCTGCCCTGTGTCAGTTGCCGGGGTGGCCAAGCTGGCCAGTAGACTGCCCAGTGGGTCTCAGTCTTGGCAGACTGGCACACCAAGGCCTTCCCAGGATGCCTGCTGTGTGGCTGGCTACAGGTCAGCAAACGCCATTGGGGAGGGCACAGGTGTGCCTTAAGACTCTGGGATGCTTGGGTGGGCATGACCCAGGGGTCCTTGGCTGGGTGACATCTCTGCTGTCTCGTCCCAGCGCCTGGTTAAGCGCATCGTGGAGAGGACCTACCTGCAGGTGCTGGGTGTTCCAGTGCCCGAGGAGTTTCTGGACCAGAACGTGGTGTTCTTCCTCAGAAACACAAAAGGTACATCCTGGTGTGTGTGTGCTGATGCGTGTTTGCATGTGTGCACAGTTGTGAGGGCTGTGGTGTGTGTGTGTGTGGAACTTCTTCCTTTATCACATTTCCTTGGAGTATAGCTTTATTTCAAACAAGTATTTATTTGTTAGAAAGGAAGTTACAGAGAGAAGAGAGAGAGACTGTTCTACCCACAGGTTCACTCCCCATGTGACTACAAAGCCCAGGTTAGGCCAGGGCCAAAGCTGGGGGGCTGGGGCTCAGCAGGAGCTGCTGGCTCCGGGCTCAGTGTGGGCAGGGAGCTGCGATCGGAAGCCAGCGCAGATGGGACCGGCAGGTGCCTTGGGCCGCCCTGGTGGAGGGTACCGCCCAAGCTCCCTGGCAGCTTGTGGCTCTCTCTGGCAGCTGGGACACCTGAGATGGGGTATGGGGGAATCTTGAGTCTGGTGGGGTACCACTCGCTGGCTCACCTGGCACAGAGTGGAGAGTGGCCATGAGTAAGTATGAGGGTCTCCCCACCAGGGCCCCCCACCCCACTGGCACTGATAGATGGACACAGACCCTCAGGTCATCACAGCCAGGAGACCAGCAAATGTTTGCTCCTTCTTTTTCTTCTGTTCTTAAGACTGTATTTTTCTTAAAGATCTATTTATTTTTATTGGAAGGACAGATCAGATTTACAGAGAGAAGGGGAGACAGAAAGATCATTGGTTCCTTTCCCAAATGGCTGTAATGACTGAAGCTGAGGCAATCTGAAGCCAGGAGCCCGGAACTTCTTCTGGGTCTCCCATGCGGGTGCAGGCTCCCAAGGCTTTGGGGCGTCCTGCACTGCTTTTCCAGGCCACAAGCAGGGAGCTGGATCACAAATGGACAGCCAGGCCTGGAATTAGCAACCATATGAGATGCTGCTGTTGCAGGCGGTAGCTTGACGTGCCGCGCTACATGCCAGTTCCCAATAGACGTTTGTAGATGAGCCAAGTGTTTCCCATTCCCACCCGTCTTCAGACAGTCTAGTCAGCTGACAGAGGCGTGTGGTCCCTGCAGCCTGCGAGGGGAGTCCCTGGACCACAGAGCCTCAGCTTGCCTCAGTGGCCCCGGGGAATTGTTTCTGCACAGGGAGTGGAGAATATTCTGGGCTTGCAGCTGGAGCACCGTGGTGCCATGACCCCAGGAGGCAGATGCTCGCCCCTGGCCTCCTCCCCACTGACCTTTGCCCTCTGCCCTCTTCCTGCCCAGAGACCGTCACTGAGGCCAGCGACATGAGTGAGGCCCTGGAGATCATGCCCGAGGTGCTCGAGTACGGCATCCTGAATCGCCAGGTGCTTGGCTTCCTGAAGGACATCATATGCCAGGTGAGCGGGCGAGGGCTGGTCTTGGCATTGCGGGGAGCCGCTCAGTCACCCTCAAACCTCAGCTTCTGGTTCTCGGACAGAAACTTGGCAGAAAACAGGATCAGAAGATCGGCTTAGTTTGGTGCCCATGAAATGCATGCACATTTTTTTTTGTTTTATTTATTTTTGTTGGAAAGACTGATTTTATAGAGAGACCAAAAGATCTTCTACCTGCTGGTTCACTCTCCAAATGGTTGTAATGGCTGAAGCGGAACCGATCCAAAGCCCGGAGCCAGGAGTTTCTTCCAGGTCTCCCATAGGGATGCAGGGTCCCAAGGCTTTGGGCTGTCCCTGACTACTTTCCCAGGCCACAAGCAGGGAGCTGGATGGGAAGCACAACAACTAGGACTCAAATTGGCATTGATATGGGGTCCTGGTGCTTGAAGGGGAAGGATTAGCCAGTGGAGCCATCGCGCCAGGTCGCACACAAAGTTCTTTCCATAATTCGCATTTTCCTACAGACTCCGTGAGGACCACTCAGAGATGAGGATTTAGACTTGTTTTGTATGAAAATGAAAAAACTGTTAAGTCTGATTTTCTCCCCAGACTGTTGTCAAGTCCCTGGATGGCTATCTCATGTCTGGTAAAAACCTTGTATGGCGGTGGTTTCTTAAGGATCCATTTCTTTATTTGTGTTTGAAAGGCAGATTTACAGAGTATGAAGGAGAAAGAGCCCGTGCCTCTGCTGGCTCACTCTGCACGTGGCGGCAACGGTCTGGGCCAGACAGAAGCCAAGAGCCCGGAGCTCCATCCGGGAGTCCTGTGCAGTACGGGGGCACAGGCACTTGGGCCGTCTTCCTCTGCAGGTTCACTGGCAGGGAGCAGGATGGGAAGCGGAGCAGCCAGGACTAGAACCTGAACCCCTAGTGAATGCTGGTGTCCCAGGCTGCAGGCCCTGCCGCTTGGATCACAACTCAGATGTAACTTCTGTGTCTTTGGGTCTGAGCAGGTCGAGTTCTCGCACCTGTGCCCGTGAGGGCCCAAGGCCCGCCGCGCTGGGCGCCAGCAGCCGGGACGTTGTGTGACTTGGCCACGCACTTGGCATTGCAGGTGTTCCTGCCGGCTCTGTCCTTCAACCAGCACAAGATGGAAGCAGCGTCGGGCCTGGCCCCCGGGGAGGCCGTGGGCTTCCAGGAATACGAGGCAGAGCTGCCTGCCGTGCCCGGGGAGGCCGTGGAGTACCACAGCGTGCAGCTCATCCGGGATGAGTTCCTGATGAACATCCAGAAGTTTGCCAGCAGCATCCAGAGGACCATGCAACAGCTGGAAGGTGGGTCACCGGGGCATCGCCTCCCCACACACCTCCCCCCGGCCCAGGGTATGGCTGTCTCACCATGAGAAGAGACAGTGTGTGATGGGCAGAGTAGGAGGGAGGGGAGATCCTAGGGGGCTGCCTGGAGGAGGTGGAATCACACTTCCTCTGAGAGGAGCATGCAGTGAACCTGTTGCACTGAGAGCCTCTGCACCTTGTCAGGTTGGCGGGGGCCTGGGTAGGGGGAGAAGGTGTATGGTGGGCCAGGACAGGGAGCTGACAGGTGGGCTGAGGGTGTGAGAGGGGGCCAGTGTTGTGGCACAGCTGATAAAACCACTGCCTGCAACACCAGCATCCCATATAGGCGCTGGTTCAAGTCCCGGCTGCTCCACTTCCCATCCAGCTCCCGGCTGATGACCTGAGAAAGCAGTGGAGGACGGCCCAAAGCCCTGGGACCCAGCACCCACGTGGGAGACCAGAAGCTCCTGGCCGCTGGTTCAGGCTTGGCCGCTGTGGTCATCTGGGGAGGGAACCAGTGGTTGGAAGATTCTCTAAGTCTGAATTTCAAGTAAATGAAAAAAAAAAAAAAAAACAAAAACCTTAAAAAAAAAAGACAATGTTTTTCAGCCAGGATGTTAAGGGTCATGAATAGGCTGTCGTTCTAGAACAAATAAACTTATTTTTCTTAAGTGGAAGTGCTCGCATTGGCACGACCGTGCTGGAAGCCAGAAGATCAGAAGTGTGCATGTTCTCCGTGTGCTCCTGAAGAGCATTGTCAGGGGGAGCGGGAGGGGCCCCAACCACCAGTCCCACTGCGTTCTGTTCCCCGGGGAACGTCCGTGCAGTCCGTCTCTGCTCTCATCTTTTCCACATTTGTCTTCACACTGAGTGCCTGCCAACTTTTGAGAGAAGGTTTATGTATTTGAGAGTCAAAGAGAGTGAGAGGAAGTGGCTGGGGCAGATTCCTGTCGTGGCTGTTTTACTGCCACTGTGGCAGCAGCCGGGGCTGGCCTAGGCTGGAGCCAGGAGCCGGCCGCTCCACCCTGGTCTCCCACATGTGGGCCGTCTCCGGCTGCCTCCCAGCCGCATCAGTAGGGAGCTGGGTGAAAAGTAGAGGCAAGCCTGGGTGCCGGGCACTCTGCTGCGGGATGAGGCTGAACTCATGGTCATGGTGCCAGCCCACTTCTCAACTCCCCTTCCGGTTGTGAGGGTTCCGTAGCAGCTGTTGCGTGGCTGATTTTAAAGAACTTTGTGTTTCATCTCCCAAAAGGCTGTCATGGCTGGGGCTGGGCCAGGTTGAAGTTAGAGGAGGCTAGAGTTCCACCCAGGCTTCCCCATGGGTGCAGGGCCCAGTCACTGAGGCCCTCTGCAGCCGCCAGTTCAGCAACATCAGGAGGGGACTGGGTGGCCAGAGGGGCAGCCGGAGCTGTGTTTGGGTCTCTGATATGGAGGCCGGCACCTTCTCAGGGGTTTAAGTTGCTACACCACAGGGCTGGCCCACCCCTCTGGATGACGGACACTCCCTCCGCCCCCATCCCCAGGCGAGATCAAGTTGGAGATGCCAAATGTCAGCGTGGAGGGGGAGGTGTTGGATCTGGCTGCCGACCCCGAATCCCTGGAACTCCTGGAGCAGTGCGTCATCAACTGGCTGAGCCAGATCTCCACTGCCCTGGAGAGTCAGCTGAAGAAGACTCCGCAGGTGATCACCCAGAGGTCCCCAGAATCAGCTCAAGCCTCTGCCCCCACCGCCCCCCACCTGGGCACCAGGGACCCTGGAATCTGCAGGGTTCAGCCCTGCACCCAACCTGTACACCCCATACCATGGGTCCCTGTTGGGGCGGCTGGGCAGGCTGGAGTGGGTGCTGAGACTGTGCCAGGACTGCGCCGGGTCCATGCACACACACGCGTCCGTGTGCCCACAGGGCAATGGGCCCCTGGCGGAGATCGAGTTCTGGCGGGAGAGGAACGCGACCTTGAGCGCGTTGCACGAGCAGACCAGGCTGCCCGTGGTGAGGAAGGTGCTGGAGGTGCTGAAGCAGTCGGACTCGATGCTGGTGGCCAACCTGCAGCCCGTGCTCACTGAGCTCTTCAAGCTGCACATGGAGGCCTCGGACAACGTGCGCTTCCTGTCCACCGTGGAGCGCCACTTCAAGGTAGGTGCGCGGCAGGCCGTTTCAGTGGGCCTGCGGGAGCCCTGCGGGAGGGGTGCCAAGCGTGCAGGCCATGCGGCTGTTTGCTGAGCAGGCCTGGCTGTCTCCCCAACAGCCACATGGAGCTAAAGCGTGATGTCGTTTGAGGCAGAGCCAAGCCTCAGATGTGCGGGACTTGCATGTTGGTGGCATTTGGTGTGTGAGGGGCCCTGCAGAGGAGCCTCCCTGGGTCGATGGAGTGGCTGTGCATGCATTCTCTTTACATGACGCATGCATACATGCACGTGTGTACATGCAAAACCACAATCCTTATTTATAGCACACGAATGTGGTCACACTCCACTCACGCCTGTGGGTTGCCATGTTCACATGTCAGTCTTCCGTCTCCACGTTAGGGATCCCATTCCCGGCCCCTTCCTCTGTGTGTGTGTGTGTGTGTGTTGATTGGCTCCCCATGGGAGGTGCCAACTCCCTGCAGCTGAGCCTCTGTCATGACACACCTCCTTGGTAGCGTTTCTCCCTGGGCAGAACGTCACGCACGGCTCAGGGCTCCCCGTGGGAAGTGCTGACTCGCTGGGGCTGAGCCTCTGGTGTGACACACCTGCCCGGCCATGTTTCTCCCTGGGCAGAACATCACGCATGGCTCTGGCTTTCATGTGGTCCTCGATACCATCCCTTCCATGATGAGCGCCCTGCGCATGGTCTGGATCATTTCCCGCCACTACAACAAGGACGAGAGGATGATCCCGCTCCTGGAGCGCATCGCCTGGGAGATTGCGGAGAGGGTCTGCCGTGTGGTCAACCTGCGGACCCTGTTCAAGTAAGTGGTGCCCAGCGCTTGGTGCAGTCCGACCCGGCACTGGTGGCTCTGAGGGTTGCTTGCCTTGGCCCAGCCTGGCGCTGGCAGCTCCACGGGGTGGCCACTCACCCATTCGCCAGCTGCTGTCTGGTGGTCTGCGTGTCACCTGTCACTGCCGACCATCCTAAGGACACTATGTCTCCAAAGGAAGCCCTGTACCCTTAGCACCGGCTCCACGGCCCCCAAGCCCCCCAGCCTCCCAGCCAGGGGATCCTTAGTCTGGGACCCCAGCTCCCTCAGAGCCACCTCCTCTGCTTTGTTCTTTCTTTATAAGGATATTTATTTGAGGGAGTTACAACAAAGGAGGGAGAGAGTGAGAAAGATTAACCTTCCACCCACTGGCTCACTCCCAGCTGGCCACCTGGCAGGGGCTAGCCAGAGCTAGGAGCTTCTTCAGGGTCTCTCGTGTGTGTTAGGGGCCCAAGCACCTGGGCCATGTCTGTCTGTTTTTTTCCCCAGGCCATTAGCAGTGAGCTATATGGGAAGTGGAACAGCTGGGCCTAGAACCAGTGCTTTATGGGATATTGGTGCTGCAAGCGGCGATTTTACATGCTATGCTACAATGCCAGCCCCCCTTTTCACTTTCTTAATAAAGATCTAGGGGGCAAGTGTTGGGTTCAGAGGTTAAGACACCTCTTAGGATATCTTTATCCCCCATAGGGGTGCCAGGGTTGGAATCCACGGTACACCCTAAGCATGTACACCCATGGCATGACAGCATACCATGCACTGTAGGTAGGGACTCTGGGAACCTCTGTAGAATGTGGAAGAAAAGAGTTGTTTTGAGACAAGAGAAAGGCTTCTTGCCATGGTGTGGGCTCCCACCAGGTACGAGCTGGGCCTTCGCCTCTGCCTGCCTTCCTGCCACGGTGGCACCTTGGCTTCACAGGGAAAACCGAGCGAATGCGCAGCGCAAAGCCCTGGATGCCAGGAACACCCTCCGACTGTGGAAGAAGGCCTACTTCGACACCCGGGCCAAGATCGAGGCTTCGGGCCGGGAGGCGCGCTGGGAGTTTGACCGGAAGCGGCTTTTCGAGAGGACCGACTACATGGCCACCATCTGCCAGGACCTCTCCTACGTGCTGCAGGTGATGGGGCAGGGGGCGGCAGGGGAGCACATGGGAGTCGGAGGGGCCAGACCAGGAGAGACAGTCTGGAAAGAATGCATAGAACACACTAGAAAGTACCAGAATGTACCGGAGCAGCCTGGGTGTCTTGACACGTCTTGCGCTGTGGCGTGTCCTGGGCATGCCTGGGCTCTCGGGACGCGGCTTGTTCCTGCTCTTCCCCAGTTCATGCACCTCTCTGGCCGGTCCTTTTCTGTGCGTTTTGCAAAATCCTGCCCCTCCCTCTTAAAGATTCCCCCAAGCCCACTCCAAGACCTTGTCTCTTTGTCCTTGCTCTCGGTCGCAGCATCCCTGTCCAGGGATTCAGCCTCAGCGTGTGACCCCAGGGTGATCTGATTGCCGACGGTGTGGGGTGGATGTCCGCAGGGACCAGGGTTTGCATGAATTGGCCACCACACTTTTCCTGATGACTAGCTGCTCACCCACCCGCCCTGCTGTTCACCTACCTGTCCACTCACCCACCCACATATAACCCTATCACCTTCCTGCCTGTTTATCTGCCCATCCACCCAATCATGTACCTACTCACCCACCCACCCACCCTCCACCCACATATCACCCCACCACCTTCCCGCTCATTGTTTATCAGCCCACCCACCGATCCCTACCCACCTCCACTTCTGGCACCCTGCTTGTGCCCTGGGGAAGTCACCAGCTTAGGACCCAGGACTGGCCTGGGAGATTCGGGAAGCAGCTCCTGGGTGGAGAGTAGAGCTGAGTGTGTTCTGGCCGAGAGCTGGCCTTGTCCGCTGGGGCTGGACCAGTGAGGAGCAGGTGCCGCGAGGTGCTTTGGGTGGCCTGGGCATGGGCAGGACACACGCCCAGCTCATGTCCTCTGTGCAGCGGGCACTGCCAGGCCTCTGTGGCGTGATTCTTGCCTTGGGGGCAGGGTGATGCAGACACACAGCCCCTTGGTGGCAGTGTCTTCACCGCCTCACTCATGCAGGTCATGGAGGAATTTTATAACATCTTCGGTCCGGAGCTGAAGGCGGTGACCGGGGACCCCAAGCGCATCGACGATGTCCTGTGCAGGGTGGATGGCCTGGTCAAGCCCATGGAGCACCTGACCTTTGACCCTTTCAGCATTAAGTCCTCGCAGTACTGGAAATACGTGATGGATGACTTCAAGATCGAGATCCTGGCAAGTGGCACGGCTGGCGGGGCCATCTTGGCAGCGGGCACTCCGCGTTTCTGCGGGGTTACCTTGGCCAGGCTGGTTAGCGATGTAGTTAGATTGTAATGGAAGTTTAATTTGCTGATTTTCACATTATTGGTGTGTGTACCTGCTACGGCAGCACCAGCCCTTGTGTGGTGACCGCACCACCTCCCCCGCCATGGAGGTTCCTCCCGAACTTTGTATTCCAGCAAATCCCTTCCCTGTCATTTGGAGCCACTTGGGAGAGAGAGATCAGAAAGCCAGGGTGGCATGTCCCCCCCCTTCCACTGCTGACCGGCGTCCTCGGCCACGGGCCACGCCTCCCGCGTTCCCATGCCCGCTCCAGGCCCACGGGGACTACTTTGACGCCATTTGCATTTCCCTGTGCAGGTTATAGAGAAAGAAGCGAAAAACTTCATTGATGAGTCCTTCAAGACACTCCGCTCGGCTGAGGCCGCGTTCGACATGCTCCTAAAGTTCAAGCACATTCGCTCCCGCGAGGCAATTAACAGGCAGATGATGATGAAGTTCAACGACATTCTCGCACAGTATTGCAAAGAGGTCACCATTGCGAGAGCCGATAATCACCAGGGCTGCAAAGCACACATGTGGCATAGCATGAGCAGTAGACTTTTGGGTGGGCTGGCCTTTTTCCAGTGCTTTCTGGAATTTTCCTCCATAAGCCTGTCACCTAGTGCAGGTTGCTCACGCTTGCCTGACTTGTTACTGAGCGGAGACGTTCAGAAGGAAGTAGTCTGGTGTGGCTGCCCCTGGGGGTGCTGCTGGCAGTCATGGTGCTAACTGTGCCAGCTGCAGTTGCCCGTGTCCCAGGATCCAGTTTGCACCTGTCATCATTACAGAACATTTCTCCCTGGCCTTGCATAGCCCGGGTGTGGTGTCAGACCCACGCCATCCTGGAGCAGTGTGTGCATGAAACCAGGGGAAAGTTACCTGGAGCGTGACAATTAGCTGCTTCCTTAGGTGAAAAACCACGATAAGTTGTCCTCGAATATGTTCTTATTTACATTATTTTTTATTCCTTAAGTTCATGGTATATCAATATCTTTTTGTAAAGATTCGTTTATTTAAGAAGCAGAGCTCTTCCTTACGGTTTCAGTCCTCAAATGGTTGCCATTGCCTGGGCTGGGCCAGACCAAAGCCAGGAGGCAGGAGCCAGGAGCCTCCTCCGGGTCTCCCACGCGGGTGCAGGGTCCCAAGGCTTTGGGCCGTCCTCCACTGCTTTCCCAGGCCACAGGCAGGGAGCTGGAGGGGAAGTGGGGCTGCCGGGATTAGAACCGGCGCCCACATGGGATGCTGTTGTTGCAGCTATGCCATAGCATGGCGACGCGGGGCGACGCGGGGTGTTGGTTGATCACCAGCTGTCGCGTGCTCTCCGGAGGCAGGGCAGCACGTGGTGCTCTCGGTCTGGAGGTCAGGGTGGCATGTGTTCCTCACGTGCTGGTGGCTTCCTTTTAGGTCGACGTCATCAAGAAGATCTTTGTGCAGAACCTGGAGAACCCACCGCTCTACAAGAACCACCCGCCTGTGGCTGGCGCCGTTTGCTGGGAGCGGTCACTCTTCTACAGGATCAAGCACACCATCCTGCGCTTCCAGGAGGTGGAGGAGCTGCTGGACAGTGAGCGGGGGCAGGAGGTGCGTCCCTTGTCCATGGCCTGATCCTGCTCAGGCGGCCTGCCAGGTGCCAGCAAGGGAGCGGCGGGTCTCCATGGGGGTGCGCCTGTGTAGGCCGTGGAGGGGTGCGGCTCAATTTCATACCCACCTCCCCCATGGACTTTCTGAAGTACTGTGTGCATGTGTGTGTGGTGTGGTGTGTGTCGTATGTGGTGTGTGAGTGTGTATGTGGTGTATGTGTAGGGTGTGTGCATGGTGTATATGATAACTGTATGTGTGGTGTATGTGTGTGTGTGTGATGTGTTCTGTGTGGGTGTGGTGTGGTGTGAGGTATGTGCCATGAGCGGTGTAGTGTGTATGGTGTGGTGCGTGTGTGGGGGTATGTGTGGTGTGTGTATGGTGTGTGGGTGTGTGGCGTGGGCCATGTGTGGTGTGTGCAGTGTGTGAGCCCGCACACCTGCTGGTCTGGAGAGACGAGGGTCACGCAGCAGTTGTTGGGATTCTCTGGCAGGTGAAGCAGAAGTACTTGGAGGTGGGCAGGACGATGAAGGAGTACGAGGACCGGAAGTACCTGCAGTGGCGGGAGATGACGGAGCAGACCTTGCCTGCGCTCATGAAGAGGAGCCTGCTCACCAAGGTGGCCCTCTGCAGACCCTCGTCCCAGGCGGGCCAGCCCCAGCGGGCCACGGCATCCTTGCACAGTGTCCTGGGACAGGGCAGCTCTGGGATTCCCTGGGCAGGGGATTCTGCCCAGACCTGCAGAGTGTGCTGAGCGTTTGCTGAGCTGCAGGTGACGTAACTGGCAGGTGCCCGCCATGCCCTGCAGGGAGCTGCCCTTCCTCCTGCTTAGTGCCATGGTCCGTGCTGTACCCTGGCCTTCCCCAGGTCAGATGCTGGGTGCTTAGTTCAGTGGTGAGCGCAGGTGGGCATCAGGACCGGAGCGGGGCCAGCTTCGGTGCTGCCCATGCATGCCCAAGGCCACAGGTACTCTTGTCCCTTCTGGCAGATGCTGTAGGATCAGGACAGGGCCTTGGCCTGGGTGTTAAGATGCTTAGGTCCCACTTTGGAGTTCTAGGGCTGGATGCCGCCTCCAGCTTCCTGCTAACACGGACCCGAGAGGCCATAGCGATGGCCCCCAGGACCACTGCAAGCACTTGGGGAGTGGACCAGGGGTCTTTAGCTCTCTTTCTGCCCGTTGAATTAAAAACAAATAGCTGGCGGGCTTGGCAACGTGGCCTAGTGGCTAAGGTCCTCGCCTTGATCCCATATGGCCGCTGGTTCTAATCCCGGCAGCTCCACTTCCTCTCTGTCTCTCCTCCTCTCAGTATATCTGACTTTGTAATAAAAATAAATAAATCTTTAAAAAAAAAAAAATAGCTGGCACAGAGCCCGCATGCCCCTTCGGCCACCTTCAGATTCCCTGCTGTGCCAAGTCCAGGCTCGCTGTGGTAAATAGTTTTGGCGAGTGGTTAGGGAACACTGGCAGGGAGAACGATCGGTGTACATTTTCTTAAGTATTTCTGATGAGCAGTTGAGTCCATGGGCAGAGCAATTGACCACCCTGGCCGTTGTGACACTTTGGGGGTGTTTGGTCCTTGAGATTCTACCCAAATACAGCAGCTGCTGCCATCTCCCTACCCAATCACGTTTCCCAGTCTCCCAAGGGGAGCCAGGGTCCAGGGCTTTTCCATGCAGTGGCCCCGCACCAGCCAGCCAGCTCCCCAGCTGGCCTCCTCCTGACGCAGCCGGCCTGCGCCTTCTCCCACAGTCCTCCAGCACCCCCGAGGAGTCCTCAGAGGCCCCGGACAAGGGCAACGTGTTCACCATCAACTTCGCTCCTGCTTTGCGAGAGATCATCAATGAGGCCAAGTACCTGGAGCAGCTGGGCTTCATTGTGCCCGAGCTGGCCCGGAACGTGGCCCTGCAGGAGGACAAGTTCCTGAGGTGAGGGTGCTCTGAGAAATTATGGGATCCCTCGCCTCCTACCAACCCGGGCCTCTGCTGCTGTTGAGCACGGTGGCTGTGAGAATGGGGGAGTGTGGCAACATGGGTGGACTCACCTGCTGGAAAGGAAGCTGATGAGCCTGCAGCCCTGCCCGTGGGTTTCCTGGACGGGGGTGACCCTCCTGGGGACCCTGCGGGCTGGGCCTGCCTGGGCATCACACAGGCGCTGTCCCCTGCAGGTACACCCACAGCATACAGCAGTTGCTGGGCCACTACCACACACTCACCGGGACGCTGAATGAGGCAGAGACAGTGCTGCTGGACGACCACTCGCAGGAGCTGCTCAGGGTGTTCCGCTCCGGGTACAAGAGGCTCAACTGGAACTCTCTCGGTAACGCTGCGTGGCCTCCCCGCCGTGGGCGCGTGGCCTCCCCGCCGTGGGCGCGTGGCCTCCCCGCCGTGGGCGCGTGGGCGTGTGGGCTGCTCTTGCAGTTGTTGCAGCTGGATTAGCATTGAGGCCTGTTTGTAGTTACAGCCGATAGATTTTTTTTTAAAAAAAGATCCATTTTGATCTGTTTGAAAGGCAGCATGACACAGGGAGGAAGACAGAGATTGTGCCTGTGTGGGTTCACTCCCCAGAGGCTTGGCCAGGTCAAAGCCAGGAGCCTGGAGTTCCTCCAGGCCTCTCACGTGGGTGCAGGGTGTTAAGGCCTGGGACCGCCTTATGCTGCTTCCTCAGGCCACAAGCAGGGAGCTGGATGGGAAGTGGAGCAGTCGGGACACGAACTGGTGCTCCTGGGGATGCTGTGTTGGAGGCACTGTGTCACCTACTGCGCCACAAACTGACCCTCAGCTGGCGTCCTGTGCCATGGTTTCCATTAGGCCGTCAGCTGGTGTCCTGCGCTGTGCTTTCCGTTAGACCGTTGGCTGCTTTGGCTGCTAAGTTTCCTGAACTCCTCGTCACCCTCCCTCTCTGCCAGGCCATAGCTGGGGAGGCAGCAGGCACTTCCTCCTGCACGGTGCCTTCTCCTGCCGTCCTTCAGCTGGGGCTGCTCCTGCGGGGAGCGTGTTCTGAGTCTGAATGGCATCCGAGCACCAGTTTCCCCTTGGGTGGAGTCTGCCATTGGCGTCAACTCTGGGAAGAATTGTCTGGGCTTAGATTGCCAAGGTTTCCTATATATATAATTTTTTTCTGAAATATTTCACATTTTACACTGTACTCTGTGATCAGTTGTGAATGGTGGCCAGCTGTCCCCCTGTAGGCCGCAGGTCATGTGAGGGTCCCTGGATTGGGGGTGCCTGGGGTCCACCTGTGGCGTCTCCCCCCTGACATACCCCGCACATGATGGTGTTATGGTTGGGAGGGCAGAGGTGCATTGTGGATTTGACTGGGGCTCGGGGTTCGTGGGTCAGGCCGCGGGAGGTGCGAGGGGAGCCCAGCTTCCGCCTCCGTTTCCGGTGTAGGAATCGCTGACTACATCACTCGGTGCCGCCAGGCCATTGGGAAGTTTGAGTCCCTTGTCCACCAGATCCACAAGAATGCAGACGACATCGCCTCCCGGCTCACGCTGATAGAGTCCATCAACCTGTTCAAGTATCCGGCTCCCAAGGGGGACGAAGACATCCCAGGTGTGTGTGGCCTACTGGCCTGCTGCCATAGGGAGCTGCCACCGCACCCCACCCCGAGCCAGCCCGCAGCCCATCCTCCCGATCCCACTCGCTCACTAGAAGGGATTGCGGGCTCCTTGCAGAAGGAATTGCCCTGACTTCCGGTCACAACCTGGTGATGTCATGGCCAGGAGTTGAAGGACAAGGGAGATGTGAAGGCAGCCTCTGTGTGGAGTCCTGAGCAGGTGCCCATGGTGCTGTGCTGTGGGCGTTTGAACAGTGGGGACCTGACTCTGGGGTTTTTTGCTTTCGGGGTCAAGGCCAGACGCTGGCTGTGTCCCTCCCACCATGTGGCCGGCGCCTGGATCCCAGTAACTGTCATCGGGGCCTTCCCCATAGGTGTGAAGGAGTTCTTTGAGCATATCGAGCGAGAAAGGGCCAAAGACGTGGACCATATGGTCCGGTGGTATCTGGCCATCGGGCCCCTGCTGACCAAAGTCGAGGGCCTAGTGGTCCACACCAACACGGGCAAGGCCCCCAAGCTGGCTGCCTACTATGAGTACTGGGAAAACAAGATCTACGATGTACTGACCAAGCTGGTGCTTAGGTAAGTCCTACCTGCAGCTTGCACGGCCGCCAGGGGCAGGGCCTGAGCTGCAGGGCCCTTGGCGGCGAGTCTGCTGCCTTTGGCTCCCACATTGGGCAGACCTCTGGTCCCTTGGCATCTGGAAAGGGAACATGTCCCAGCCAGCAATGGGCTCCCTCCCATGAGCACCCTTAGCCACACCCCCTCTTCCTGCTGGCTTGACGTCACCCCAGGGTGGGATGCTTCTGCGGTGTCATGTGCCAGCCTCATGCATGGCAACCCGTGTGCCCCTTGCGCTGGCCTCAAAGCCACAAGCTTCATCACCCCAGCGGCCTTTGAGGTGTGCTGGGGTAGCAGCTGATGCCTCAGGGGGTCTCCTGGGAACCCAGCCTTTGGGTTCATTACCGCTGCCCACGTGGTGGCTTGTGGGGTGCCAGGGTGCTGTTTTGGGTTATCCCACTGAATCTTGGCCGAGAGCCCGAGGGAAGTGAACTTCTTGTCTGATTGTAGCCTCCTGGGAAAGTTTGTTCCATCAGTTTTATTTTCTTTGTTCAAAACGGGCTGCGTGCGTTGAATGGTTCGTGTTGTGGCTTTTCCCTTTTCTCCTTGGCTGCTGGGAAACTTAAAGAGGCAGCAGGGGTCATTTGGACCCCAAGAGTTGGGTTGGCTGGACCAGGAGCTTGCTTTTTGTCTTGAGAGCAGGGGGAGTCGGGCGTGTTTGCAGCTGGAGGGGGCCATGGTATAGGACCACACATTCCAGAAACATCTCTCCAGATGCCTTGGGGAATACTGGGTTGGGGATGGAAGAGAGGACAGTGGGTCTGGGTTAGCAAGGGCTCCACTCCTGAGGTCACCCCAACTTGGTTCCCCCCACAACCGGGGAGCGAGGAGTGGGTGGGGAGGAGGAGGATTCGTGTGCTTGAGCTGGAATTTGAAGGCTGTCCTTACTACTCATGGCCCAACCCAGGGGCGTTCAGGTTCCCGGGGGCAGAATTGAGCTGCTCTGTTGGTGGGTTTAGGACACATGGAGCCTCTGTGACAAGCTGCATCCCAGGGCCACACCCAAGCCTCCCCGCTCTGCACCCCAGGGCCACACCCTGGGCTGCACCTGTGCTGCCACGTCCTGTGTCCACCTCCCTCAGGAACCTGCAGTCCTTCAACGCCCTGGTCCTCGGCAATGTCCCGCTGTTCCAAACGGAGACCATCCTGACGGCCCCCGAGATCATCCTGCACCCCAACGCCAACGAGATTGACAAGATGTGCGTGCACTGCGTGCGCAGCTGCGTGGAGATGACTAAGGTGGGGACCTCCTGTCCCCTTGTTTGACTCTCAGCACCACAGACCAGCTCAAGCTCATTTCATTTGGTTTCAAGAGACGGTGATGGTTTTGAGCTTGTTTTATTCACATGTTGTTCAAGTGGAGGACCCAGGCCCACCTGGGGTGCAGGGCGGGGGGGGGGGTCTGTCTCCTGCTCCGCCACCAGACACGATGTGTGAGCCGTAAGGTGATGCAGACTGGGTGCTAACGTCTCCCCCGCCCCACTGCCCCGGCTTTTGTTCTGGCAGCATTTCGTGCGCTGGATGCGTGGCAGCTGCATCGAGTGCCTCCCGCAGAAGGGCGAGGAGGAGGAGGTGGTGATAATTAGCTTCTACAACGACGTCTCCCAGAACCCCCAGATCATCGAGCAGGCGGTCATGATCCCCCACAACGTGCACAGGGTCCTCGTCAGCCTCATGAAGTACCTGCAGAAGTGGAAGCGGTACCGGCCCCTCTGGAAGCTGGACAAGGCCATCGTGATGGAGAAGTTCGCGGCCAAGAAGCCGGCCTGCGTGCTCTATGACGAGAAGCTGCAGTTCTACTCCAAGATTGCCTCCGAGGTCATGCGCCACCCGCTGACCAAGGACGAGCACTGCGTCCGCCTGCAGCTGGGGCCACTGGCCAGCACGGTGCAGGAGAATGCCAAGTCCTGGGTGGTCTCCCTCGGCCGCCTCCTCAACGACTCTGCCAGGGAGGAGCTCCACAGCCTGCATGAGGAGATGGAGGTAGCCGGTGCCGCCTCCCGCTGAGTGGGTTGGGGAATGCTACGCTCCCCCCCCACCCGCATTCCTGGCTGATTTCTCTGGGTCCTTTGGACCCGGCTTCCTAGCACTTGGCCAAAAACCTGAAGAAGAGCCCCAATACTCTGGAAGACCTCAAGTTTGTCCTAGCCACGATCGCGGAGATACGGGGCAAGTCCTTGGTCATGGAGCTGAGGTACCGGGACGTGCAGGAGCGCTACCGGACCATGGCCATGTACAACATTCTGGTGAGTCGGCGATGGGGAGGGTGGGGGCTCCTCCCCCAGGCAGGTGCCTCCGAGAGAGAAAACGTTTGGTCATTTGCAGTAACACAGCTTAGAGAGGAGATGGTCTGTGGCTCACGCGATGTTTTTGTAGACGGATCTGTGCCTGCATCCCAACTCCACTCTCCCTTTTCTTATCTCCTCCTCCTCTGCCTCTCTCTATTTATTTTTTGAAAATTACTTATTTGAAAGATAGAGTTACAGAGAGAGAGACAGATCTTCCATCCACTGGTTTACTCCCCAGGTTATAACAGACCAAAGCGAGGATGTGGGAGCTCCACCCCGAGTGCCCATGTGGGTGGCACATGCTCATCTTCTGTTGCATTCCCAGGCACGTTAGCAGAAACTTGAACTGGAATTGGAGCAGCCAGGACTCGAACCGGGGGGAGGCCAACTTTGTAGGTGGCAGCTTAACGCACTGTGCGTCCACACTGCTGCCACTGCCCCCTCCTCTTCCTCGTTCTCCCGCGTCTTCCCTCCCTGTCTCCTTCTTAGTGTTCATTTTCTTCAGTAAATAAGATGTGTGTGCACAGATGACGTGGAAAGAGAGAGGGACAAGGGAAGAAGGGAAAGGCCAGGTGCTGGAGCGGACTGGCTGGTCCTTGTCTGGCGGGTGAGCGGACTGCGGGGTCTGGCTGGGATTTTGTGTCCTGGACGTCTGATGAGAGGGTGTTGAGGTTTCAGCCCAGGCTGCCTGCTCAGAGGAAATGAGAACCCCAAGTCTAGCCATGAGACTGCTGGGGGAGCTGCTGTTAGAAGCTGGCACGCAGCATAAATGCGGAAACCCCAAGTTTGTGCAAATCTAGATTTATAGTCTCCGTTTTTCCTCAGCCAGTGACACACACGCAGAGAATCCTGCATGTGCTCGTTCACTGCCCCGAATGTCCATGGCAGCCAGGTCTGGGCCAGACTGAAGGCAGGAGCCTGGGACCCCCGCTCAGATCTCCCCTGTGGACACTTGGGCCGTTCACAACCTTTCAAGGCACATTTGCAGGGAGCGGGTCAGACTCCTGCCGGAGCTCTGGTCCAGGACGCCAGCATCTCCACGTGCCGACCTCAGCTCATTCACTTCCTGTTCAGTTGTGCCTCATCAGCTGTTGCAAGTGCATTAGCTGTTCATTGAGGTTTTTTTCTATTAAAAGATTTATTTATTTTATTGGAAAGACAGATGAGATTTACAGAGAGAAAGCTCTTCTGTCTGCTGGTTCACTCACCAAATAGCCACAATGGCCACAGCTGAGCCGATCTGAAGCCAGGAGCCTCTTCTGGGTCTCCCATGTGGGTGCAGGGTCCCAAGGCTTGGGCCGTCCTCCACTGCTTTCCCAGGCCACAAAGCAGGGAGCTGGATGGGGAGCGGGGCGGTCGGCACTTGAACAGGTGCCTATATATGTGACACCGGTGTCACAGTGGCAGTGTGTCTTGCTGTGCCAAGGCACCAACCCCCAAATGCCCGTTCCGATGAGAGATGAAGCTGGTGGGAAGCTGGGCTTTCTGGGTCATCTGTATTTATCTTTAAAAAATCATAGAGGTAACACTGTGGCAGAGCGGGCCATCCTGCGTGGAAGCCTTCCCGCAATGTGTCCCGGCGGCTCCACTTTCCATCCAGCTCTGCTAACGCACCGGGGAAAGCAACAGGAAGTGGACCAAGGACACCCAATGGGAAGCCCGATGAAACCCCTGGCTCCTGACTTCGGCCTGGCCCAGCCTTGGTTGATGCCACCACTGGGGAGTAAAGCAGCAATAGAAGATATCTCTCTCCCCTCTTTCTCTCTCTCTCTCCCCCCCTTCTCTCTCTCTCTCCCTCCCCCCCCCCATAGCTCTCTGTCTCTCCATCACTCCACCTTCCAAATAAATATAAATAACTTGGGAAAGACCACTTTATAGAACAATTTTTAAAAACATTTCGCTTTAGCTATAAGATCTAATGCTAACGTTTCAGGTGGTTTCGAAGTGTGGCATGTCCTGGGTTGCGTTGGCAGAGGGCAATGTCCTTGAGCAGGTGGGCGGGCGGTGTGACTGGCAGTGTGGTGACGGGCGGCTCGCTCTGTCGTCCTGACAACTAGCCTAATGAGGCCGAGCGGGAGCTGGTGGAGAAGCTGGAGAGCACGTGGCTCGACCTCTTCAATGACTCCCTGAACGTGGAGCATGCACTGGGGGGCGTCAAGCGCACCTTCACTGAGGTATCCCCCCGGCCCGCCCCACCCCGTGCCCCGTGGGCAGAGCCGGGGAGCTGGCCTAGGGTCAAGCTCGCCCTTGCCTGTCCCAGATCACTCGTGGCGAGATCATGAACTATAGACACCAGATTGAGCAGTTCGCCAAGAACTTTTACAATGAGGGCCCTGGCTCCGTGGGTGAGGACCTTGACAAAGGTGAGCGCGCCCTCCCTGTAGACCGCCCTTGGCTGCAGTCCACGGCTACTCTTCGCCCACCCTCCATCCTTTGTTTTATATATTTGAGTGGGAACAGAGAGAGAGAGATAAGGGGGTAAGGAGGGGGAAGAGAGAGATCTTTTATCTGTTGGTTCACTCCCCAACTGGAGCTATGCCAGATTGAAGCCAGGAACCTGGAACTTGGTGGGTCTCCCACTTGGGTATCAGGGGACCAAGGATTAGACCGGCTTCTGGTGCTCTCCCAGGCACATTAGCAGGGAGCTGGATGGGAAGTGGAGCAGCTGGGAGTCAAAACTGGTATCCAAATGGGATGCTGGCACCACAGGCAGTGGCTTTGCCCACTACACCATGGTGTCAGGCGAGGTTTCTCTTAGTCGTTTACGGGAAGTGTCTGCTGCGACATTGCAGCGTCTGTCTTTTCCTTAAGCACTTCCCCCAGATGGCTTCGGTGTCCTGTCTGTGGGAGGCTGGGCTAACTGTGGACTCTTCCGTGCTTAACCATTTGAAGGCAGTAAGACACGTGTGTCAGGCGGGGGAGTGGAGTCCTGTGCCTCTCAGAGCTGCCTGGCCTCATCCCTGTGGCCTCCCCCACGTGCCTCCCCGCTTTCCGCCTGGCATGTTTATGTCTATTCCTGGGACTTGGGTCCTGGGCTGCTTTGTGTTTGCCCCGCCCTTCAGGTAACAGCCAAGGGGGTGACCAGACAAAAATGCCGAGAATTCTGCTAAGCAAAGCTTGAGGCGGGTACCAATCCTGGGCTGCCGGGGGCACATCAGAAGCGGGTTGGATGGATGCTTGGTGTGTGTGGCTGTGACGCCGTCTGGGCCCCAGGATCCCGTGTCCGAGTGTCAAGTTGGTGTCCTGACTTGACTTCTGATCCGGCTTCCTGCTGGTGTGCAGTCTGGGGGGCAGCACGTGTTGGCTCCAGTGCTTGGGACCCTGCCACCCATGAGGGAGACCCGGCCAGAGTGCCCAGCTCATGGCATCAGCTTGGCCCAACCCTGGTTGCTGGGATCACTCATGGAGTGAACCAGTGGATGGAAGATCTCTCTCTCTCCCTCTGCCTTTCATATAAAACAAGAAAGAAGCCAACCTCATCCCTTTAGGAGTGCTCTGAAGGGCAGTGTTTGGCAGTGGTGGTCATGGCCGCCGCTGTGGCGGCTGGGAGAGGGAGTATTGGGCATGCGCTGCAGAGACCTGCAGGGCTGGGAGGATGTGCCCTCCCCCCAGGCTCTGGGCGCCCTCCCGCCTGGAGGCACTGCAGGTGTGCTGGGTGCCGTGGCATGCCTAGGCCCGGCCGGTCCTAGGTGTGGTGAGGTGACCACGGGCGCACCTGGGTGACTCCTGGCCTGTGTGTGTCAGGCGTGGAGCTCCTGGGCAGCTTCGAGCGCGAGCTGGCCAAGCACGAGCGGATCCGGCAGCAGCTGGCCAACGCCGAGAAGCTGTTCGACCTCCCCATCACCATGTACCCGGAGCTGCTCAAGGTGCAGAAGGAAATGAGCGGGCTGAGGATGATCTACGACATCTACGAGGCCCTGAAGGTCAGGGAGGGGCCCCGACCGTGGCTGCGGGCCTGGGGGTGACGGCTGAGGGTTCCACGCAGCTGCTGAACGTGCTGGTCAGCAGCAAGGGCGTGGCAGTGATGCCCTATGTGGATGTGTACCCACCAGCAGAAAGTTGCCTTTTTTTAAAAAAAGATTATTTGATAGGCAAAGCTACAAAGAGGGAGGGAGGGAGAGAGAGAGAGAGAGACATCTTCCATCTGCAGGTTCACTCCACAGATGGCCATAATTGTTGGGATTGAGCCAGGGCGAAGGAGCTCCATCTGGGTCTCCTGCGTGGACGTAGGGACCCGGGCTCTTGGGCCGTCTGCTGCTGCTTTCCCAGGTGTGTTAGCAGAGAGCTGGATCGGAAAGGGAGCAGCCAGGACTCAGACCGGCGCCCGAGGAGGAGGCTAATATTGCAGATGGCAGCTTAACCCACTGGGTCACAACAATAACTTTTGTGCAGTGTGAATTCTCTGCAATCATAAACACAGACACTCCACGTGGAGGGCAACCCAGGCTTGGCTAAGGTGAAGGGTGAGCTGTGTGGCTGGAAGTGGGGACAGCATGTGGGGCACACCCCAACAGCATTCGGGGATCACGTTAGTTCTATACTGTTTGTGCTAATGTCAACCAACCCCTCAGTCGTCCATCCCTCCACCCGGCGAGTGACATTGTGTATGACAGCCCCGGGCTGTGCTGGCTGGAGTGCAGAGCGGACGGTGCTTAGGCCTGCCCACACTTGCCTTCCGGAGGCCCTGAAGGAGCTGGTGACTGTTGGTCTGGGGCCACAGCACCGACAGGACATTTGTGCAGCTCCCAGCCAGCCAGCTCTCTCCTTCAGCCGTCCAGGCCACCAGTGCGAGCCTCTGTCAGTCAGTAAGGACATCCAGGGGACAGTGGAGGAGGGAGGGGGATGTGGCTGAGGGTTGGTGGGAGCAAGATGGGGCGACAGCTACATGTTAGGACGCGGGCGGGGGCAGTCTGCTGGGAGGTGGTGTCGTTGGACTCAGGAGGCATGTTGGGAGAAGAGTGGGGGAGGTTCAGGGAGGTGTCGTGTCTCGAGGACCTGGAAGACGAGTCAGCCTTCACGGGAGGTCTGGGGAAGAACTTGGCGGCTGTGGGCTGGTGCCCAGCAGACATGCGTGTGGCCATGAAAGGTGCTCTCACCACAGCCTCACCTCACACGCTATGGTCAGGCACTGACAGTGAACTGGTGCTAGGCCCGCAGTTCTAGGGGTTGGCAGTTGGGGTGGGTTCAGGAGAGCATGGGGATGTGGAAGGGGCCCTGTTTCATTCTACCAGGAGCTGCGCCTGCAAGCATGCCTCCACTCCCATGGGACACTCCCATGGGACACACCTATAGGAGTGGCCACAGAACTGCCCACGAGGCCTGACCACCTCCCACTGCCATGGCCGTATCTGACTTTCCGTACAAGTTTTTGAGACTGGTAGTGCCCATCCCGGGGTCTGCTTGCAGGAGGCCAGTCCTCACTCATGTGTCTGGCACAGGGCCACGGGTTGCTGGAATCCATGTTTGAGGAGGGGTCGTCTGGCTTCAGGTCCTGGCCTCTCTGCTGAGTGATAACACCGTGAGATAGGCCGGCAAGCCAGGGGCTCGGCACGCTGCCGCCATCGTGGGGCCCGCGTCTGCTCACGGAACCCTTCCCCACTGGTTGCCAGGTTGCCAAGGAAGAGTGGTCGCAGACGCTCTGGATCAACCTGAACGTGCAGGTCCTCCAGGAGGGCATCGATGGCTTCTTCAAGGCCCTGAGGAAGCTGCCCCGGGCTGTGCGTGGCTTGTCAGTGGCTTTCCATCTGGAGGCACGCATGAAGGCCTTCCGGGACTCCATCCCGCTGCTGCTGGACCTGAAACACGAGGCACTCAGAGACAGGTCTGCCAGCTCTGGCCCGAGGCCCCGCCCCATGGGTCCTCGTCCCGCCGGGACATGTGGGCCAGGGTCTCAGGATATGGGCGGCCCTGGGGCCGCTGCTGTCTCCCCCACCCCCACTGGGGTTCCTCAGATGGTCCCAGTCAGGCATGAAGTGCACTGGCAGCTGCCGCACGCCAAGGTCATGTGCAAGACCAGCTGGGGATGGGGAAGAACCGGCAGGGGGCCCAGCTGGCCTGTCCGGCAGGATAGTGGGGTGCTCACGTGTAGGCATTTCAAGAAGAAAAAGGGGAAAGGGGTTCAAAGGTTCACTTATTTTGGCACAACAAATGTGGGAGATTTGTGCCTTGCTTTCTTGTGAGATGTATTTTCCACAAACTTCTTAAAGACCCAACTCAAGTCATTTGCAGGTTTTTTTTTTTTTAAAGATTTTATTTTATTTGGAAAGCAGAGTTAGAAAGAAAGAGAGAGCGCATCCATTGGTTGATTTACTCCTCAAATGCTGCAGTGGCCAGACTGGGCCAATCTGAAGCCAGGATCCAGGAATACCTTCTGATCTCCCCTGCGGGTGCAGCGTCCTAAGGACTTGGGCCGTCTTCTGTTGCTTTCCCGCGAGTATTAGCAGGGAACTGGATGGGCGATGGAGCAGCCAGGACTTGATTTGACTCCCACACGGGATCGTGGGCACCTCGGGCAGTGGCTTTCCCCGTGGCGTTCTTGCATTTCAGAATCCTGTTGTGTCAGGGTGGGCTTCTGCCATGGGGACCTGCCTTGTGACTGAAGGGGTGACCTGCTTGCCCCGCCCCTGCCCAGGCACTGGAAGGAACTCATGGAGAAGACGGGCGTCATCTTCGAGATGACCGAGACGTTCACCTTGGAGAACATGTTTGCCATGGAGCTGCAGAAGCACACGGACGTCCTCGGTGAGATCGTCACCGCTGCCATCAAGGAGGTGGCCATCGAGAAGGTGAGGCTGCAGCAGCGGGCGGCAGCACGGCCCTCAGCTGGGAGAGGAGGCGGCTGGGGTGGACCTGCTGAGGAGGGAACGGGAAGAATCAAGTCAGGCCGTGCTCCTGGATAGAGCCGTGTTTCCACTGTAGCACCTGTTCTCCCCCGTTTAGCTGCGCATGCACACTAGGTCCATACACTTAGAAGCACACGCGCACGTATACACACAGGCATACAGCTGCAGACACAATGCTTATACACATACATGTGCACTGTGCGTACACATGCGATGCTTCACACATGTCCACAAGTGCATGGATGCATGGACCTGCACACCACACAGTGTGCACATACGTGACATGCTTACCTAGTACACCACATACCTACATAGCCATATTCGTGTTTAATGCCATAGCACGAAGTGAGAGGTCATATATGTATAGCATCCTCACCTGGAACATGACAAACACTGAGCGAGCAATACCTGGGATGGCCACTCCGGGACCCAGGGCCCAAGGCCGAGTGTTGACCCAGGCCAGGCTGTGGGGAGTTGGGAGACAGGGGTCCAGTGACAAGCCTGATCTCTGTCTGCATGCCCCTGACCAGGCCGTGAAGGAAATCCTGGACACATGGGAGACCATGAAGTTCTCCGTGGTCAAGTACTACAAGGGCACGCACGAGCGGGGCTACATCCTCGGCTCCGTGGATGAGATCGTGCAGAGCTTGGACGACAACACGGTCAACCTGCAGAGCATCTCGGGCAGCCGCTTCGTGGGCCCCTTCCTGCAGACAGTGCACAAGTGGGAGAAGAGCCTCTCGCTGATCGGAGAGGTCATTGAGGTGCGGGCAGCAGGGGCAGAGCGGCCCTTGGAGCCCAGGCCCGAGGGCAGCAGGGGCAGAGCGGCCCTTGGAGCCCAGGCCCTAGGGCAGCAGGGGCTGAGTGGCCTTTGGAGCCCAGGCCCGAGGGCAGCAGGGGTAGAGCGGCCCTTGGAGCCCAGGCCCGAGGGCAGCAGGGGCAGAGCGGCCCTTGGAGCCCAGGCCCGAGGGCAGCAGGGACGGAGTGGCCCTTGGAGCCCAGGCCCGAGGGCAGCAGGGGGCTGAGTGGCCTTTGGAGCCCAGGCCCGAGGGCAGCAGGGGCTGAGTGGCCTTTGGAGCCCAGGCCCGAGGGGCAGCGTGCCTCCTGTCTTGGTTTGTTTCAGGCCCAGGGGCACATGACTGAGTTTTTTGGCCGGTGGCTACTCCCCGCCCTTGGTCCCCAAGGATTCCCAGCTGCTTCCGACGCCCCTCTCCTTGTTTGGTGCTGTGCTGTTCTTGTTGCGAGGGTGCTGTGTCTCCCTCTAACTGTACTTTCATCTTCTCAGGGTTCTGCTGCTTCTGTTTTCTGGGGGTCTGAACACCCCCTTTTGACCTCTCCTTGTGCTCCTGTGTGACTTGAACTCTTCAAGTTCAGCTCTTGCACATTTTTCCCATCTACTCATTTCCTGTGCTGTCTGGTTCCTTGCTCCAGCCTGGCCTGTCTCACTGGGCTGCACCAGATGTGGTCTGGACTCTGGCCATTGTGGTGTGTCTGGCTTGTCCATCCCCAGGCCAGAGGCATGCCCTGCTCCTGGACACAGTGGCTGACTTGGGCAGCCAGGGAATCCAGGGAATCCAGGCCCCCCATCTGGCTCGCATGAGGTTAGTCAGTTTTTGCCATTTTCATCAGCAGACACTGTTCTGTAGTTTATCAGGGCATAGCACAGCGTTCCTCTTGGTCAGCTCAGCAGGATGTTTTTGAAGCACACACCACAGTCACGTGCAGGTGTCAGCACGCTCACTGTCTGGTCTGGGATGTTCTGGAATGTTCTCACCCAGTTCCCCGGCAATCTCTGCTGTTTCTGTCCATTCTCCTGCTCCCACAGATGGAGCCGCACGGTGGGCAGTCCCGGGTGTCTAGCGTCTTTCTGCACAGGCTTTCCAGGGTCCTGTCCTGTCGGAGCGTGTCCCTGCCTCACTTTGGGCACGGGTCATTGCCACCCTGGGTGTCAGCAGTGATGGGCATGCTGTCCCTGGCACTCCTGGGCACCTTCTGCCCACTCTCCATCCTTCCCCCTGGGGAACACGCTCCATGAGAGTGCAGAAGGGGCTGCATCCTGTGTGTCCTGCTCGTTGTCCCATGCACACATAAAGCTGTTATAGATTTGGACTTAAATGAGACGTTGTTAGAGAGCAGCAGTTGCTGTGGACGATAAAGGAATCAAGGGCTTGCTCTCCAATGTCCTTACCGCGCCGTTGTCTTTGGGTGAGGCTGAGCACAGGCCTCTGAGACACTGCAAGGTGGAACCATGGGGCAGGGGGCACGGTGTGTTTGGAATGGAGGGGCTGGTGGGGCGCGTGCCCACTTTGCCACCTCCTCCAGCAAGCCCTGGGACCCACCCGTGTCTGAGGCTGTCCTGGCAGCTGGGCCTTGGCCGCTGGTTCCTGGGGCACCTGACAAGCCCTGTCCGCACAGGTCTGGATGGCCGTTCAGAGGAAATGGATGTATCTTGAGAGCATCTTCATCAGCGGGGACATCCGGTCGCAGCTCCCGGACGAGGCCAAGAAGTTTGACAACATCGACAGGGTGTTCAAACGGGCAAGTCACTGGGCTGGTGGAGCCGGGCAGGGTGGGGGATGCAGTGGCTGACACGCCAGACTCTGCTATCTGCTGTACAAGCGTGACCTTGGTCTGTTTGGGAAAAAGTTTTCTGATTTTCAACAGCTGGCCTATTTCACTGTAGCTTTTTAACTTTTTTTTTTTTTTAAATTGAGTGGTATTTGCCAAAGTGGCAGCAAAGATAGAAAAACTGCATCCCCAAGGGACTTAGCCTGCTTGTCCAGGCTAGCAGGGTGCTCCCAGATCCAGAGCCTTCTGAGTACCAACACGATGCCCACTGTGGAAAAGCCCCCACGGTGAACCTGCGTGTCACGTGTCAAGGCGTTGAAGGTCCTTGGAAGCTTCATGGGGTTGGTGATAAGTCAGTGAGGGCATGTCCCTTCTGGACAGCTGCTCTGTCTGCCCAGGGAGCCCCATGTCTGAAACTGGCCAGAGCCCAGCTCGCTATGGTGGCCAGCACCTTGGACGTGGGCCATCTTCCACTGCTTCCCCAGGGGCATTAGCAGGGATTTGGATCAGAAGCGGAGCAGCTGAGACTCGAATCAGCACCCATACGGGATACCAGTACTGCAGGTGGAGGCTTGACCTGTTACGCCATGGCACTGGCCCCCCTCACTCTGCCTTTCAAACACATCTTTTCTTTCAGAGTTCAGTGTCCTCTGCCCCCTGGCCTCTGCCCACGGCAGTGAGTCCTTGCTTAGCTGTGGGTCCTTCCAGGTCACGAGCCGTGTCCCCACAGCCTCGAGTGACAGTGTCTCCTTGACCCCGGCCAGATCATGAGTGAGACCTTGAAAGACCCAGTGATCAAGAGGTGCTGCGAAGCCCCCAACCGCCTGAGTGAGCTGCAGAACATCAGCGAGGGCCTCGAGCGGTGCCAGAAGAGCCTTAACGACTACCTGGACTCGAAGCGCAACGCCTTCCCCCGCTTCTTCTTCATCTCTGACGACGAGCTGCTCAGCATCTTGGGCAGCAGCGACCCACTCTGCGTGCAGGAACACATGATCAAGGTCGGTGCTGCCCTCTGGCGGCCAGCTGCGCTCCCTGCAGCCGGCTGCGCTCCCTGCAGCCGGCCTGGCAGGAACACATAATCAAGGTCGGTGCTGCCCTCTGGCGGCCACCTGCGCTCCCTGCAGCCAGCTGCGCTCCCTGCAGCCGGCCTGGCAGGAACACATGATCAAGGTCGGTGCTGCCCTCTGGCGGCCACCTGCGCTCCCTGCAGCCGGCCTTGGTGATGGCCTGTCCGTGTCTAGCCTCGGCCTCCGATGCATGCCTCTGGCTTCCCACTGGAGCCAACCATGCAGGACAGGTCATGACTGGCGTGGTTGGCTCCCTGCCACCCACGTGGGAGGATTGGACTGAGTCCTGGCTCTGGCCCAGTCCAGCCTCAGGCACCGTGTGAACCTGCTGCTGCAGGTTTTGGGCAGATGCACGGATGCTGGCTTGGGCCATGGTTTGGCCAGGGCACACTTGGCTGTTGGTGGTGTTTGCCCACATTCCAAATTGTGTAGTGTGTGTTTGAGAAACGAAAACTTCGTAGCAACGCAAACGTGGTCATGGGGGTAAGGGACCGGTGGTCCAGCCCCCAGCACCCTGGACCCACCCTGCCTGGTTTACTGTGTGGCGTCCAGCAAATTCCGTAACCTTTCTGGGTGTGGGGTTTTCCGTCTGTCAACAGGCATGGCCTACATGGTGGTGGTGGTGGTGATGTTACAAGTGTGGACGAGTCACTCTTTGCTGGGTAGCACTGTCTGCCCTGGCACCTCACTGGCTGTGCCATCTCTGTGTTGAGCAGAACAAATTCCCAGGGCTCCCCAGGGGCAGTCCTTGCTCAGAGGGAGCTGTTGTCGCCAGTTCCTTGCCGTTCCTCCAGCCCAACTTTTTTTTTAGATTGATTTACTTGAAGGACCGAGTCACCTAGAGAGAGGCAGAGACACCAAGAGCTGTTCCATCCACTGCTTCCCTCCCTAAATGGCCATAAGCTGCCGGGTCAGGCCCAGGCAGAAGCCAGGGGCCTTGTTCGGTCTTCCCCGTGGGTGCAGTGGCCAGAGCGTTGGCCATCTTCCACCTCTTTCCCAAGTGCATTAGCAGGGAGCTGGATTGGAAGTGGAGCAGCTGAGACTCGAACTGGTGCTCCTGTAGGATGCGCCTTGTCCCGCCATACCACAAGAATGGGCCCCTGTCCTCTCCGATGGGTAGAGGGCCTTGCCGTACCTACAGGTAGCTGCCTCATTCTGGGACGGCAAGTGGGGACGACTGCCAGCCAGATGTTGGTGGTGCCTGACCCGCATGGGTCTCCCAGCCTGGGTATCAAGCTGAGCAGGTGACGTGAGCACCTGTGTGCCCAGGGAAGCCAGGAGCGCCACCCCGCCACCCTGACCTCTAGCCCAGTCCCAGCTCGTGTCTGCGCGTGCCACAGCCCAGCTGGGGTGGCCTGTGTGCACGGGGTTATGGCCGGGCTGCCGCCCGTTGTGTTGCAGATGTATGACAACATTGCCATGCTGCGGTTCCATGATGGGGACAGTGGGGAGAAGCTGGTGGGTGCCATGATATCGGCAGAAGGCGAGGTGATGGAGTTCGGGAAGACGGTGCGTGCCGAGGGCCGCGTGGAGGACTGGATGACCGCCGTGCTCAACGAGATGAGGAGGACCAACAGACGCATCACCAAGGAGGCCATCTTCCGCTACTGCGAGGACCGGAGCCGGTAAGGCCTTGATGCACCACCCAGCAGGCGCTCCCAGGGTGTGGGTGACGTGGAGGGGTTGAGATCCCCAACGGGGGGGCACAGCCCCTTCCCGCCTGGGAACCACCCTCCCCACTCTGCTCCTGTGTCCGCACTGCCACACGGGTGGGTCCTGGTATCTCCCGTGTGCCTGGCTTAACTCCACCTGCGTCCACGTTGAGGCCGATGGCAGGATCCTGTGTTTTTTGATGGCCGTGTGGAATTTCATGTGTGTTCCTCACATTGTTGCCACCTTGTCAGACCTTGACTGGCCCGTGGGGCATTCTGAGCATGCGCAGTCTGGGGAACCCCCACCCCGGCCCCGACTTAGGGACCTGATTTTGCTCTGAGCTGTGAACTGTTAACTACCACGCCACTTTCCTGACCTTGCCTCTGTCAGCTCCCTAAGCGCAGGGCTGAGCCAGAGGCTCGGCCTGAAGGTGTGTCCGGGTGCTTCCTGCTCTGTGAATCAGCACCTCCAGAGAGGCAGTCCGGCAGCCGCTGAGCCAGGGCTGGGCGGGGAACTGCACTTGATAGCAGAGGCCGCGGCTGTAGACAGGGCTGGGCGCTGTGGTGGCGTTGGTGTGGGCAAAGGAGAGCCCAGGCAGGGGGCCTGGCCTTCACCACAGCTCAGGGCGATGGTGATGCTTCCAGGCTTGGAAATAGCACGCGCATTTGCCCAGCTCTGGGTCCCCTTGACCTCCGCCGCGCCTGCGGCAGCCTGAATTCCCTGTGCAGTGACCTGGGCTGCCCCTGTGCCCCTGTTCGTGTTTGGTTTTCAGGGCGGGGCCAGCCTGTCAGCAGGTGCACGGCCCTGCAGTCCAGGGTCTCACTGTCCCTTGTCCAGCTTTGGGCTTGGCTTTCCCTGCATGTTTAGACAGAAGGTGTGGGTCTTGGCTGCAGCTCCCACGCCCCTCATGGACGTGCTGCTCTGGCAGGGTCGACTGGATGCTCCTGTACCAGGGCATGGTGGTGCTGGTGGCTAGCCAGGTGTGGTGGACGTGGGAGGTGGAAGACGTGTTCCGCCAGGTGCAGCGGGGGGAGAAGCAGGCCATGAAGAGCTACGGCAAGCAGATGCACCGGCAGATCGACGAGCTGGTGACCCGCATCACCACGCAGCTGAGCAAGAATGACCGCAAGAAGTACAACACCGTGCTCATCATTGACGTGCACGCCAGGGACATCGTAGACTCCTTCATCCGCGGCAGGTGGGCCCCCACCCGCCCCCGGCTCCACCCCCCCACGCCGGCCCCCTCTACCCACTTCTCGCTGTGCAGTATTACAGAGGCACGGGAGTTCGAGTGGGAAAGTCAGCTGCGGTTTTACTGGGACCGTGAGCCGGACGAGCTCAACATCCGCCAGTGTACCGGCACCTTCGGCTATGGCTACGAGTACATGGGCCTGAATGGACGCCTGGTCATCACGCCCCTCACAGACCGCATCTACCTGACGCTTACTCAGGTGGGGCGGCCGGCTGCCCTGCACCTCACCCTGTGGAAGGAAGGTGGCAGCTTTGGGAGGGCAGGTGTTCTGGGACACAACCTGGCGATCACTGTTTGGGGGTGGGAGTGTTAGGGTGCCTGTGAGCACCGTGCCTGGGAATCTCGGGGTGCAGCTTGGTCACTGGGGCCCTGGCTGCTGTGGCATGGGGCTAGGGCATTGCAAAGATGAGCAGCTGCCCTAGGGGGTGGCACCAGGCTGGGGCGTGTCTTGTGGAAGCCTTAATCCTGGCCTCTGTGTCAGTGGGCAGCCCGAGATGGGGTCTTCCTCGGGGCAGAGTGCAAGCTCGTGGCTGTGCAGGCACTGGGGGCAGGTTTGCACAAAGCTCCCCAGGGGACTGGCTGGGGGGTTTCCCAAGCAGTGACTCCAACCCACCACATGCAGGTCAGCTCCTCCTCACCCTGTGGGATGTGGGAGGGACCGTGACGCTCCAGCCACCTGCTGCCCCTGCCACCCAAGGCAGTACTTACAGGAGATGTACAAATGAGCTGCCAGAGGCTCATGGGAAAACAGAGCCAAGGGTGAGCTGGGCTGGGTGTCTGGCCAGCTGTTAGGAGGGCTGGGCCTGCCTCTTGCCGCCAGGACAGCAGTGGGCGTCCTAGGTGGACTCCTGGCTCCCAGCTTCAGCCTGGCCCGGCCATCGTGAATATTTGGGAGTGAGCCAGTGGGTGGGAGCTCACGAGTTCTCTCTCTCTCTCTCGCTATCCTTTTGACCTGTAGATAACTAATTAAAATGTAATATACATATATAACTAGTATAAAATATGTATATATTTTAAAAGGTAAGTTTAGTTTGGTGCACAGCTGTTGTGGAAATGGAAGAACAGTTTTTTGCTTTTTCGTGTGTGGTGCCCGTTGTCCCTGAGTGGCCACGCAGGGGGTGGGAGAGCCGGCTCCCGGCAAGGGGAGGCCTGTGACTTTGCAGGCCTGCCTCCCCATGGGCTCGGTGCTGTCTCCACGCCAGGGACGGCCTCCTTCCTTCCATCACGCATTCAGATGGATCTCTGCCGTGGACACGGACACACGTCCAGCAGCAGGTGTAGCTGACTGCCTGGCGTCCTGGCCCCGGGATCCACCCCGCAACCTCTGTGTATCTCTGCACTTCCCTCCTTCCCCCCCACCCCCTCTCTCTTTTTCTACCTGCCTACCATGATCCTGCATCTTTTGTCCGAGTGATGCACTGGGGAATTTTATCCATTGTCTTCTGTGAACCAGAAAATGTACACCTTGCATTTCATTCACAACAGGCGCTGTCCATGTATCTGGGAGGGGCCCCGGCTGGCCCTGCAGGCACCGGCAAAACGGAGACCACCAAGGACCTCGCGAAAGCTCTGGGCTTGCTCTGTGTCGTCACCAACTGTGGTGAGGGCATGGATTACAAGGTAGGCTTGCTGGGCGTGTCACTGGGCAGAGGGACAGGGCGCCATGGGCCGTGCGTGGTACGTGGATGGCTGGGAGGATGGTGTTGGCAGCTTTTTACCCTGTGGTCTCAGTGTGAGCATGGCTGCTTTGTCAGTCACAGCGGACCCAGAGCCCATGCTTACCCAGCAGGGCCAGGCGGATGGCACGGACGAGCGGAGCAGCTGGGAGAGGCAATAGAGCGTGGAGAGGACTATGGCGGCTTGAGAGCACACATGTGCAGTGTCGGTTCACTGTGCTGGGTTTTCTGGTGTTTCGAGAGTAGCTGGAAGTCTGGGGTTTGATGCCAGGTGTCAACGTTAATGGAACAGGCCCAGGCAGGGCCTCGTGCGCTCCGCCCGGTCCCCGTCACTCTTCTGTAGGGAATGTTCCGCCCTGTGGCTGCAGACACGGCCATGCCTGGAGCTGTTGTTTTGTGTACTACAGGCCGTGGGGAAGATCTTCTCAGGCCTGGCTCAGTGCGGGGCCTGGGGCTGCTTCGACGAGTTCAACCGCATCGATGCATCCGTGCTGTCGGTCATCTCGTCCCAGATCCAGACGATCCGCAACGCGCTCATCCACCAGCTGACTACCTTCCAGGTGCCCACGGCTGGGGCCTCAGGCCGGGGACCCTGCCGCCCCCTGCCCTCCCTGCAGCCTTGACTGCATCCTTGGGAAAGCTGACCCTGGGTGACGCCGCCTCCCTCTCTCCCGCCGCTGGGCAGTTCGAGGGGCAGGAGATCTCCCTGGACTCACGTATGGGCATCTTCATCACCATGAACCCGGGCTACGCAGGCCGCACGGAGCTGCCCGAGTCGGTGAAGGCCCTGTTCCGGCCCGTGGTGGTCATCGTGCCCGACCTGCAGCAGATCTGTGAGATCATGCTTTTCTCCGAGGGCTTTCTGATGGCCAAGGTGAGGCCCATGGCCAGGCCTGCCACCCAACGGCCCCCTGTGGCTCCTGTGGCCAGGTCTGCCACCCCAGCGGCCCCCTGTGGCTCCTGTGGCCAGGTCTGCCATCCTGACGGCTCCTCGCGGCTCCTGTGGTCAGGCCTGTGGCTCCGATGGCTCCTCGCGGCTCCTGTAGCCATGCTGCCCCAACAGATCCCTGTAGCTGCCACAGCCATGCCAGTTGCCCTGACAGCTCCCCTGACAGCGCCCAGGCCTGCTGCCCCAACAGCTCGTTGCTCCTGCAGCCAGGCCTTGCCTGGTCCCCGTCTTCCTGCAGGTGCTCTCTTTAGAAAGTGTTGGGAGAGACCCACAAGAGGTTGCATGGTAGCAAGTGTTCACAGATGTCCGCTTCAGGCACATGGAGAGATGAAGTGTAAACATACATTTATTTCAATACAAAAAAAGGCTCCGAAATCTGTGTATGGATTTTGCACAGTGTGCATTTCCTGTGACTGGTCTGAAAGCCGTTTGCGCAGCCGCAGCCCGCTGTCCCAGCAGGAAGCTGAGTACTACACAGTGCCCAGTGCCGGGGACTCAACCCCGGCCAGCTGGCTTCCCCCAGGGTTCGCCTGCTGGTCACCCTCTCTTGTTTCTTGCGTGGGTAGGCAACCCGCCAGCCCTGGATCTGTTCCCCATCACCCTAATTGCATCTTCCGGGGATGTCCCACACTGGGGTCAGACGGTAGGCGGCCCCCGTGGGTCACGCGGCGGCATCAGGAGTACCAGGAATGGGCACGGGAGAGGCAGTGAAGCCGCTGATCGATTTGGGTGCAACAACAAATGAATTCAATGCATCACTTTTTTTCATAACACATTTCTTACCTTTTTTTAAAAACCCCTTGTCTGTGGCTTTCATGCACATGCATATTTGTAACTTTCTCTTGTCTTTACAAATCTCTGTTAAAGTATGCACGCGGATCCTTCTGGCAGGTTCTGGGGAAGGTAGGAATTTGTAAGAGCTGTTAACAGGAAGGGCTGGAAAGTTGCTTTCCCGCAGTACCCGGTGGCTTTGCAGAGCTCTGGCCGTCTCACAGTTCCTGACCATCACCAGTGGGCTTCGAACCCTCGTCCCCCTGAGCTGTCCTTGCGGGCCAGTGTGTCCTTGGGTTTGGGTCACAGCCGGCTACCTTGAACAAGGATGGCTTCTGGGAAAGGCAGGAGTCAGCCAGGGCCTGGGCATGCGCGGGCATGTCGCTGCCCAGCTTCCTGCTCTTGTACGATGATGTCTGTTGCTGGGTCGGGGCAGGAGCAGGGCAGGACGGACAGCAACCTTTCACTGCACTTCTTCCTCTCTGTTATTTCCCACCAAAAAAAAAAAAAAAGACACTAGCCAAAAAGATGACAGTTCTGTACAAGCTGGCCCGGGAGCAGCTCTCGAAACAGCATCATTACGACTTTGGACTCCGGGCCCTGAAGTCGGTGCTGGTGATGGCCGGGGAGCTAAAGAGGGGCTCCTCTGAGCTGAAGGAGGTAAGGCCCCTGCTGGAACCTGCCGGAACCTTCTGGAAGGGTTGGGTGGAGGTTGTGACTGCCCCCTGGACTCTGTTTTACCCAATGCTGGGGCTTCAGTCTCCACTGCTGTGTGGGCAGTGGGGTGTGTGTCTCCCCCGTCATCTCGTTACAAAGCTTTCTGTTTAGTTTCTACAAGTCGTTTTCTTTTTCTAGTTCACCTTCATCTATTTCAGTTTAGATTTTTCCCTTTAAGGTAAAACCTGCAACACACCCTCCCCAACATCTAAACCTAGATGTGTATAAAATTTTGAGTTTCATTTTCATGCAAAATGGCCTGTGTGTCACAGAAATTGATGCCCTTTTTATAAGCAAATCTTACAAGCATTTAAAACATGAGTGCATTTTGTGTGTTTCCTGGTGCGTAGAGGGGCTGAGCACGGGACATGTAGGGTGGTCTTCACCTTGCTGGGCGAGGCTTGGGTGAGCGGTGCCGGTCCCTCCGAGGCATCCCGGTCATGTCGCTCACTCCCGGCCAGGACGTGGTGTTGATGCGAGCTCTGCGGGACATGAACCTGCCCAAGTTCGTGTTTGAGGATGTGCCACTTTTCCTGGGCCTGATTTCCGATCTGTTTCCCGGGCTCGACTGCCCTCGCGTCCGCTACCCAGACTTCAATGATGCCGTGGAGCAGGCGCTGGAGGAGAGGGGCTACGTGGTGCTGCCCGTGCAGGTGAGCCGCGTGCCGGCGGTGCTGCGTGTGTGTGTGTCTGTGCTCATGCTTAGTTTGGTGGGCTGTGTAGTTTTGAAATGTCCGAGTGAGTGCAGGGGTGGGCTCGCAGCTCCGGGATGGGGCGGATGGTGTGCTGTGGGAGGCCCGTCTTGATCAAGCTCTTTTTGCTGTGTCCCCAGGTGGATAAAGTGGTGCAGATGTTTGAGACCATGCTCACCCGCCACACGACGATGGTGGTGGGGCCCACGGGGGGCGGCAAGTCTGTGGTCATTAACACACTTTGCCAGGCCCAGACCAAGTGAGTCAGATGCCTCTGTGTGCGTGTGTGTGTGCGTGTGTGTGGGGGTGCTGATCTGTGTGTGCGTGCGTGTGTGTGGGGGTGCTGACGTGTGTGTGCGTGTGTGTGTGTGTGTGTGTGACAGGGGGTGCTGACCTGTGCATGTGTGTGTTGAGGGGGTGCTGGCCGCTGGGGCAGGTTCTGGTGTTGGCTGGTGGCCGTGTTCCCCCACCCCACCAGTCTGATTTCCTGTGAGGGTAAATTTGTCCTCGATGCCCTCAAACTCCAGGCGTCTGCTGGGCGCCCTGCTGAGCTCATCCCCATACCTTACATGAAGCAGCCCCGTGTCTGTGCAGCATGCGGGGACCGGGAGACAGGGATTCCAATGACTGTCTTCCAGGGACAGCCCGGTGCTGGTGGGGCTGCTTTGGAGCAGGCACCGTGCTGCTGGGCTGTGAGTGTGTTGGGGTGGCGGGGGGGCAGGTAGGGCCTTGGTGCCGCCAACCCAGCGGGGGCAATGCTGCTGGAGGGGACAACATGGTGCTGCTTGGGCCGTGCGTGACAAACGCTGAGGCCTGGACGGCCTACAGCTCAGTAGGGGTCACCTAGGACTCCCCCACCTGGCTCAACTCCCATGGAAGCCCAGCTAGGCCAGTGGAGGCGGAGCACTCTAACATAGACCTACGTCAGCGTCGCAGCTGGAACGACTTTCCCTGCTAGACAGTCTAGAAAGGCGAGCAAGGAAGTGGGCGTCATTGGTTAGCATGCCTTCCTCTGTGTGACTCCAAGCAGCCAGGGTCACCCGGCGCTTTGTTGATAGGTGACACACAGGACTGTCCCCTCCGTGTGTGTGCGACATCACACAGCATGTTCAGGTGTGCCACGCTGGCTTGTGGACTGTGGTTCTGTGTGGGTGTGTTCTGTCCAGGAGTGTTGCAGAAACTACAGGTATTATAACGTGAATGTCTGGTTTGCTGCATTCAGAAATTCAGCCTGAGTGTCGCAAGCACAGGGGGCTAGCACGAGGAGTTCAAGGGCTTGTCTTGCTGTCCCGGGGTCTGGAAATGGTCTCCTTTATGCCTTCTTGGATTGTGCGACATTTGCACAGGCATGTTGTGTGCAGGAATATGTGGTGTCTAAGAGAACTAGATGAAGTTCTGCTTCCAGTTTGGAACTCCTTTGTGTTGCGGCTGTGTTCTCAGTTTAAAAAAACCCAAAGCTGGTTCCTTGGCATGTAGTGTACCCTGTCAGTAGAGAGCAGCAAGCCCAGGGGAGGTTGGTTGGGGTTGCCTTTTCTGGTGTGGACTGGATGAGGAAGCACTGGATCTGTGCATGGTGACTGACACCTGTCCCTTGCTCTAGGCTTGGGATCATGACGAAGCTATACATCCTGAACCCCAAAGCCATGAGTGTCATAGAACTCTATGGCATCCTGGACCCCACCACCCGGGACTGGACAGACGGCGTGCTGTCCAACATCTTCAGGGAGATCAACAGGCCGACCGACAAGAAGGAGCGCAAGTGAGTGTAGCAGCGAGGGGCCGTCAGTGTCCAGGCTGGGGCTAAGGGCTGGTCAGATCTCAGACGTTCCAGCTCCGTCTCATGCTTCCTGTTCATGGTCTCCCTTGGACCTCTTGATGGGATGTTTCTGGGACTGTGTCCAGGTTACCATGGAGCACACGGAGGCCCAGGGGGGAATGTGCCTCGCCTGAGCCCAGGGACAGGAGCTGGGCTTGGGTCTGTCCCCACACCACACAGCAAGGCGGCCAAGTGTTGTGGAAGGTTCTGGAACAGCTGTCTGAGCCCTGCTTTCTGTGACGGATGTGGCAGTGGTGCCTGGCATCCTGCCCACACGCTGTGGTGAGGGTCTGTGAGACTGAGTGTCAGCGTTCTTTCATTTCTAGAAGTTGTTCCAGATTTCCTTAGGGTCTTAATGTTCTGGAAGGTTCTGGACTGGCTGTGAGGGTGGTCTCTGTGGGTGTTTGTCACCCAATTCTAGCAGGCTGTGCAGCTCTGGCCAGAGGCGCCTGGTGCCTCTGCCGGGGGCATCGGGACTGCTCCTCGGACCAACGTACCATTTCCCCCTTTGTAGTTGACATGTTGTGTATGGGGACGTCCCACAGCTGTGTACACGCCCCAGCCCTCGGCCGGCAGGTCGGGCATCTCTCCATGGTCCAGACGGAGGATCCCCTGTCTGAGAACCCAAACCCCAAACATTCCACCACCTAGAACTTTCTGAAGATCTCAGGACGCCATAGATGGGAAGCTCTACCCTTAGGCAAGTTTGCTTCATGGCAGAACCTTGAAGCCGCCTGTGTACAGGTGGTGCATGTGAAATTCTAATGTCACATCTAGGCCTGGCTTCTGTTTCCCAAGGCTACTCATTGCATGCGCAACAATATTCCCGGAATCCCAAGGAAACAGTCCAGGATCAGAAGCACTTGTGGCCCCGAGCATTTCGGGGATCCTGCTGCTGCAGGTTGACCCCAAGCTTCCCACAGCTCGTGGGAAGTGGGGCTTCTGCTAGGACAGGCCAGTCGGCCCACAACCGCTTCTCGCCTGGCCCATGGAAGTATCCGTTCCACAGCTGGTTCCTGAAGTCAACCTCCGAGCCTGGGTTATGCGAGAGACCCTAGCTGGAGTGCCAGGACCCAGTACAAGCTCCGGTCTGGGTGTCATGGCTGCCGTTGACCCTCAAGTGACAGAGGGGAACTAAGCCAATGTGGCACACTGCTGACAGGGCCTAGGGGTGTTCTTTGGGTGAGTCTATTCTTGTAATTCTGTCTACTTAAAATGGCTTGAAAATTAAAAAGAACACTGGAAGAAAATAAACACTGAGAACCCATGTTGACGCTCCTGCAAAAACAGAAACACAATCGTGTATGCCAGTGTGCCCATCAGAGGCAGCGTCCAGCCCCGGCTTGGGAGATGGGCCTTGCTGCCATCAGCCGTCAGGGCCAGCAAGCCGGAGGGTCCAGAGCTTGCCGCCCTGGAGCCACAGGGGCCTGGCTGCCAGCCCACATGGTGAGTTACTGCCGTTTGTCACTGGCTGGCAGGTGGCATCACTGAGGGAGATAAAGCAAGTGGAAGAGGGCAGAGAGCGTTCAGCAAATCACTCAAAACGACACGGGTTTGCTCTTGCACAGTTACTCCAGTCGAGGTGTAGGCTAGTCTGTGCGCCCTCTGAGGGACCAGGGAGAACAGTCCTCTCTTTGTCCAGCCCCTGGTGGCTCCATGGTCTTCCCTGGCTCGTGGCTGCATTGCCTCAGCCCCTGGTGGCTCCGTGGTCTTCCCTGGCTCGTGGCTGCACTGCCCCAGCTCCTGCCATGTGTTTGTGTGTCTGAGGCCACTGTGTGTCTCAGAATCCCCTGTGCTTTGCTCTTAGAAGGACATCTGTTACTGGGTTGGGGCCCCTCTGGGAACCCTGGAATGAGCCTTTGAGATCTTGAACTGTCATGTGCAGATACCTCTTGCTCCCATAAAGTCACAGTCACAGCTTCCGGGTGTTTTGCAAGGAGACCCCACTACCCACTCCATGTTGATGTGTGAAATAGTCCCGTTTTAACTCTACCATAAGAAAACCAGGGATTATAACCAGTGATCAGTAACAGTCAATTCTCAACCTCAGGTGGCGGGGGTGGTCAGGTCTGGTACAGCGGATTAGGGCGACCCCTGGAGCCCCAGCATCCCCTATGGGTGCCACCTCATATCCTGGCTGCTCCACTTCTGATCCAGCTCCCTGCTGATGGCCTGGGAAAGCAGAGAAGATGCCACTGCGACCCGTGTGGGAGACCTGGATGAAGCTGCTGGCCCGGCCTTGCATGTTGTGGAGGGAGCCGCACGTGGAAGACGCGTCTCTCCCTCTCCTCCCTTGCCTCTGCCTTTCACATAAGCCTTTGAAAAGAGAAGGCAACGGGCCGTGGGCTCTCGTGACTTTTGCCTCAGTGGGCAGCAAACGATCAGCGTTGGCAGCACGTTGCCATGTGGGAATGCGTGTGCAATTCCATAAGGAAACGAGCGAGCCACGAGTTTGGAAAGGGGAGATCCAGGCTGTCCGTGTGAGGTCGTTCATGCCCCAGTGTTAGTGATGAGCTCGGCGCTGCTGCGTCCGTGGATCGGCGGACCCACGGGAGGCCAGCTGAGACGAGCCGGGCCGGGGAGCCCTCGGAGCCCACACCTCCCCTCCCCGTGCTCGCCGCAGGTATATTCTGTTTGACGGAGATGTGGATGCCCTGTGGGTGGAGAACATGAACTCCGTGATGGATGACAACAAGCTGCTGACGCTGGCAAACGGGGAGCGCATCCGGCTCCAGGCTCACTGTGCGCTGCTCTTCGAGGTGAGCGGCTACTCTTCTCTCCCTCCTTGTCTGGTTCTGCTTTCCTGCAGTCTCTTCTCGAACACCCACCGTGTCCTGCGTGCCTGTGGTTCTGAGACTTGCTTGCGTCCTCAGTGTTTGCTCACTTAGCCTGTGTAATTTGGTAGTGCGTGAAGTTTTGTGCGTTGAGTGATCCGATAGGCCGGGACTTTCTGGGAAGAGAGACATTTGTCAGTGTTCCAGGTCCTCCTGTGTTCTCGCTAGGTTTACCCCTACTGAAGTGGAGCTTGTTGAATGTTGGGGCTCAAACAACTTAGCTGCTTTTTATGCTTCCCTACTTTTGCCAGATAGCCTATAATGTTTTCATTCTCAATAGTAGAAGAAAACATTAAAAAGTGTAATTTTTCCATCACAAGCTAAGGCTTCATTAGAAAAATTTTGCAAGAGCAAGATTATTTGAAGTGGAGCAGCTAGGACTAGAACCTGTGTTCATATGGGATGCTGGCACTGCATGGCAGAGGGTTAACCCACTGAGCCACCACGCCAGCCCCATGGCTCGGGTTTTCAGAGTCTGAAGCACTGAGCCCAGTCTCTCCCTTGTGAGTGGTGGTCTTGATACCTGCAGGTTGGAGATCTGCAGTATGCCTCCCCTGCAACCGTGTCTCGATGTGGGATGGTCTATGTGGACCCCAAAAACCTGAAGTATCAACCGTACTGGAAAAAATGGGTCAACCAGATCCAAAACAAGGTGAGGAGTGTTTCTGATGTGAATGTGATGTGGCCTTGGGGAGTGTGATTGGGGGCCAGGCCCGCGTGCATGGCCAGCGTGCATTACTGAGCACAGACCACGTGGATGTGCAGCCAACGTGCGTGCTGAGTCGCAGGTGACTCGCAGCTGGTGAGCCGGGCAGTGATTCTGGTGGTCCAGCCCAGGAGCTGACAAGCTTGCCCTGTGATGAGCTGGACGGTAACTGTGGCCAGTCTCATGGGCTGTGTGGTTTCTTTGGCAACCACTCAGCTTTCCCATAATGGTGTGGAGGCAGCCGGGGCCGTGTCTGCACAAGCAGAGATGGCTGTGTGCCTGCTAGACTCTCTGCGGGAGTAGAAGGGCGGCCGGGTAGCCAAGAGGTGTGTCGCCGAATGAGCCTGTGTGTGAAGGACCAGGCTTGCCAGACCATTGAGATCTAGCAGTTTCTGACCTTGGACCCTAGCATGTGGCACAGAGCTCCTTGGAAGGGGCAGGAATGGCTGTGACAGGTGAGTGTGGCTGGTGGTGCAACCACTTCGGGGTTACCGTGAGAGCCTTATCAAAAAGGGTTTTGATAATGACCTAGCTGTGTCCCTAGAAGGGGTCCTGGGCCAGTGGGGAGCTGGAAACAGGGACAGAATGACCCCGGGAAAGAGACGAGTAAGCAGTGAGGAGGGGGCTGGTGGGATGCCTCCAGCCCTGTGCGACCCTAGTGGGGACAGGCGCCTTTCATGGCTGTCCACACTTCGCCCTGACTGTGTTCTTGTCCTTTCTGTCCAGTGGAACGTGTTTGCCTTCCTGCTGCACTCCCTGCCTGTCTGCCTGCTCTCCGTGGCATTGGAATGTCACAGAGGACCAACCTCTTCACCCATGGGAAATGCTGCCAGCAGCAACCTCGGATGCCACCAAGAGTGGCTTCCTGGGTGATGGTGGCAGTGGTGGGGGGAGGGGAGCCCCTCAGACGTGCTGCGGGGTGCTGTTGTCCCCCAGGTGGAGCAGAGTGACCTGGAGCGACTGTTTGACAAGTATGTGCCCTACCTCATCAACGTCATCGTGGAGGGCATTGTGGATGGACGGCAGGGGGAGAAGCTGAAGACTATCGTCCCTCAGACCGACCTCAACATGGTGAGCAGCCCTCGTAGCCCTCGGGGGCCCCAGGGAGCTGCACTCCTGTGTGCATGTGTGTGGGTTGCAGGGCAGCTCCTGTCATCCGGGCTCCTGGCTTCCAGTGTCTGGGCTCAAGCTGACACTATGCAGGTGGGCTCTGTGGGCTGACGACAGCTGTCTTCCTGGGCACCAGGTGACACAGCTGACCAAGATGCTGGATGCTCTGCTCGAAGGCGAGGTGGAGGACCCTGACGTGCTGGAGTGCTACTTCCTGGAAGCCCTCTGCTGCTCGCTGGGTGCCTCCCTGCTTGAAGATGGTCGCAGCAGATTTGACGAGTGTATCAAGCGCATCGCCTCTCTGCCCACTGCCGACACTGAGGGAGTGTGGGCCCAGCCCGGGGAGCTGCCAGGTGTGGACCGTGGGGACCTGGGGACCTGTACACGGTGACTTGTCATGTGGCTGGTCCCTCCTCTTCTTTCTAATGGTTATTTAATTATTTTCATTTGTAAGGCAGAGAGTGGGATCTTGTATTTACTGGCTCACTTTCCCTAGTGCCTGCAACTGCTGGGTTGGGTTGGACTGGGCTGAGCTGGACTTGGCTGCAGCTGGGTTGGACTGGGCTGGGCCGGGCTGGGCTGGGCTGGACCGGGCTGGGCCGGGCTGGGCTGGGCTGGGCTGGGCTGGACCAGGCTGGGCCGGGCTGGGCTGGACTGGGCTGGGCTGGGCTGGACTGGGCTGGGCTGGGCTGGGCTGGGCTGGACCGGGCTGGGCTGGACCAGGCTGGGCTGGGCTGGGCTGGGCTGCAGCTCCATCGGGTCCTTCTCCCCTCTGTCTGCACACATCTTTGGACGGGAGATGTGACAGCTGCTACTTAGGACCTCCTCCCACTGCAGATCCAGCAGCCTCAGCTGATTGGTCCCTTGCCATGGGACACGCCCTGGAGGGCATTGTGCCCATGTGCACCCATGCCCCCCACCCCAGGCTGCTTGCTCCCTCAGTTCCATCCCCTGCAGCAGGCTCACCTTTCTGGCCCAGCTGCATGGCTGGTCCCATCACCCAGTGAAGGGTCAAAGCCAGTGGTTGTCCTGTTCTGCAAAGCATGAACATCTGCTGAGGTCTTCAGGCTGGAACATCTTCCTAGTCCTCTCTGCTGCCCGCCTGGCCCCACCAAGCCCTTGTATGGCCTCCTTCCCAAGGATCAGGTCAGGACACAATCTGTGGTTCTGTGTCCCCAAGGGAAGTGGACAGATCATTGCTCCCCACAGGTCACCTTCCGACCTTGTACGACTTCCACTTTGACGCCAAACGCAACCAGTGGATCCCATGGAGTAAACTGGTTCCAGAGTACATTCACTCTCCAGAGAGGAAGTTTATCGACATCCTAGGTAAGTGGGGTGTGGACGGATCCAATGGATGACCTAAGTTTGGTCAGAGGAATGAGGAAACAGGCAGAAACTTAGCAGGTGCATGGGTGGGGAGTGGGTGGGGGGTGGCATTCTCCATAGTTTTAGGGGCTTCTGGGATCCTGGGATGGATACTCCACAAAGAGGTGAGCCAGGTCTGCCCTCACCCTCCCTCTCTCCTGTCAGTCCAGAAATCCAGGCACACAGGTGCGTATGTGACAGGCAGCGGTTGTCACGTATCTCTGACTTACCAAATGAAACCTTTAAAAAGTGAAGATTCACTTTTTTAATCAATGAGAGAGGGAGAAATCAATCTTCCCTCCATTGGCTCATTCCCCAACTGGCTACAACAGCTGGGTCTGGGCCAGGCTAAAGCCAGGAGTCAGGGCTGCCCTCCGAGTCCCCCACGCAGGCTGTCATCCAGTGCCTTCCCGGGAGCAGTAGCAGGGACCTGGGGAGAGAGGGGAGGAACCTGGATGTTGAGAAGACATTGTTTGGAATGCTGTCATTACAAGAGGAGGTTTAACGTGGCCGGCCACCAAGTCACCCTTTTGAAGTGATGGTGGTGTAGGAGTGGGCATTCCCGTTGAGGAAGCTACAACTTGTAAAGCTGGGAGAAGTCACAGCAGGGTGATAGCTTTGAGGAAGAGAGCTGTGCTCCTGGGTGTGCTGTCCGGGCCCTAGGCCAGCTTAGGGTGGTACCTGTCATAGGGTCCCTGAGACTCTGGCACCCCTGATCTGGCTGGTAACTGTCATGGGGTTCCTGGGACTCCGGCACCCCTGATCTGGCTGGTACCTGTCGTGGGGTCCCTGGGACTCCGGCACCCCTGATCTGGCTGGTACCTGTCGTGGGGTCCCTGGGACTCAGGTGCTCCTCACTCCCCTGTTCTGCTGCTTCTCTTCAGTTCACACAGTGGACACGACACGCAGCACCTGGGTGCTGGAGCAGATGGTGAGGACCAAGCAGCCGGTCCTCCTGGTGGGGGAGTCAGGCACTTCCAAGACGGCCACCACGCAGAACTTCCTCAAAAACCTGAATGAGGAGGCCAACGTGAGTCACTACCTGCCAAGGGTGGAGTCCCTGGTTTGAGCGTCAGGGATCGTGGGTCCCAGGTCACAGACTCCTGCACGATCAGGACAGGCCCGGTGTGGCAGGGACGCAGGGTCTGCGTGGTGTGTGGTAACGTGGGGAACCAGGAAGGAGAGGCCCGAGTTACGACTCCTCCGCTTTCTGCCCCAGATTGTGTTGATCGTCAACTTCTCCTCCCGCACCACGTCCATGGACATCCAGAGGAACTTGGAAGCGAGTGTGGAGAAGCGAACCAAAGACACGTATGGGCCCCCCATGGGAAAGCGCCTGCTGGTGTTCATGGATGACATGAACATGCCTAAGGTGCCTGACAGTAGGGGTGGGGGCAGGGCTGCAGGAGGGGCAGAGGAGGGCAGCTGGTGCACATGGAACATTCTGGGCTGTTAGCCTGCACAGCCACCGCTGAGCTTCCTCAAAGGGGACAGTGATGGGCATGTGCTAGAGCCCAAGCTTGGGAGTGGCCGTTTCCTTAATGTACCACAGTTTACATCTGTGTCCTTTGGCAGAAACATGGTTTGTGTGCCAGGAATGTGTGCCACACCAGAACTCACATCCATCCACCCATTCACCTCTCCATGTATTTGATCATCGATTCTTCTGTTTTTCCATTCATGTTTGTCCACCCACTCATCCATTCATGTGTTCCCATATTTATCCACTTCTTCTGTTTACCCATGGACCCACCAATTTGCTTATTTATTCACCTGCTTATCTGTCTGTTCATGCAATTATTCATCTGTATTTGGTCATTCATCTGCTTAACATCCACCAACCTTTCATCAGTCCACCCAACCACCCACCTCCCCCTCCACCCACCTGTCCCCCATCCATCACCCCTTCAACCCAGCCACTCATCCACTTGTCCATCCACATAACCACCCATCCACCAGCCCACCCATCCACCAGCCCACCCATCCACCCATCTACCTCTCCATTCATCTATCCACTCATCCACCCATCCCATCCACTCTACCATTCACCTACCCACCTGCCCTTCCATTCATCCATCTGTATACGTCATCCATCCATCCACCCACCCAGCCCCCATTCATCCACTCGTCCGTCCATCCACCCATCCAGACATCTGTCTATCTCATTCATCCATCACCCATCCATCCACCCATTTCTCCCACCCTATCCCTCCATCCATGATCCATCCATCTGCCATAACCCGTCCTTCCATCCACCCATCCAATTAATTATCCTTACTGAGCAACTCCTGTAGGACCAGGGCTATGTCATGTATAAAATCTATGTAGGCCCTACTCTCGAGACATGAGGAGACTTTAAAAACTCCACAAGGGAGGGTTTGGGGAGGGGTGGGGAGAATCCAAGTACCTATGAAACTGTGTCACATAATACACTGTAATTAATGAATTAAAAATAATAAATAAATAATAAAAAAAACTCCACATAACTGAATGAGTTGTGGGCTGGGAGAGGCTCTGGGACCAAGACCAGGGTGTTCTGAAGGGGAGAGCTGGGCTGGGTGTCCAGATGTTTGGGCGCTCAGGGAAAGCCCCTCTGTGTTCTGCCTGGTGATACAGTTCTCTTTCTGTAAAAATAACATCCAGGTGGATGAATATGGCACCCAACAGCCAATTGCCTTGCTGAAGCTGCTGCTGGAGAAAGGCTACTTGTACGACAGGGGAAAGGAACTGAACTGTAAGAACATCCGTGACCTTGGCTTCATCGCGGCCATGGGCAAAGCTGGAGGAGGCCGCAATGAGGTGGACCCGAGGTTCATCTCGCTGTTCAGCGTCTTCAACGTCCCGTTCCCTTCAGAGGAATCCTTGCACCTCATATACTCTTCCATCCTGCAAGGCCACACCTCGGTAACTTGGATGTCAGTTACAGCCAAGCTGGGAGGGAAGTGTTGTGGGCTGTGGGCAACCTGCCGGAAGTCAGCCATGTGCAGGCATAGCAGGTGCACCAGGCCCTGGGCTATGTAGTTAGTTTCCTCCTCAAAGCAGAAGCAATGGTATAGCTCATCCGTATACCAGTACAGTTGTAAAGTACAACTCTGACTTACTATGATGGAAGGAGGGGCCCTCCATGGCAAAGCCACCTGCAGCCTGCTGTCGAGTGTGGCCCTGGGCTTTGTGTCCCATGTGGAGTCACAGCAGGAAGTGTGAGGGGCCTGGGTTCTGGAACTGGCCCCTTCCTGCTAGCTGAGACCCTCAGGCTCTCTCGTCCCCCATTCTCACCTGGAGTGGGGCGTGGTGATGGTGCCTGCTGCTGCAGGTTTTGGGCAGATGGAAGGATGCATGCAGCAGATACTCCTCAGGTGCCGCTTCTTGCTCTAGTCGGTGTGGTGTGTTGTGTCCCTGCAAATGCCCCCATTCATCTGGACCACAGATGTCTGCTCCTGATGCTTCCTGCTAAAGCACTCTCTCCAAAGTTCAAGTCCTTGGGCCTCTACACTCAAGTGGGAGACCCGGGCGAAGCTCCTGGCTTTGGCCTGGCCCAGCCTGGCCTTTGCAGTCATTTGGGAAGGGAATCAGTGGACGGAAGATCTCGCTCTGTCTCCCTCCTTCTCTCTCTCTGCCATGTCTGCCTGTGTCACGTGCTCGAGGGTGGCCCACCCTGCCGTGTGTCAGCCGTTCATGGCTTTGTTGTGCCCACATCATGTTCCGCCTTGTTCGTTTACCCGCTCCTCGGTTGGTGACGGGCTGGGGTGTCTTCCTCTTGTAGACATTCCATGAGAGCATCGCAGCCGTGAGTGGCCTGCTCACGTCCTGCACCCTGGCGCTGTACAAAAACATCGTCCAGGACCTGCCACCCACCCCTTCCAAGTTCCACTACATCTTCAACCTCCGAGACCTCTCGCGGGTTTTCAATGGGCTCGTCCTCACCAACCCAGAGCGGTGAGTCTGGGCCTCCTTGCTGCCGTGGGTCCTGTGGGTGTGGAAACCACCTTGTATTGTTCCCAGGCAGAGGACTGGATGGTCTGTGTGACTCAGGGCATGGCTGGATGCGGTCCCTGATGCCCTTGTGAGCCCTTGGGATGACTGGTGGCGCCAATGACAGCCACAGTCGGGACAGCTGGACAGGTGTCCGTGGTGTCCCCGGGAAGGGCCAGGTGCTGGCCTCTGGAGGTTGGTGTTGGTGATCAGTTGCCAGCTGCTTCCACCGTGCGTGTCTTCAAGGGAGGACAGCTAAGTCTAGGGCTGGAACTCTTGTCACTAACTAACCCAAGTGGGTATGTGTATCCACTGAGGTAGATCTGCAAGCATCCTCCAGTTGACTACATAACACTGAAATGTGGATTGGTACCCACACTCTCGGGTACCCACACTGCTCTGGGGCCCCCAGCGGCAGCCCCGGGCAAGATAGCTGCAGGGCTTGGGCAAGGGTTAGGAGAGTGGGGAGAGAGACACCTCTCAGCAGAAACCATGAAAAGTTCTGGAACTGGGCCAGACAGAGTTGGTTGCCAGGAAAAGGAGCTTCCAGGGGGCCTGGTGCTGATTGTAAGTACAAGTGAGTTGGGAGCTGGGGGGCGCATGGGTGTCAGGAGCTGATTTGAGCTCTCTAGTGCTGCTTTTTGGGGGTGATGTTCTTGATCACCCCCTGGGAGGGGGAGTTGTGCGCATGGAACTCACAGTCAAGGCCCCTGTTGGCTGCCGGATCTGTCGCAGACTGCCAGGGGCGAGGTCAGTGAGGTGGCCCCCTGCCCAAGCCCCCGAGGTGACCGTGGCCTCTTGGCACAGGTTCCAGACAGTGGGGCAGATGGTGCGCGTCTGGAGGAACGAATGTCTGAGGGTCTTCCATGACCGGCTCATCAACGAGACGGACAAGATGCTGGTCAGTGCTGGGCTCTGGGTCCATGGAGGGGACCGGGTGGTGCCATGGCCCAACCCCATGGCATGTTGGACAGACCCTGACGGGGGCAGGGTCGCTCTGAGTCACACCGCCACTAGTGGTGGGGGGGGCTTTGCTAAGAGGGCAGTATTTGCTGCGGGGTGTATTGGGGTTCACAGGGGCTTGTGTTTAAAGGTGCAGGAGCACATAGGCAGCTTGGTGGCTGCGCACTTCGGCAACGATGCAGAGATGGTGATGCGGGACCCCATCCTGTTCGGAGACTTCCGCTCGGCCCTCCAGGAGGAGGAGACGCGTGTCTATGAGGACATCCAGGACTACGAGGCGGCCAAGGCCCTGTTCCAGGTGTTCACGGGTGCCCATCCCAGCCAGTGTCTCCCACCCCAGCAACGCGTGGGGCTGATGTTAAGGACAGCCCCCGGAAGTCACCTTGCTCCCTCCTGGGGGGCTCCAACCATCTGCTGGACTCCTTTGACGGTCCCTGTCAGGTCTACGAGCCGAGCCCCGTCATCTGTCTTAATAGGGACCCAAACACTTGAGTCGTTGCTGCTGCCTCCCAGACAGCTGGCATCAGGGGTGGCGCTGGGGGCTGCAGGGCCCTTGCAGGGCGGCCGCTGGGCCGATCACCTGCCTCTTTGCTTCCTGTGCCGACACAGGAGATCCTGGAGGAATACAACGAGAGCAACACCAAGATGAACCTGGTCCTCTTTGATGACGCCCTGGAGCACCTGACCCGTGTACACCGCATCATTCGCATGGACCGCGGCCACGCCCTGCTGGTGGGTGTCGGCGGCTCTGGGAAGCAGTCGCTGGCCAGGCTGGCCGCCTTCACTGCTGGCTGCGAGGTGGGGATTGGCTTCCTGCGTGCTCAGGGGTTTTGGAGAGTCTGACTTTTCACCTGAGTGCCTCACACACCTCCCTGCAGCCTGTCCCGGCATTGTGAGCTTCCCACCCTCACCTCATTCCCACGACAGGGACTGGCCCCCGTCTCTTCTTCTTTTATCAGTTTGAAAGGCAGAGAGAGGAGGGAGAGTCACCCGCTGATGCATTCCCCAAATGGCCACAGTAGTCGGTTCTGGGCCAGGCCGGGAGCCAGGAGCCGGGAGCTCCATCTGGGTCTCCCATGTAGCCGCAGGGCCACAGGCACTGGGGGCACCTTCTGCTGCTTTCCCAGGTGTGTCAGAGGGAGCCGAATGGCAAACAGAGCAGCCAGGACTTGAACTGGCACATGTATGGAATGTAGTGTGTTACAGGGAGCAGCTTAGCCTGCTGTGCCCCATGCCAGCTCCTCCATCCCTTTGACCTTCCTGTGCCCTCAAATGCCCACCTGGACAGACCTGTGCCCCTGCCCCATGGCTCCCACCTCCCTGCGAGCACAGGCTGAGCGCATGCCCTGCTCCATTGGAAGCAGTCGGGGACTCTGCATCCTGAGCTGGTCACTCGGCATCTTGTGAAATTAGCCTGAGGGGTCTGGGCATGTTGGTTCCTTCTCTCCTAGCTGGGCCTCATTTTTAATTATTTAACCAGATCACTCAATGAATTAATTAGATCATTTTATTTGAAAGGCAAAGGGACAGAGAGAGATCTTCCATCTACTGCTTGACTCCCTAAATACCCACAACAGGTGGGTAGGCCAGGCTGAGGCTGGGAGACCAGAATTCAATCCCGGTCCCTCGTGGGGGTGGCACGGATCCAGCTGCCACCTGCTGCCTTCCAGGGTGCTCAGAAACAGACCAGAAATGGGGGGGTGGGGACTTGACCCAGGCACTCTGAGTGGGATGTGGGCATCCCACGTGGTACCCCCAGTGCAACACCAAACGCTGGCCCGGGCGCCTCCCCTGGCCGCCCATGCCGGCCGGCCGCTCCTGACCCGGCCCTCTGTCCTGAAGGTGTTTGAGATCCTGCTCAGCCGTGGCTATTCTGAGAACAATTTCCGGGAGGATCTAAAGAACCTTTACTTGAAGCTCGGTGTTGAGAACAGAAGGATCATCTTTCTGTTCACGGACGCACACGTGGCCGAAGAGGGCTTCCTGGAACTCATCAACAACATGCTGACCTCAGGTAGGGCTGAGGTCGAGGCGAAGGCCGTCCTTCAGATGGGTCCCAGCTGCCCCCTGGCGGAGCCCCCCGCAGCAGCTTGGCTCGTTTTCATGTTTGCCCAGGAGACCCTGGCTGTCCCCTGCTGAGGGGGGAACAGTGACTGTGGGGACAGCTTGGGCCACTCTGGCGGCAGCAGTGGCACGGTGGCCCCAAGGCCCCCACTGTGTGTCTCTGCCCCCCAGGGATCGTGCCTGCGCTGTTTCAGGAGGAGGAGAAGGAGTCTGTTTTCAGTCAGATCGGACAGGAGGCCGCCCGGCTGGGCTTGGGTCCGGCCAAGGAGTCCCTGTGGCAGTACTTTGTCAGCAAGAGTGCCAACAACCTGCATATTGTGCTGGGCATGTCGCCTGTGGGGGACACCCTGAGGACTCGCTGCAGGAACTTTCCAGGTACCCCCTGCCCGGGGAGCCTGCACTTGGCCCCTCACCTTCGGAAGCAGCAGGTACACCCATGGGGTCCTGCCTGGCAAGAGGAGCAGGGGGCAGGGCCTGGAGCAGGTGCGGGCCTCACTGCCTGTCCGCTGGGTGCCAAGGTCCCCACACACTCCGCCCCCCAGGGGCAGGGTCTGCAGGCTCTGGGAAAGGGGCCCTCTGCTCGCTCCCCTTCTAGAAAAATTCCCCTTCTAGAAAATTGCTCCGTGTCTCCTGTTTTGTTAGAAGAGAGGCTGCTAGTGGGGGAGCAATGGGTTTGCCCCTTCCTCCCCAGGGATGTTGGGCTGGGAGACACTTTGCCACAACTCTGCAGGGCCTGGCTGGCCCCAGACGTCAGCGCCAAGGCTGGGACACCCTGCTTTCTGTCACTCAGACTCGGGCCCACCCACCACGTGTCTCCACTGGAGGCCATGGCCAGGCCCTCGGGCCGGCAGGGCACAGAGCAGTCACCTTGTCCTCCCCTCTCTCTCCTCCAGGGCTGGTGAACAATACTGGCATTGACTGGTTCCTGCCCTGGCCTTCGCAGGCCCTGCACGCTGTGGCCAAGTCGTTTTTGGGTGAGTCACAGCTGCTCTGGGTGCTGCATTGCCAGCCTTAACAAGATGATGGGTTTTGCGTCTCAACGTTTTTATTTGCTTTTTAAGTGTTTGTGAAAGAGAGCAAGCTCCTGTCTGCCATTTTTCTCTCAGGCGCCCACACTGGGCAGGAGCCGGGGGCTCTTGGCTCTCCCACGTGGCCACCAGGGGCCGCACGTGGGAGCTGGTGACTCTGGTCCGGAAGGTGGGGGGCACAAGCAGCACCTTTGCAGTTGCACCCCCCACCCGGCTCCCCCAAAGCGGAGACCTGCAGCATCCTGTCGCTCTACGCTCACCACCAGCTGGAGTTCTTTGGTTGCTTTGTTTCCGGTGAGCGGTCAGCGACAGCAGCGTGGGCAAAGCCAGTCTAAGGCCACACGCTGCCCCGCTTACCTGGCCAAGGGAAGCTTGGTTGGTCGCAGGGCCCCTTCACCAAGTGGCCGTGGCTGCAGGTCGAGGGACAGCGCTCAGGGCTGTGCCTGGACCAAGCTGCTGACCCTCACCCAGAGGACATCTCGGAGACATTTCCTGAGGAAAGCCAGTCACCGAAAGTCTAGGGAAAATCTTTTTCTCAGAAAAAGAGCGGCTGTGGGACAGCTGACAGGGGACACCGTGCAGATCCATTGATGCTCGTGTAACGAAGGTGTTAGATAAGGAATGTTGTCTGTGGCCCTTTTGAAAACCCGTCATAGTGTCACCCTTACAAATATCTGCTTATCTATTAGAGAGTTTAAAAAATTAAAAACATCTTTTAAAATTTCTAAGAAGAAAAGCAAATATCTGCGGATCTTACGTATGCATGTCGAACATGCGAGAGGGCTGCAGAGTTCCTGGAGTGTGCATAGTGGGCGAAAACCCAGGAGTGGTTTTCAAAAACTTTTTGCATCAATGTAAACTTTATTTTTAAAGATTTATTTATTTTTATTGGAAAGGCAGATATGCTGAGAGAAGGAGAGACAGTGAGAAAGATCTTCCACTTGCTGGTTCACTCCCCAAGTGCCCACAACGGCCAAAGGTGAGCCGATCCGAAGCCAGGAGCCAGGAACTGCCTCTGGGTCTCCTGTGTGAGTGCAGTGTCCCAAGGCTTTGGGCCGTCCTCGACTGCTTTCCCAGGCCACAAGCAGGGAGCTGGATGGGAAGTGGAGCAGCTGGGACTTGACCTTGCATTCCTGGGAGATGTGAGTGTCATACTACACCACAAGCTTGGCTCCAAGAAACGTCTTCTCATCCCATGTTCCCATAAGCCCTTGGCATTGCCCTCATAGGTGCCACAGTTCTTACTTGGACCATGCAGTTCTGGGGACAGGGCCAGGTGTGGGTTGGGGGCGGGGAGGTGTCGGTTCCATTCTGACGGTGTCGCTGAGGGTTGCCAGGCTCTTCCTGCTGAACTTGGGCTGGCCAGCGCTTGGCTCTGGGCAGACACAGTGAGTACATGAGTATGTGTGGCACAGGTCCAGTGACTGGTTGGTGCTGGGCTGTTCTTCCCCTGGGATGGAGGTCACCAGTCAGGCTGGTGATGCTCCACCGTCTCTGTGGGCACACCGTTGGCCCCTCCCTCCCGCTGGCGCTTGGATTTGCTGTTGGGCATCAGTATTTCAGCATCACAGATCATGAATGTTGTTCGATTGTGTGACAGCACAGCTGGTTTGCCTGCAGCATCATTACATGTCCATGGGGTCCCATTCGGCCTACCTGGTGCTGCGGGAACTGGCCGGATGAGCCCTCCCAGCCCCTGCGGGTACCAGGAGAACTGGCTTCCTACAGATCCAGGCTGCGGCCATGAAGAGCCACTCAGAGTGGATAGCTGCCCCTTCCCTTTCTTTGGGTTCAATTTAAAAAACAATCACTTGTAGAGACAGACGTTGGGCAGAGCATTAAGATGTCGCTGGGGACTCTGGCTTGAATCGCAGCTCCCTTTGCAGCCCCATCTCTCTGCTAATGTACCCAGGGAGGCCACAGGGCAGGGCCCCCTCATCAGAAGGCCACAAGGAGGGGCTCACGGGTCCCAGCTTCAGCCTGGCTCAGCCCTGGCTGTTACAAGTATTTGCAGAATGATCCAGCAGGTAGAATATTTGTCTTATCATCTCTCTCTCTGCCATTCAAGCAAGACAGAAAAACAATGACCATTTTTCTTGTGCTCACACACCAACACACTTCCATTTAGTGAATACTAGGTGCACAGGGGGCTTCCATGGTCCTGTGCACACATCAGCCCTACCCATCTGTAAGCCATTTCTCATCTACCTAAACCAAGACTCTACCCCGTCAGCAGTAGCTCGTCCAGCCTCTAGCTCTGGTAAATGCTCTCCTGCCCGTCCCCACGGGATCCTGCAAGAATCCTCCTCCTGTTTCTGGCTTTTTCCAGCAGCATCCCCAAGGCTCAGCCACATCGTAGCACCTGTCACTGTTGTGTGCCCTTTCATGATCGGATCATCTCACACTGGGTGAATGGGCCGTGCTGTGCGTGCCCATCCATCCAGGATGCCTGGTGGTGTTGGTGGCCCCTTCTGGCTGTTGTGACAAGTGCAACCCTGGGATGTCTGAGTCCCGTTCTTGGGGTGTCGCCTCCAAGCAGTGACTCCATCCTTCACGGTTGAGGGCCCACGCTCTGCCCTCAGGTTTTCAGATCCAGTATTAAGCGGATTCCTTTCCCACTGCCTGCCCTCCAGGGGACAATCCCATGATTCCCATGAGCAACATCGACGACCTGGTGGAGCACGTTGTCTTGGTCCATGAGTCAGTGGACGAATTCAGCAAGCAGTTCCTGCAGAAGCTGAGGCGCAGCAACTACGTGACCCCCAAGAATTACCTCGACTTCATCCACTCATACACCAAGCTGCTGGATGAGAAGACACAGTACAACATAGGTGCGGCATGGGCACGTGTGCACATGGGTGTGTGGGCACATGGCGTGTGGGCACATGGATGTGTGGGCACATGGCGTGTGGGCACATGGGTGTGTGGGCTCAGACTAACTCAGAAATCAGGGCTTATTAAGAGTAAGGATTCAAGTGGTGACATGTTTTATTTTCATCTGCTTGAGAAAGGCATGGCTCTGCATATTCACATAAGTTTTTGAAAAGAGATCCTCTACTGCTTGCTCACTCCTTGTATGCCTGCAGCAGCTGGAGCTGGCCAGAGCCGAGTCCTGGCACCTGAGCCACCTGCTGGAGCTGGCCAGGGCTCTGTGCAGGCCTCCATCAAGGGCCCTGGCACCTGAGTACCTGCTGCTACCCAGCTTGCCTCCTGGGGAACAATTTCAGAGGTGGCTAGAGACCATGCTCAGATGGGGCATGTGGGTACCCCCAGTGGCAGGCCCACCTGCCGTGCCCCAGTGCCCACCTTGATCTTTCCTGGAAGCTGATGTTCCTTAGCAAACTCCAGTCTTCAAAGTCAAAGCCAAGGAGAGCCCTGTCTGTGCTTGCCACGTGGGAGTGCTTCCTTGGGGCTGGCCAGTGCCACCTGCTCCTGTTTCTGCTTCTGGTCTTGGGCTGTGCACATCCCAGCTCCAGACCAACATCCAAGATGCAGTCTGATGGAGCCATGTGCTGGGCTGTGGAGTGCTTTTAACATTTTTATTTCTCTATTTGAACAATGGAGGGCAAAGAGAGAGGGAGATCTTTTTCTGCCAGTGCATTCCCAAAATGTCCACAACATCTAGGTCTGGGTCTCTGTTTGGTTGCAGAGGCCCAAGTACTTGGGCTGTCCTCCACTGCTTTCCCAGGGAGTGCTCGCAGGGAGCTAGACTGGAGCAGAGCCGGGTCTTGAACCCTGCCCCTCTGATAAAGGATGCAGGTGACCCAAGTAGCATCTTAGCTGCTGACCCAAATGCCTGCACCTGAGAACCACCCCTCAGAACGGGCCCTGGCCATGGCTGCTGGTTATGTGAGGTGCACCCGAGAACCACCCCTCACAACACGCCCTGGCCATGGCTGCTGGCCGTGTGAGGTACAATGGCCTGCCTTTGAACTCCATCATCCATGACCTTGATGGAGTTCTGTGCCATGTTCACGTTGGGCAGTGCCCAACAACGGGCAGCAGGGACCAGAACACACCTGGCACTTCCCAGTGTTACATTGTCGTGCATGAGCCCCCACTGGGGGCAGTCTGACACGGGGGCACGGGCAGCAGTGGGGCTGCTGTGATGACGTGGCGGCCGACTGCCCCTCCTCCCCACACAGCGCAGTGCAAGCGGCTGGAGGGTGGCCTGGACAAGCTGAAGGAGGCCACGGTGCAGCTGGACGAGCTGAACCGGAAGCTGGCTGAGCAGAGGATTGTGCTGGCTGAGAAGTCGGCTGCCTGCGAGGCCCTGCTGGATGAGATTGTCACCAACACGGCCATAGGTGAGTGGCCCCCGCACTGGCCACACACACACTCCCGGGGGTCTGTGCGTAGTGCCTTGTGGCTCCCAGTGGGTGCAGGGACCCAGGACTAGGGCCATCCTCTGCTGTTTTCCCAGGCACACTAGCAGGGAATTGAATTGGAATTGAAGCAGCCGGGACTCTAACTGGCCAAATAATATGTCGACACTGCAGTGGCAGCTATACATGTTACACTGCCACTATGCTGGCCTTGGAATTGCAAACTTTGAACTGCTCTGAGTCTCACACTGGGTGGTCCCATCCTGTCTGCCCGTGCCAGCAGCCGCAGGAGCCGCAGTCCCCAGGCAGCCCCGTGGTTGGCAGGGGCCCTTGTCTTCTTTCGTGCCCCGGGCTTGCTGAGTTGGAGTGCCGTGCAGGTTGGGCGGTCCTGCTTCAGCTTTCAACGACTCTCTGGGTGTGGCCCATCTTGAGTGGGAGCATCTGTGTACACAGTGTGGCCTCTAAGGGCCCCTGCCACCCCCGTGTCATCGCACACAACCCTGTCTCCTGCCAGTGGGATGCCTGGCGCAGAGCTCTGACAGGGTGCAGCTGGCCCGCACAGCCGCACTGACTCTGGGGCCGTCACGAGTGCTGTATACTGCCTGGTGTGCAGGGTGTGGGTGTGGAGGGGCGGCAGGGGGATGTGAGTGGTGTGGTGAGGCAGCCAGGCAGCACCCGAGAAACTACAGAGAGACGATGGTAGTCCCTTACAGAGGATGGCTGCCCAGCTGGGCTTGAGCTAAGCCAGGAGGAGGGTACAGCAGGGACAGCACGGGGGCAGGCAGCACTGCAGGCTGGGCTGGGGACCCTTGCGGAACCTGTGAGGGAGTGGGCAGGTCCGGGGCAGAGCAACCACCCTGGCGTGGACCGTGTAGCTGCCATGCTGGCCAGAGCTCCGCAGGTGTCCCCGGGCTGCTGCAAGTGTGTCTTCCCCTGCCCCCACAGCCGAGGAGAAGAAGAAGCTGGCAGAAGAGAAGGCCATGGAGGTGGAAGAGCAAAACAAAATGATTGCCACGGAGAAGACGGAGGCTGAGACGGCACTGGCCGAGGTCATGCCCGTGCTGGAGGCCGCCAAGCTGGAGCTGCAGAAACTGGACAAGTCTGACGTCACCGAGATCAGGTAGCCGCTGCCACAGGTGCGCCTGGGCCGCTCCCAGGTGGCAGGCCGTTGGGCGGGTGTGGAGCGCACGCCTCATGTGGCGCCTGCGGGCCTGGAGCGAGCTTGCATGGAGGCTTCCGGGCACGGGGCCTGTCGGTCAGCTCCTGGCACAGGAAACACATAGAGGGAAACAGGCGCTCGACACCTGCTGAGAGTGGCAAGTGGAGGAGCTGACTGGTTCCAGTCACGCTGGTTTCCCAGAGTGGGCTAGGGGGATGTGATGGGGCCCCCAGGTGTTCTGCAGATCACGCCCTGCATGGCTCTGTCCCCAGTAGAGTCAGGAGGTGGGAAGGGGGGCGGAGGGTCTCCCCCCAGCTACTGAGTGTAGCTGCTCAGGAAGGTGCCTGACCCCCCGCGTTGCCTGCCCAGCCCCTGCCCCGGGTTTGCCGCCCATTGCTGGCCACACAGCGGCTTGTCTTCTCTGGTTGCCCGTGCGCCCATTGGGAGCTGGTGCCTTGCTGTCTCTGTTGGGGAAACGTGGTTGAGTCTTCTGCAGACTCCACTCGTTACTGCAGGAAGGAGGGTGGCTGGGTGGCTTCCATACTCTGCAGTGGGGTGCTGGGGGGTGGCTGTGTGGATGCTTGGAAGTGTAGTCCTGCACCTTGGGGTTCAGGCAGAGGGGCCAAGGCTGGGCAGTGGGCAATGTGCACTTTGAAGGGAGGTCTGCAAGCAGGGGTGGTGGGGTCAGGTGCTACTCTCGGGTCAGTGGCCTTGAATGCCCAGAACAGATAGCTGGGGGTGAGGACTTGTGAGAGTAGGGGTTATGTGTCCCCATTGACGCAGTGTGAGGCAGGGCCCGAGAGTAGACAGGCATCGTGGATGTCCAGGGACTGAGGGATGCAGGCTAGCCCTCTGGCCCACGAAGGTCACCCGCTGTGCTGTGGTCATGCCTGTCTGCTTACACATGCTCTGGGGGTGCACAGAGTGGAGTGTGGTGAAGTCCACCCTGCTGGACGCCTGTCCTCCCAGTGACCCCTGGTGCTGAATGCTGAGCAGAGGTCAAGGCAGGACGAGCTGCAGGGTGGGTTGGCCAGGTACCTCCGCGGGACTCAGTTCTGGGAATGGGACTGCTATGGCCAGGCCTGTGGCCGGGTCACCTTGGAGGGGACCAAGCCCCTTTAGCTCTCCCTGGCGTCCATGAGCACCTGCCTTTTTCGGGCCTCGCCAACAGGGGGCGCAGTGCAGCGCTCCAGTCTTGCCTGGTTCTGGTGCCCAGCCTCTGGGATTTTGACTTGTCTCGCAAGTGGCCTGGACCTTTAGCCTCATTTGTGGGAAGCTGCTGGGATAGTCGCACAATCTCCCTATGTGTGAATGGTTTGTTGGCTGGTGGCTTGCTTCCTTCCTTCTAAACCAAAGGCCTTAGTTTAGTGGCAACACAGAACAGCTGCAAGCAACAATTGGTTAGAAAAGCGGCCATGTCACCCCCATACAGTAGGTTGTCATCAAAAGCCAATAAACTATAGCAGCATAGCTTCCTTTTTCTCAGGTTCTGACTTTTTTCCAGCTATTCCTGTTAATTTCTAAATAATAAAGATAGTTTTAGCACAGTTTTGAAATTGTACACCAACTGTAAGATAATAACAGTATGGATGTGTGCAAAACAGTTACCTCCTACAAAGTTCCCAGAGGCAACTACTGTCTGTTGTATTTTGTACCAGGTGATTTTTTTTTAAAGATTTATTTATTTTTCCTTGAAAGGCAGAGTTACAGAAAGAGCTCTTCCATGTGCTGGCTCACACCCCAGATGGCTGCATCAGCTAGAGTTAAGCCAATCACAGCTGAAAGCCAGGAGCCTCCTTCCAATCCTCCCACCCAGGTGCAGGGACCCAGAGCTTGGGCCGTCCTCCACTGCCTGCACAGGCCTGTACACAAGCAGGGAGCTGGAGGGGAAGTGGAGCAGCCGGGACACGAACCCCTAGGCGATGCCAGCACCACAGACAGAGATTAGCCTGTTGAGCCATCACAAACCAGCCCCCTTTCCCTATTTTATTTATATGAAATGAGTAGATATCATGATGCCAATTTAGAAACCTAGGGGCTCTTCCCTCCCCTCCTCCTCTTTCCTTATCTACTCACTTATTTTTCCCCAATTATTACAATAGTTCCCTTTTGTGTCACAATCCCAAGCTTCACACTTTAATAGGTAAAGATGCTATGACATGGCAAGTAAGGAAAAAAGGGGGGAATGGGCCTGGCGGTGTGACCTAGCGGCTAAAGTCCTCGCCTTGAAAGCCCCGGGATCCCATATGGGCGCCGGTTCTAATCCCAGCAGCTCCACTTCCCATCCAGCTCCCTGCTTGCGACCTGGGAAGGCAGTCGAGGACGGCCCAAGGCTTTGGGACCCTGCACCCGTGTGGGAGACCCGGAAGAGGTTCCTGGCTCCCAGCTTCAGATTGGCGTAGCACCGGCCATTGCGGTCACTTGGGGAGTGAGTCATCGGACAGAAGATCTTCCTGTCTCTTCTCTGTGTATATCTGACTTTGTAATAAAAATAAATCTTAAAAAAAAAAAAGGGGGGGATTGGAAATCCTGTGAAGAATGTAGATACAGGTGTGACCAGCAGGTGTGTCGCGGGATGTTCATCTTGTAGATTTCACGTTTTGGTGCTTTGTCACAAATCAGAAACATGTGACAGTTGTCTTTTTGGAACTGGTTTATTTCGCTAAGCATGATGGTTTCCAACTGGCTCCATTAATTTGCAAAAGACAAGATTCCGTTCTTTGCAGTGGCTGAGCAGCACCCCATGGTGTGAAGTCCACAGTTTCTGTGCGCAGCCGTCCGGCCGTGGCCTCTGGGCTGGCCTGTGCGCCGCCGTCCGGCCGTGGCCCCTGGGCTGGCCTGTGTGCAGCCGTCCGGCCGTGGCCCCTGGGCTGGCCTGTGCGCCGCCGTCTGGCCATGGCCTCTGAGCTGGCCTGTGCGCCGCCGTCCAGCAGTGGCCCCTGGGCTGGCCTGTGCGCCGCTGTCCGGCAGTGGCCTCTGGGCTGGCCTGTGTCTTAGCTGTTATGAAGTGACTGCTATATTGACTAAAGTCTTGGCTCACAAGTTCTACAAAACCGATACTGATAGAAGACGCTTCTTTATTTTTTCTTATTTTAGGGTGCTTTTTAAATTCTAGCCCCCACTGTATAGAGAAGAACATACGGTGTTTGTCTTTCTGGGTCTGGCTTATTTTACTGTATATGATGTCTTCCAGTTAAGACCATTTTCGCTGCAGATGGTAGCATTTCATTGTTTTGCTGGGTGAATAATATTCCATTGCGTGTGTACAGTGCTCTGTGGCTGATCCCAGAGACTGGCTGTTTTGAACAGTGCTGCTGTAAACTGGGCTGTAAGATCTCCTTGACCCACTGCGCTCACACTGGGTCTGTACCCAGTGGCATTGCTGGATCCTAGCACAAGTTTGTTCCTACTTTTGTCAAGAATTCTTCATGGGCCTGGCTCTGGGGTGTCGTAAAAGCTGTGCTTCAAGTTCTGGCATCTGTGTGGGCACTGGTTCAAGACCCGGCTACTCCGCTTTCAAGCCAGCTCCCTGCTGGTGCGCCTTGGACAGCAGCCGAAGATGGCCCAAGTGCTTGGATCCCTGTGCCGTGAGAGAGAACTGGAAGAAGCTGCTGGCTCCTGGCCTCAGCCCAGCTCACTACGGCCGTGCGGCCAGGTGGGGAGCCAACTAGCCGGTGGAAGATTTTTCTTTCTCTCTCTTTCTGTTTCTGCCTTTCAAACGTAAGAAAGAGGCACCTTTCAGAGATCCCCACTCGGCTCTCTGCAGTGGCGACACTGGTTCACAGTCCCACGCGCAGAGTGCCCGCGTTGCCTTCCTACAGGGCCCTGCCAGCACTGGGAGCCTTCTCTGTAAGACGGCCGTTCTGACCAGGGCCCCACCAGCACTGGGAGCCCTCTCTGTTAGATGGCCGTTCTGACCAGGGCCCTGCCAGCACTGGGAGCCCTCTGTTAGACGGCCGTTCTGACCAGGGCCCCGCCAGCACTGGGAGCCCTGTCTGTTAGATGGCCGTTCTGACCAGGGCCCCGCCAGCACTGGGAGCCCTCTGTTAGACGGCCGTTCTGACCAGGGCCCCGCCAGCACTGGGAGCCGTCTCTGTTAGACGGCCGTTCTGACCAGGGCCCCGCCAGCACTGGGAGCCCTCTGTTAGACGGCCGTTCTGACCAGGGCCCTGCCAGCACTGGGAGCCCTCTCTGTTAGATGGCCGTTCTGACCAGGGCGAGGCGAGCACACATTGTGGTTTGGATTGGTGTTTCCCTGGTGGCTAAGTGATGTTGAGCTTTAAAAAAAAAAGATTTATTCATTTGTATTGCAAAGTCAGATATACAGAGAGGAGGAAAGACAGAGAGGAAAATCTTCTGTCCGATGATTCACTCCCCAAGCAGCTGCAACAGCTGGAGCTGAGCCAATCCGAAGCCAGGAGCTTTTTCCAGGTCTCCCACGCTGGTGCAGTACCCCAAGGCTCTGGGCCATCCTCAACTGCCCTCCCAGGCCACAAGCAGGGAGCTAGATGGGAAGTGGGACTGCTGGGACATGAACTGGTGCTCACATAAGATCCTGGGGGTTGCAAGGTTAGGATTTAGCCACTAGGCTGTAGTGTTAGGCCCATTTCTCAGCTTTTTATAGTTACTGATAGACTCAAGATATTAATCCTTGTCAGAAAGGCCATTTGCAAAAGGCGTTGTCCTATATATGTGTGTATAATATGTGTGTGTATAATATTTTGCCAGCAGCATTTGTTGAAGTTTATCCTTACCCAAGCACGCAGTCTGAGCACTGTCAAAGCCAGCTGGCTCTATGTGTGGATGATCTTCTCAGATCTACATTCTGCCCCACTGATCTCTGCATCAGTTCCTGTCCCAGGACCACACTGCTTTAACTAGCGCAGCTCTGTGGCTGCTCTGAAGGCCGGGACTGCGGAGCCTCCAGCTGGATTTTCCTGATTCAGGATCGCTTTGGCTATCCTCGGTCTCCCGTGATGCCGTGTCAAGGTTAGGGTTGTTTTTCTAATTCTGTAGAGTGGCATGGGTGTTTTGATCGGGATCGTGTTGAATCTGTAGATTGCTTGAGGTCATATAGACATTTCAATGATATTGATTCTTCCAATCCATGAACAAAGAATAACTTTCCTTTTTTTTTTTTGCATCCTTGATAATTTATTTCATCAGTGTTTGATAACTTTCATTGAGGTCTTTCACATTTTTGGTTAAATTCATTTCTAACAATTTTATTTTTTGTGGCTGTTGTGAATAGTTTCTGGCTTCTCCGAGTTCATCATTAGCACCCAGAGGAGCTGCTTTTCCGTGTGTGTGCCGACTGTGCAGCCTGCAACATCGCTGCCTTGGTTGATGGATTCTAACAGTGTTTGGGAGGAGTGTGTGGGTTTTTCATGTGTGATCATGTCATCTGTAAATATGGATGATTTTTCTCTTTCCCAGTTTTGCTGTCTGTCCTTCCTCCTCCCTCAGAGCTCTCACTGAGTAGGCGTGCTGAGGCTCGGTGTCCTCCTCTTGTTCCGCGGGCTTTTTCCCGTTCAGTTTGGAATAGGTTGTTGGTTTGTGATCTACAGCCTTCATAATGTTGAACAGTGTTCCTTTTGTGCTTTTCATTTCCATATCCATTTCCAGGATCTTTAAGAAAAGAAAAAAAACGATTGATTGATTTAAAGGGCAGAGGCAGAGAACCTTCTGTCTGCTGGCTCACTCCCAGTCGGCCGCGATGGCTGGATCAAGCCGCAGCCAGGAGCCTGGCCCTCCATCCAGGTCTCCCACGTGGATGCAGGTGCATTAGAAGGGAGCTGGATCCGAGGTGGAGCAGCTGGACCTCCAAATGCTGCCCATATGGATGCTGGACTGTGGTTTAACCTGCTACACCACAACCCTGGGCCTTGGAGCTATCTATATAATACAGGGATTAGCTTTAGTTTTCTTTTGTTTGAGAGGCAGAATGACAAAGAGACGGAGCCTTCCCACCCACTGGTTCACTCCCCAAGGACCTGATGGCTGGGAGGTCAATTCAGGTCTCCTATATGGGTGGCAGGAAGCCTCGTGCTTGAGCTGGCACCTGCTGCCTCCCGGGCCGGGGGGCGGGGGAGGTGTGCAGAGAGCTGGAATCCCGAGCTGGAGCCAAGAGTTGAGTCCCCACTGCACAAGGAGCTAGGAAGCAGCCATCTTAACTGCCGGGCTAAATGCTGCGCTGGGGGGTAGCTTTTAAAATCGTGCCTGCTTGTCACAGGCCCCTTGACTTTGTTGATGAGGTGTGTGCATGCGTGTGTGCGCATGTGCGTGTGTGCCTTTAGTTCCGTGTGGCAGGACTTAGTATGTTTTGTTTGGTGGCATTGTAATAATTTCCCTGGTATTTCCTCCTACCTGTGCAGGGTTCTTGGTCCACAGATGAATGTGCGGCCCCTCTGGGTGTCTGTCCCTGGATCCTTGGGTGTCTGTCCCTGGGCCCCCCGGGCGTCTGTACCTGACCCCTCTGGCGTCTGTCCCTGAGGCCTCTGGGCGTCTGTCCCTGGCCTCCCTGGGCATCTGTCCCAGCCCCCCTGGGCGTCTGCGCCTGAACCCCCTGGGCATCTGTCCCTAGGCCCCCTGGGCATCTGTCCCTGGGCTAATCCTCCGCCCTGTGCTGCCAGCACTCCATCATAGTATTAAACTTGGTTTTCATGTACTTGGCAGACTTCACAAGTGTGTGCCCACTTTCTGGGCGGGAAAACCAAGGGACCTGGACAGTCCTGAACTTGTTCATGTGCCCAGTATCCTGCAGCCGGGTCCTGACCCAGCTCATGACCGCTCTCCCCCACGAGTGGTCCCAGTGCAGTGGCCTGGGCCTGGCTCCCACTGGCGGCCAGTGGTGTCACCAACTTCCCTGACAGCCACGCTGGTCTAAGGTCTCTCTTGTGCTGGTCTGATGCCCCTGCCCTCAGTCCCCAGGTTTGGTGCTGGCATCGGGCTGACCCTGGCTGCAGGGAGTGGGCAAGGGGAGATCTGCCCAGTCCGGAAGGCTCGGTCAGCCCCCTTTTCTCAGTCTCTCTCTCTGCCTCTGTGTGCGTGCGTTTCTGTAATTCTTGCTCTTCATTTCTCTCTGTCTTTTGTCTTTGCCTTTGTCCCCTCCTTCTTGGGTCAGTTGCTTTTCACAGCCCTAAGATCCCCCAGGTGCTCACACCTGTTGCCGGGCCCTCCGTCATTTGCTCCCCGCCTCACTTCCCTGTGTCCTTGGCCTTCTCCCATTTTCCTCGTGGCCGTATGGTGCCTGCAGCTCCCATGCACAGCTGGCCACAGGGGCCCGGGAGCTAGGCACTGTCTCTCCAAGGCCACAGAGGTCCTTCTGGCCTCTGTGACACAGCCGTCGCCCCATCCTTCCCTTCTGGGATTGGGTCCCTGTGTGCTTGGCTGGTGCACTGTTAAGTCAAAGAATTCCAGGAAAGGGTGATTCAGCCTCATGAGAGCCCATGGGGACCCCAGGCTTGGAGGGCACAGGGGGGCATCTGAGCCCAGCAGCCATCTATTCACTTGGTGGCTGGAGACAGATGGAGGTGGCACCGACCATGACAGCCATTCCTGAGAGGCTGAGGAAATATGGGGAGTCCCAGGCTCCGCCCTGTGGTGCCTGGCCAGCTCCCTGGAGCCTGAGTCGCCCTGTGGTGCCTGGCCAGCTCCCTGGAGCCTGGATTGGGATCTGATGGCCCCACCCCATGGGCAAGGGCCCCCACTCTGTAGATGATGCCTGTCCCTGTCTCCAGCTGCTCCCTGCCAGCAGTGCCCATGAGTGTTGAGACCTGTCCACCTTGGCGTCCCCCGGGAGCCACCCATGCACCTGAGCCCTGCCCTCCCCTGGCCGGGTCCCTGAGACCTGCCTCCTTCCGGTCCAGGTCATTCGCCAAGCCGCCAAAGCAGGTGCAGACGGTGTGTGAGTGCCTCCTCATCATGAAGGGCTACAAGGAGCTCAACTGGAAGACGGCCAAGGGCATGATGTCCGACCCCAACTTCCTGCGATCGCTCATGGAGCTTGATTTTGACGCCATCACCCAGAGCCAAGTGAAAAACATCAAGAGTGAGTGTCCACCGATGCAGGAGGGGGCCGCTGTGGTCAGCTAGTGTCCGGGCTGCCCGTCCTGCAGGAGGACCAACAGTCCCTGGTGGGAGAGGACGGCAAAGCAGGGCAGCAGGGGGAGCGGGCATGACCGGCGGGGCAGCCCATGTTCCTGTAGGCCTGGCTTGGCCATAGCCGGGGAGAGCTGGCCTGGTCTGGCTGAGTGCTGACTGCACGCGCTTCCACTTACAACAACTTGCTCCCGGGGACAGGTGTGGCTGGGGTGCGTGTGGTTTGCTTCTACCCTGGACCCACCACCCCTTGCGTGTCCCCTCCACCTCCTCAGTGCTAGGGAGGTCACAGGTCATGGGATGCCTTGGGCACTCGCCATGGTTTGGTTTAGTTGGGCCCATGTTGGTGTCCCCCAGGCGCTGAAGGACGGAGGGACCTGTTCCCCTTCCCTTGTCTGCAAGCAAGGCCATCCCTGCCCCGTCCCCATTGCCCGCAGGCCTCCTGCGGACCCTGAACACCAGCATCGAGGAGATGGAGGCGGTGAGCAAGGCCGGCCTGGGGATGCTCAAGTTTGTTGAGGCCGTCATGGGCTACTGTGATGTCTTCAGAGAGATCAAGCCCAAGAGAGAGAAGGTATGTGCCCGCACACAGGGCCAGGCTGCGCACTGCAGCCGCACTTCCCTGGGAGCCAACTCCTGAGCTCCGCCCTTGCTTAGCTGCCACAGGAACCCCAAGTCCTGGGGTCTGGAAGGTTCCCTAGTTCTGGGTGATGAGTGGATAGCAAAGCCCTCCGAGGGGCAACCTTGGGGCATGGTGATGGCCTTGCTGGGGACAGTGTACCCAGTCCTCTCTGGTTCCACTTCCGGTTCTGATTCCTGGTAATACCCGTGCTGGGAGGTGGCAGGTGCTGGCCCTGGTCCTTGGACCCCTGCACCCCTGTGGGAGACCTGAGTGGAGCACCAGGCTCCCGGCTTCTGCCTGGCCTGGCCCTGGGTGCTGTGTGTGTTGGGGGAGTGGCCACAGTCTTTAAAAAGGTGCCCGTTTCCCCACCCTGCACGGTTCAGTCCTGGGCAGGTGATTCTCCAAGAGGTTCTGGCACCCCCAGACCCCAGCACCACCAAATCATTACATCCAGAAATGTCCCCTGCAGGACAGAACTGGTCCCTGTTGAGAACAGTTAGGTCAAAATGACAGCCAAGGTGGAACTCGTCCTTGTAAGATCCATTTTGTCACTCAAAGTTTGGAGCCCACAGGAAGGCCAGTGCTGTCTTTGGGAGTCCCCCACCCTGAGTTTCTGAAAGAACCACACGAAGTGTCATCTCATGGTGGCCCTGGCCCACGTGTGCCAGTTTGGGCCCAGGACACTGCCCTGCCCAGGGATGTAGTGCCAGCTGTGCACCCCCAGGGTGGCGTGCTGCCACTGGTTCCACCTCGTACCACAATCCCAGACCTCACCATCCGCCCACAGGTGGCCAGGCTGGAGCGGAACTTCTACCTCACCAAGCGGGAGCTGGAGCGCATCCAAAACGAGCTGGCGGCCATCCAGCGGGAGCTGGAGGCCCTGGGTGCCAAGTACGAGGCGGCCATCCTGGAGAAGCAGAAACTGCAGGAGGAGGCCGAGATCATGGAGCGGCGGCTGATTGCAGCCGACAAGCTCATCTCCGGGCTGGGGTCGGAGAACGTCAGGTCAGCCTGAAGGCCAGCCACACTACTGCCCAGGCTTTGGCGGTGCTGCCCATGGGTTAGGAGCTGGCCCCGCGTGGGGGACTTCTGCCATGTGGTCCCAAGTAGCTGTGGAGGACACAGGAGACAGGAAGATGTGGTCCCATCCCCAAAGGAGCCTTGGGGTGTGTGTGGCCAGAGGGAGGTGGGATGTCCTTGAGTTTGGCGGGAGGATCCCTCGCCTGTCACCCCAGTGACTGGTGTGGTCCTCACAGGCAGGACCCCTGGGCCACCTGTGCTGGGCGAGCCCTGGTTTCTGATCTGGTGTCCGTGGACACAGGCAGAGGGCACTGGCCAGTGCTGTTTGCTCACGGTGAGCCAGTGGCTATGGTCGTCAGTGTCTCCTCGGAGGGGCCAAGGGACACTTCCATCTGTTCTTGGGTGGGGTCTCCCTGACCCCCCACTGGGCTGAGTGAGCATACTTGGCCAGGCATGGGGATCGTGCTCAGGTGCTTGGTCCGGAAGCACTGACCAAGCCGCATCCCCACCCACCAGCACGGGGGTCCTTGGGCTTACCAGGGTAGGAAACCACAAAATGGATCTGGGGGAGGGTCTATCTCCACCAGAAGGGATATTTGAAATCACATTTCCTTCTGGCTAGCCCCATTAGCCAAGTGTTGAGGTAATTCCTTCTAGAAGGTTCTTTCTATGGTTGTTACTGCTACGTAAGGTCACCGGTGCCCAGTCGTCAGCCCTGTCTGCTGCTCTCACCGTCCCCTCTCTCGCTCTCGTGGTCTCTGTCTCACTCTCATCCTTGGCCTCTCATTCCAGCAAACATTTAGTGTTTTGAGCTGACACAGTTCTGGGTATAGTATGGTGACCCTGTATGTATAGGGGGTTAGGGTCACCGTTTCCTTTATTCCCTTCAGGGCAATGGTCCAACAAGATTCATGACAAATTATGAGGTGATAGGAAAGCAGGGTGCATGGGACGTGCCCTGGGGAGGACGGGGGTGGCTCACAGCCGTCTCACCTGCACCAGGTGGCTCAATGACCTGGACGAGCTGATGCACCGCCGGGTGAAGCTGCTGGGCGATTGCCTGCTGTGCTCCGCCTTCCTCAGCTATGAGGGCGCCTTCACGTGGGAGTTCCGTGACGAGATGGTCAACCAAGTGTGGCAGAGCGACATCCTGGATCGGGAGATCCCCCTGAGCCAGCCCTTCCGGCTGGAGAACCTGCTCACCGATGACGTTGAGATCAGCAGGTGCACGGTGGGCAGGGTCTCCGTGGGTGCACTGCAGAGTGGTGGCTCCCAGGTGTCACAAGGGTGGAGCAGCCTGAGGGCATTGGTAGACTGTCCCAGAAGGCTGACGCTGCTTGCCCTTGCAGGTGGGGCTCCCAGGGCCTGCCCCCGGATGAGCTCTCGGTGCAGAATGGCATCCTTACCACACGCGCCAGCCGCTTCCCCCTCTGCATAGACCCCCAGCAGCAGGCTCTCAACTGGATCAAGAGGAAAGAGGAGAAGAACAACCTGCGGGTAGGAGGCACCTCCCCGCCCCCAGGGCTGAGCTCTGGCTTTCCTTCCATGCAGTCCTAGGGGCAGGGGAAGAGAGCCACGCGCAGGCCTGGTTCCGTGCATTGACACAGGAGCCAAGTCCACCTGCAGCATTTTTGTCGTCCTCTGAAGAAATGCCGCAGCCCTCAGCCGGTACTGCCTGTCCCCTGGCCCCTGGTGGTCAGGAACTTCCTGCCCCCAGGGCTCACTGCCACCTGCCCTCTTCCTGCTTCCTCCTTCCATCTGTCTTTTTGGGTTTGAATGCTCTAGAACATAGAACACTGGAACCCCAAGCAGGTCAATTCGAAAGAGTGTTTCTGCAGGATCCTTGGGTTCTTACCACCTCCTCCAGAACGTCTTACCTCCTGGGGTGGTGACCTGTGCAGTCCCTGCACAGTACTACTCATGGCTGCAGTGGCTGCCACTGCCTCCCAGAGTTGGGTGCCGTGTGGTCAGCCATGTTGGAGAACTGCGGCCCCCATGGGCAGTGCTGCCTCTGCCTCACAGAGCCACATTGCATGGTGGGGCAGACCTCACAGGGTGTCTCAGAGACCCAGTGAACACGTGGCCATCTGGCCTCGGGGTTGCTGTGTACTGCTGTCTGAGGTGCTGTGGGCACGCAGGTGGCTTGGAGTGGTCTGTGCCGGAACGGCGCTGTGGGACAGCAGGGACTGCGCCTGGTCTGGGGTCCGGCTCTTCTCGTGTTCTGGTCCCCCACTAGCAGCAGGGGATGGCTGCTGCCTATCCAGGGCATGCATCCAGAGCTCTAGGTCCTGGCTATTTCTCTGCACACAGAGGAACTTGCAGGGATCCTGAGGAGGAAGGACTTGCTTCAAGACCCTTTGGAAACCCCCACCTACCATCACCCCCACTCCCACTCACTACCACCACCACCACCACCCCATCCCCACTCCCACCACCCCCACTACCACCCCACCCCATCCCCCGCCCACCCTCACCACCCCCACATGTGCACAGGTCACGTGGGTGGCAGGGTTGGGGAGCAGGCCTGGGAGCAGAGGAGTGGGGGCTGCTGGAAGTGCACTTGGGAGGGTTGAGCTGTGCAGACAGAGGGCTGACCATGGCGCAAGGGGGCTGTGGGACTGGGAGGTCTCCTGGGAGATGAAGTGAGAGTCCCTGGCCATTCACAGAAGCCGCTGAACAGTGTGTGTGCAGGAGGAGCTGCCCTGAGCCTAGCCACTGGGTGTCCCCAGGCTACATACCTGCTTGCTTTTTCAAACCTCCGTCTGGCCAGCGTGGCACCCCAGGACCATGTACCTCTCCTCTCCCCACTCTCCTCTGGCCAGCATGGTACCCTAGGACCATGTACCTCTCCTCTCCCCACTCTCCTCTGGGCAGCGTGGTACCCTAGGACCATGTACCTCTCCTCTCCCCACTCTCCTCTGGCCAGCGTGGTACCCCAGGACCATGTACCTCTCCTCTCCCCACTCTCCTCTGGCCAGCGTGGTACCCTAGGACCATGTACCTCTCCTCTCCCCACTCTCCTCTGGCCAGCGTGGTACCCCAGGACCATGTACCTCTCCTCTCCCCACTCTCCTCTGGCCAGCGTGGTACCCCAGGACCATGTACCTCTCCTCTCCCCACTCTCCTCTGGCCAGCGTGATACCCCAGGACCATGTACCTCTCCTCTCCCCACTCTCCTCTGGCCAGCGTGGTACCCTAGGACCATGTACCTCTCCTCTCCCCACTCTCCTCTGGCCAGCGTGGTACCCCAGGACCATGTACCTCTCCTCTCCCCACTCTCCTCTGGCCAGCGTGGTACCCTAGGACCATGTACCTGCTCCCTTGTTGCTCTCCATCGGCCTCGCGTTCTGGTGCCACCCTGCAGCTAGCCACATGCCTCCCGGTGTCCTGCCCCTCTCTTCCAGGTGGCCTCCTTTAACGACCCTGACTTCCTCAAGCAGCTGGAGATGTCCATCAAGTATGGGACCCCCTTCCTGTTCCATGACGTGGACGAGTACATCGACCCCGTGATCGACAACGTCTTGGAGAAGAACATCAAGTTCACGCAGGGGCGTCAGTTTATCATCCTGGGGGACAAGGAAGTGGACTACGACTCCAACTTCCGGCTCTACCTCAACACCAAGCTGGCCAACCCCAGATACCCGCCCTCAGTGTTCGGGAAGGCCATGGTGATCAACTACACGGGTAAGGGTGGCCAGCGGGCCTTGGGACTGGGGCTCTGAGGGCCGTGGGTCCAGGCCTGCTGACCCCACGTAGGGAGCAATTCTACAGGGTTGAGCTCAGCACCAGGCAGGCTTGGTGCCAGCCTTGTAGAGTGCATTTGCGTGTAGAGAGCCATGGTGATGCCCAGAGGCGGCAACCACAGCTGCTGACTGTGGGGCTGCGTAGGGCATCCAAGGACACGCTCTGGTCTGGGACTCTCCCCTTTGTCTCAATCCGTTGTGGGAAGAATCAGAGGCTGCCACCCATGTGTCTCCACTCAGCCACGTGTCACTCAGTCACTCAGGCCCCGCGGCCCCTGCTGGCCACAGCCACTGAAGGCCACCTGTGGTCCCCGCAGTCACACTGAAGGGCCTTGAGGACCAGCTGCTGAGTGTGCTGGTGAGCCATGAGCGGCATGAGCTAGAGCAACAACGGGAACACCTGATCCAGGAGACGAGCGACAACAAAAACCTGCTGCGGGACCTGGAGGACTCGCTGCTGCGGGAGCTGGCCACGTCCACGGGCAACATGCTGGACAATGCCGAGCTGGTGTACACTCTGGAGGAGACCAAGTCCAAAGCCATGGAGGTGCCTGGCCAGGGGAAGAGGAGGTTCCTAGCTGGGACTTCGGGGACCGGTTCACATTCCAGGGGTCCGGAGCGTCCACCCGGGACCCGTTGAGGTGGGCTTCCGCTCATCTAGGGGTTTGCATGATGGGAAAGGCTGCCTCCTCCGGGCTGTGCTATGGGAGGCAGGTGTCCCGACGGTGTTCGCAGGGACTCAGCCCACTGAGGCTGGCAGAAAAGCTGGCAGAAGGAGCTCAACACCCCTGGGAGTCCTCAAGATGCTTTCTCTGCATTTCTGGGCTGTGTAAGCTGTGTCAGCTGTATCTTCCAGTTCCTCCCATGACCACAAGACCACCCCATCCCCGGGGACTCGCAGGGAATCTTCCATGTTCCCAGGAGCACGGTTCTGGGAGTTCCTTGAGTCATATACCTGCCTTGGGCCGGCTCTGGTAGCCCAGGGAGCACCAGTTTGGGATGGCTAAGTGTGTGACGCTCCCCTAGAGACGTAGGGTGCTGAGGAGTGGGCCCCCAGACCCCTGCCCACCCCTCCAGCCATCCTGGTCCCGCGTGACCCGTGCCTTGCCCCCAGGTGTCCGAGAAGCTTAAGCTGGCCGAGAAGACAGCCCTGGACATAGACAGGCTGCGTGACGGCTACCGGCCGGCCGCCCGCAGGGGCGCCATCCTCTTCTTTGTGCTCTCTGAGATGGCGCTTGTCAACTCCATGTACCAGTACTCGTTGAGCGCCTTCCTCGACGTGTTCGGCTTGTCGCTCAAGAAGTCGCTGCCAGACTCCATCCTGCTCAAGCGGCTGAGGAACATCATGGACACACTGACCTTCAACATCTACAACTACGGCTGCACGGGTGAGCCCAACGGGGCTGTAGCAACGGGCTTGCCTTCCTCCCCCAAATGCGCTGGGGCCCGTGGTGCACAGGGCATGTGGCTCGCGGCTCGTAGCGGGAGGCGCAGAAGTTTGATGCTGTGTGCCACTTCCCACAGGGCTGTTTGAGAGACACAAGCTGCTGTTCTCCTTCAACATGACCATCAAGATTGAGCAGGCCGAGGGCAGGGTGCCCCAGGAAGAGCTGGACTTCTTCCTTAAGGGTAACGGCGCCCCTTTGCTTCCTGCCCCCTCCTCTGTGTGTCCTGGTGCCAGTCCGTGCAGGGCAGCCCAGAGCAGCGGCATGTCCTCATCTCTCCCTGGGACCCCAGCTTCTGCCAGGTCCCGGGCCGGCTGGACTCAGAGCCTTTGACCTGGGTCCCTGGTAGTGACCAGGGCAAGCTGATGCTGCCGCCTCGTTCTCGACCTGTCCTGCTCAGTGGACTTGTCCAGAAACAAGCGAGGCCAACGTGGCGGCATGGGCAGCACAGCGACTGCTGACCCCTCTCTTTCTGCTGTGGTCAGGGAACATCTCCCTGGAGAAGAGCAAGCGTAAGAAGCCGTGCACGTGGCTGTCTGACCAGGGGTGGGAGGACATCAACCTGCTGTCGGAGCTGTTCGCAGACACCTTTGGGAACCTTCCTGATGACGTGGAGAAGCACACTGCCACCTGGCAGGAGGTGTGGCCACCTGCTCTTCCTCCACCCCACTCCCCTACCTTCCAGCCGTCTTCACACCTAGATTGAGCCCTGGCGCCACGCGAGGGACCCATCCAGAGTGGGGGCAGTGCCTTCTGAGTGCCTGGCCAGGGGTCTGCTTTGTCTCATTCAGGCAGTGGACTGGGAGGACCATCAGTCTGTCCAGCCATCTGTCACTTACCCATCTGTATCTATCCATCTACCCATCTGTCCATTGTATTCACTGCTCCCTCCATCTCTGTCCACCCACCCACCTGTCTGCCCTCCTATCCATCCTTCCACCTGTTCACTCACCCACCAGGTACCATGTACTTGATGAGCATGAGAGCCTCAACAGTGAATAAGACTCGGTCCCTTCCCTTCTGCAGCTGGAGTCTCTGGTGTGGGAAGTGTTAGAGCAAGTTCCGCATGGCTGGGGTCGGGGGGGGGGGCTCCTGCGTCTGCTGATTCTCACCCCTTTACGCTGGCCTTGGGCACTTCACACCAAAGCGGGCTTTGCTTCCTGCCAGTGGTATGACCTGGATTCCCTCGAGCAGTTCCCGTTCCCGCTGGGCTATGACAGACACATCACCGCCTTCCAGAAGCTGCTCATCCTGCGCTGCTTCCGCGTGGACCGTGTGTACCGGGCCGTGACTGACTACGTGACTCTGACCATGGGAGAAAAGTGCGTGCATCCCTCTGGGGTGTTGGCCCTGGCTGGGGCTTGGGAAGAGGAGTGTTGCTCCCTGGTCCCCCAGACTGCTCTGGGAGTGATGGGCTCCCCAGGTTTCTGGGCCACAAATTTCCTGGTAGCTACCACAGACAACACCAAACATAGCGCCTTATGGAGGGCCTGGGGGACCGAGGAAGCTCAAGTGGCACTGAGCACAATACCAGCAGGAGAACTCACAGGGGCAGCTCAGCTGCACCTTCATGGCTGGCAGCAGGAAGAGCAGGGGCTTGGGTGGCCCTGCCAGCCAATCCCTGGTCCATGCAGGCTGCCACTCTCAGCCCCAGGCCACGGAGGGCAGGTGACAGAAGGGCTGTAATGGTGAGACCCCCGGCACCTTGAAAGAAGCCAAGTCAGAGTTTTGTGTGATATCTCTTGACAGTTGGATGGCCACCACTGCAGGCTACTACCAAACAGCTGGGGTGGGCACTGTACACAGAGGCCATCCACACCCTGTATCTATATGTCTGGGATTGGTTCTTGTCTCTGCTCCTGGTCCAGTTTCTGGCTGAAGCACCCGGGGCACAGATGGTGAAGGGCCAGGTCCTCCGGTCCTGCCACCCATGTGGGAGACCCTGACGGAGCTCCTGGTTTCAACATGGCCCAGCCCTGGCTGTTGGGGCCCTCTAGGGAGTGAATCAGTAGATGGAAGAATCGTTCTCTCTACATGTCAAAAAAATGAAAATGAAATAAGAATCAAAACCTCACAAGTGACTCGTACTGGGCGATACAGAGAGAAGCTGCTTCGGTGCTGTTTCTGGCACCAGCATCTGGCCATGTTGCTACCAGGCAGAGGTGGAGAGGGAGGCAGCCGTGTGCGTGAGGCCCAGGCACCCAGGGCGGCCCCACTTGGTGAGAGCCTGCATTCCTGAGGCCATGCTGGGCCTGGGAGCCCTGCCATGGTGATGCTCGGCCCTGCTGGGCCCCGTCTCTTCTCAGACTCGCCACTGCCTGGGGGTTAAGCCAGGCCGACAGGTGGCCGTGCCACTGTCTGCCCATGAGGGTTCCTTGTGGTTCTGCTACTTTTAAGGTTCTTTTATTTGAAAGGAAGAATGACAGGGCTGGGCAGGGATGGGGATTGAGCCGTCCTCTCCCTAGGTGGGCGCAGTGGCTGTGCCTGGACCAGGCTGAAGGCAGGAGCCTGGAGCTCCTCCCAGGTCTCCCACATAGGGGGCAGGGGTCCAGACACGGGGGGCCCGTCATGGGCTGCCTCTCCAGCAGCCTGAGTGGAGGCTGCAGCTGGCCCAGCTGAGCCTGTGTGGGCCTTGCTGGTGTGACTGGCAGGTACGTGCAGCCCCCGATGATCAGCTTCGAGGCCATCTTTGAACAGAGCACGCCCAACTCGCCCATCGTCTTCATCCTGAGCCCCGGCTCTGACCCCGCCAGCGACCTGATGAAGTTAGCCGAGCGCTGCGGTTTTGGAGGAAACCGCCTCAAGTTCCTGGCCATGGGTCAAGGTCAAGAGAAAGTAAGAGGCAACTGGGGGTCCTTGGGTGCATTCAGAGCGTGTTGCACTGAGCTGTGGGCCCTGCTCACACTTCCAACACAGGGAGCCCCAGGCTCAGGCAGGCGATGTGGGTCATGAGACCCGCCCATGGGCCACTGCTGTCACCCTTGGTCCCTGGCCCCCCACTGCCCTGAGTGGTCAAGGTCAGCAAGGCCCCAGCAGCATGCAGGGCAGAGCCATGGCATACACCCACGCATGCCATTTAAGATGCTCCAGGGAGCACCATGGGGCCAGCCTGTGTGGGACAAAGAGTGCTGGGAAAGCCTGGGAGTGAAGCAGTAGGGTTACCATGCCAACGCTGGGTTAGCCGGCAGGCGAGCCAAGGGCACTGGTGCCCACCTCCAGGTGATGCTGCAACTCTGCCTCAGGGATGTGAATTGGAAGAATTTGGGGCTGTTGGAAGGGGGAGAGGTGTGGGTGCCCCACACTTGCTCAACCTGCAGACTGGGAGTGTCCAGACTGGGAGTGTCTCTGGCTTTGGGACACCAGCCTCGGCTCACCGCCCCCCCCCCAACCCTGGTACAGGTGGCGCTGCAGCTGCTGGAGACAGCTGTGGCCCGTGGGCAGTGGCTGATGCTACAGAACTGTCACCTCCTGGTCAAGTGGCTGAAGGACCTGGAGAAGTCACTGGAGAGGATCACCAAGCCACACCCCGACTTCCGCCTGTGGCTCACCACGGACCCCACCAAGGGCTTCCCCATCGGGATCCTGCAGAAGTCCCTCAAGGTCTGGCATTGGGATGGGCATCCCCTGCACCAGCAGCCTTGTCCCCTGTCTGTGTGTGTGCACAGTGAACACTCAGAGTATGCACAGCCTGGAGGGTACCTTATCAATCCCCTCTCCCCCTTCATCTCTGGGAGGAAGCTGCTGTCCCCTGGTGACTGGACTCCCAGGCCATCTCTGCCACTTCTGCAAGTGGCCATGACAACGTCTAGTGGGCTGTGCACCAGGGCCACACCAGTTGACCCCCACAGTCCAGGGCTGCATGCAGAGGTCCCAGGAGGCCTCAGGCCCCTCTGACTGCTCCCCCAGGGGACGTTCTTCTGGAACATGTGGGAGAAGATGCAACGGCTTCTGCTCACTGCTGGGGACCCCAAGGTTTAGGGTTATGTCCTTGAGACACTGGTAGTGCTGGCTCCACATGGCGGCACTGTGGGGAGACTGCCAGGGAGACAGGCTGCTCGAGCTGTGTCCCCTCTCCCTCAGGTTGTCACGGAGCCGCCCAATGGGCTCAAGCTGAACATGAGGGCCACCTACTTCAAGATTACTCAGGAAATGCTGGATCAGTGCCCACATGCCGCCTTCAAGTCCATGGTCTACGTGCTGGCCTTTTTCCACGCCGTGGTACAGGAGCGGAGGAAGTTCGGCAAGATCGGCTGGAACGTGTACTATGACTTCAACGAGTCCGACTTCCAGGTGCCAGCTACTGCTGCCTTCCCCACCCCTGCCAAGTCCCAGCCGTGGTCACCGATGGCCGGGGACACCTCCTGCCTCCGTGCGCTGCTTTCTCTCTCATCGGGCTGTAACCCCTCTCCTAAGGTCTGCATGGAAATCCTCAACACGTACCTGACAAAAGCCTTCCAGCAGCACGACCCCCGCATCCCGTGGGGCAGCCTGAAGTACCTCATTGGGGAGGTAGGAGCTCCTGGGAACCCTGGACGGCTGCAGCTGGACCAGGCCATGGTGCCCTGGGTCCTTTCTCACTGCTGCTCCCCATGGTTGCGGGTCTCTGAGGCCCTGTGACATCAGCCCGGCCCAGCCTGGGGGCCTCTCAAGGCCCTGGGGGCCTCATGCATGGGGGTACTTGAGCCAGATAGTGGCCTCACCAGGCCGTGGGCCTGTCCACCAGCTCCAGGGACAACTTTGACCCTGAGCCGGGCGACTGCTAACTTCACTGGTTCGGTTCTGTTTTGTTTTGTCTGATGTTCAGTAGGGGTTTCTGGTTGCCCGTGGACCCTACCGTTCCACTCCAGTGCCACTCTGGGCCCGATGCTGGGGAGATCTGTCTGCAGCTCCTCCATGCTGTGGGGCCCGAGGTTGGAGCTGCGCAGTGGCCAGGTGGGGAGGAGCTTGCCCGGGGCCTAGCAGACAGACTGCCAGCCCTCACTGGTCTCCGTTTCAGGTCATGTATGGGGGACGCGCCATCGACAGCTTCGACCGTCGCATCCTGACCACCTACATGGATGAGTACCTGGGTGACTTCATCTTTGACACCTTCCAGCCATTCCACTTCTTCTGGAACAAGGAGGTGGACTACAAAATCCCCACTGGGGATATAAAGGAGAAATTTGTTGGTGAGATTTCTCTCGTATGTTGGCCAAAGGCAGGGCCTTGATGGCTTCTAGAATCACAGGGAATGTGAGGAAGCCTTCTCAAAATTTTTAAATTTCAGTTGACAAAGGAAGGTGGGGGTGGGAGAGTTATCTTCCATTCGGTTACTCCCCAAATGCCTGCCACAACCTGGGCTGTTTAGTCTGAAGCCGGGAGCCGGGAGCCGTGTCCATGTCTCCTGCGTGGGCAGCAGAGGCCCAAGCACTTGAACCATCACCTGCTGTCTCCCAGAGCCGCATTAGCAGGAAGCTGGACTGGGATTGTAGTGGCTGGAGCTTGAATTCGACACTCTTGACATGGGCTGCAGTCCCCATGGTGTTGTAACTGCTGTGCCAAACACCTGTTTCTAAAGTTTGTTAAAGTGCTCTTCTGTTTCCAGTGGCTGCCTTGGTAGCTCTCCCAAGCCTAGCCAGGCTGGGGCTACATGCAGGTCAGACCTGGTCCCTTAGTGGGCCTGTGAGGGGACCTGACAGCCACGGGAGCCAGGTCAAGCCTCCTACCCGGGGACAGTGCAGCTGCAAGCTCAGTGGGCATTTGCATTCGGAGCTGTGTCTGCGCGTGCCTCTGTGTGTGTGGTATGTGCGTGTGTGGATGGTATGTGTTCTGTGTGTGTGTGTGGTGTGTATGGAATAAACATTTCCACACTACAGTGCAAGTCTCAGCCATGCCCATCTGGGACCCTCCGGAACTGGGGTGGGTTTGCAGTGTGGCCTCTGTTCACTGTGGTTCTAGAAGCCATTGAGGCCCTGCCTCTGGCCAACACGCCGGAAGTGTTTGGTCTTCATCCTAATGCCGAGATTGGCTACTACACACAGGCAGCCCGAGATATGTGGGGGCACCTGCTGGAGCTGCAGCCGCAGACGGGTGAGTGACCTCCCTGGGCAGGCTGGTGGGTGTGGGTGCTCTGGGGATCCTCCACGGACTGGCACCTCGGGATGTGCTGTGCTGATTGTAGGGGAGTCTAGCACTGGTGTGAGCCGCGATGACTACATCGACAGCGTGGCCAAGGACATCGAGCACAAGATGCCCAAGGTCTTTGACCTGGACCAGGTCCGGAAGCAGCTGGGCTTTGGCATCTCCCCCACCTCGGTGGTGCTCCTGCAGGAGCTGGAGCGCTTCAACAAGCTTGCCGTGCGGATGGCGCGGTCGCTGGCTGAGCTGCAGAGGGTGAGCCTGGCATGTGCATGCACGATGGGGGAAACGGGGGGGGGCAGGCAGCGTGCACCACACTTGGGGTCGTCTCACCCCACTGCACTTGCTTTGGTCACAGGCCTTGGCAGGGGAAGTTGGGATGAGCAGCGAGCTGGACGATGTGGCCAGGTCCCTCTTCATTGGACACATTCCTAGCATCTGGAGGAAGCTCGCCCCCGACACCCTCAAGTCCCTGGGGAACTGGATGGTGTACTTCCTGCGCAGGTTCAGCCAGTACACATCCTGGGTGAGTGAGGGCAGCGAGCCGGCCTGGGGTCTCCGTGCTTTGCTCTGCCTCTGCTGCTCTCCACACACTGGGTTTTAGATTGTTTATCTGAGAGGTGCATGTGCACACACCCACGAGAGCAGCCTCCACCTGCTAGTTCATGCTAAGTAGTCATAGTGACTGGGGCTGAGTCAATCTGAAACCAGGGGCTTTTTCCAGGTCTCCCACATGAACACAGGAGCCCAAGGAGCTGGGCCATTCTCCACTGCTTTCCCAGGGGCATCAGCAGGAAGCTGGATCGGCAATTGGTGCAGCTGGGACACAAACCTGTGCCCTGCTATGCAATGCCCACACTCCAAGTGGCAGTTCAACCTGCCATGGCCTGTGCATTGGCTATCAGCTGTTCCGTCTTAGGTCATACAGATACGGCTCTCTCTTCAGGACATTCCATTTACGGATGTCCTGTGTCCTGGTTCCTCTGATGGACATCTGGGTGGTCATAGGACACGTATGTTCTGCCACATTCAGGGATGTGTGCCTCAGAATCCAGAGTCTGATATGCGTGTGTGTGCTGTGGCTGTCTCCCAGTGGGAGGGCCCACTGTGTCGCACACTGGCTGAAGAGCTGTGTGACAGTGCTGGCGCTACATCTCCCAGCTGCTCCTCTCTCCAGAGGAGGTTTAAACGTCTCCTCACCTGTCTTCAGGGCTCTCAGCTACAGAGACTCTCAGGAGACTCAGTCCTGTGCCACTGGGTTTCCCTTTCACACCTTTGACCCATCTGGCATTTGGCAGGCCAGCTGAATTTTATTCTCCATAAGGGCTGCCACTGTGCCCCTGAGGGGGACTTGCTAACCCTCTGGAGTTGCCCTTGACCCTGGCATCTGGTGGCAGCCTCCAACCCCAGCCCTCATTCTGCTCTACCTGTAGGTTACCGAGGGCGAGCCTGGCGTCATGTGGCTCTCGGGGCTGCACATCCCTGAGTCCTACCTCACGGCGCTGGTACAGGCCACATGTCGCAAGAACGGCTGGCCCCTGGACCGCTCCACCCTGTTCACGCAGGTCACCAAGTTCCAGGATGCGGAGGAAGTGAACGAGCGGGCAGGACAAGGTGGGCCTCTCCCTGAGCTGGCCTCCACAAAAGGGCCAGGCTGTGTCTGCTCACCACCTCCCTGAGCGGGCACAGGGCTTTCCTTCTCCATTGGGATCTGGGGTTCAACCTTGTTAGTTCCTGGGAAATGGGCTCCCAGTCAGCCTCGGCTCTGGACATGAATTGGGTCAGCAGCAGGCAGCGTCCTGTGAGCTGGGAGGCTACGGCTGTGTGGGAGCCATTTAGTTCTCTAACTTCGGCTGCCACAGGTGTTGGCTACCAGCTAGGCAGATGGCAGCTGGTGACTGCTGCTCCCTGCCCTGGGCACAGAGGCTCATGGGGCAGTGTCTGGACTGCCACCTTCCCTGAGGCCACTCGACGGACCCTTCTCAGCCTCTTCTTTGTGGCCAAGAGCCTGCTCTCATGGGGTTCCTGAGGCGCCAGCTCTGACTTGTGGGTCTTTGTGCCTGGATACCAAGTCCACACTTGCTCCTCAGGGTGGGGGAGGCGTGATCTGTGGGGTCCCTACTGTGCTGCTCAGAGCACGGGAATAGCATGGGAGAAGTCCGAGTGTGCGTGGGCAGCCGGCTGTGGGTGCTCCATGTGGCTAGCACTTCCCCTTCCGCCTGCAGGTTGCTTTGTCTCAGGGCTGTATTTGGAGGGCGCCGACTGGGACACAGAGGCAGGCTGTCTGATCAAGAGCAAACCCAAGGTGCTGGTTGTGGAGCTGCCCATCCTCAAGATCATCCCCATTGAAGCCCACCGCCTCAAACTGCAGGTGAAGGCCAGCTGCCGGCCACCCTGTGTGTGGCCACGTGCCGGGACCAGAGCTGTGCGGGAGGGCGTTGTGGGAGATTCCTGAAGGGGTGGCCTGTCTGAGCGTGCAGTGCCCAGCCACAGCCCTGCCTCCTCCGTGGCCCTCCCCTGCAGAACACCTTCCGGACCCCCGTCTACACCACCTCCATGCGACGCAATGCCATGGGAGTCGGCCTGGTCTTTGAAGCAGATCTCTTCACCACGAGGCACATTTCTCACTGGGTGCTGCAAGGGGTGTGCCTCACCTTGAACTCGGATTGACGTGGGGCCAAGGCCACGGCTGCTGTCCACCTGCTGTGTGCTCCCGGCGGGGCCGGCACTGCCGCCATGCCCCGTTCTTTGATGTCAGCCGCTCAGCTCTAACCAGAAAGCTATCCGTAACGGTTTTGTTTTTTAAACTCCTTTTCCAGGATTCTTGTACTCAACAAGCAAGCCCCCAGAGCCCCTGGGCTGTGGAGCTGTGTCAAGTCCTCACCTGCACTGCTGCCCACTCTGCCAGAGCTGAGGGGTGGTGTGGGGTCAGGCTCAGCAGGGCATCCAGGGCTTGCAGCCCTGGCAGGCCCTGGCAAAGCTCCAGCAGGTGCCATGGGCACCCACAGTTCCTCACCCTCCCACCCTGGGCAAGAATAGGACACAAGGCACAAAGAAGGCAGGTTGAGAAAATAAAGTTTGTTGGGATCTTGAACATTTTGGGAAACACTAACAGAAAAATATGCACACACATGGGGGCTGTAGTGACAGGAGTGGTCATGCCATCTTGGTCCTGTGACACGTGGGGGATGGCTGCTGCCCACGGCGGGCAGGGCTGTCGGATGGCACGGGTGTCTCCGGGGCCAGGGCTGAGGCTGGCGGAGTTGCTCGATGCGGGTGTGTGGCTCTCGGATGTCATGGACGCCGGTGGCGGTGCAGCCTGGGTCGCGAGCGTGCACATTACACCGCGTGGGAGCAGCAGCGAGTCGGCCCGCAGGTATCTGGCCACGGCAGTGGGTGATGCGCGTTGTTCTGCAGGGGCGTCATGAGCAGCACTCGGGGCTGGGGTGACGACAGTTTAGCATGCGTGGGACGGGGACACGAGGGGTGGATGGATTTCCTAGTACTCACAGTGCCTGCCGGGGCAGCGGCCGGGCCTCACACAGTTCTGTCCGTCCCTGAGTGCTTCCGCACCACCTTGCCTCCGTTCACCTGGTCCACCGCCAGCGTCTCCACCTCGGGCTGGGCCTGTGGCGGGCTGGCGTGGTGGATGCGGTGCGCCACCCCCACGTGGGCCTTGTGTGGCTTCTCGCGAGCTGGGCTGGGCTGCTCGCTGGCACCACGGTCGGAGGCGATGGGTGGGATGACCAGCGGCCGCTCCTTGATGAGGTGGACTTCCGCTGACTCCCGGGCCAGCAAGAAGGGGGTGGGGTCCGGCATGGCATCCACAGGCTCTCGCAGGAGCAGCTTGCGGCTCTCAGCCCCGAACCTGTAGACCTCCTCGAATTCAGGGTGCAGGGGTGCCGAAAGGCTCTTCTTCATGCGGCGGCGTGGCGTCTCGGGCAGCCTGTCCTTGGGTGGCGCGGGCTTGTAGCCTGCCAGCACGGGGCTGCCAGCTGGGCTGGCGTCCGAGGTGCTGGGGCTGAGCAGCTTCTTCTTGGTGGCGTGCAGCTGCGAGGTCAGGTAGGCGATGGTGCCGGCGCGCTGCTCCAGCTCGCTGGACAGCAGGCTCAGCTTGTGGCTGCGGCCCTTGAGCTCCTCCAGGTACTTCTTCTCGCGCTCACGCATCGTGTGTTCCAGCACAGCGATCATGGCATTCTTCTGCTCCAGCTCCTGCAGCAGCTCCTGGTTCTCGTCTTCCCGCAGCCGCAGCTGCGCCTCCAGCTCCTCACAGCGCTGCTTCAGCTCGCTGCTCCTGGACGCTGCATCTCCTGCAGAACGAGCCCAGGACCCAGCTGAGGGCTACCATGCCAGGGCAGCGGCCTTGGGCCTGCTTGCCTCCTAGGGGACCGGGGGCAGAGGCCTGTGCCCAGGGCCTTTTCCAGCTCCCTGCCCCCACTCTGAGAAGATGCCAGCAGTGACCAAGGCAGTTTCAGGTTCCATCCACGAGATGCCAACCCCCGGCCCCACCTACTAGGTGCCTCTCCTGCTCAGGGCGGTTTTAATCTGCAGCATGGAACACCTCTGTCTGCAGTGCGACTCCCCGAGGGGGGAGTGTAGGGGTGTCGGCCTGTCTAGGCCTTGTTCTGCACAGCGCAGCTCTTCTCTACTGCCTCATGCACCCACACAGGCTGCCCGCTGGCCGGGACCTGCTCACTGACCTGAGGGAGCCAGGCCCCAGCCAGGGAACTCGGTGTCCCCCTCATGCTGGCCAACCACACACCTCCCTCTCCTCTCTGCAGCCTGGCCTTCCCTCCGACCCACCCTGTATTTGGGAAATGGGCCGCCCAGGGTCCTGCTCCAACAGAATGCAGGTGACCAGGGCTGCTAGGCTCCACGCACACCCGAGCCCCAGCAGTGCCCTGCCTGTTGGCATGACCCCCCGGCCTACCCACACACCGGTGTCCATCTCCTGGGACACAGCCAGCAGCGCTCAGTGTCCTACTGCTGCGTGGAGCCTGTGTGTCCTACCAGCCAGCCCTGGCCTCCTTGAGTCCCCGGGGTGCCTGGCCTTGTCTGGACGTGGTGCTGGCCTGCTCAAGCTTGCGGAGTGCATGTGTGATGGCAGCCAGGGCTCTCCCTTGGATGAACCCAATTCTTTCATGACATCCTTTTTTTTTTTTTTTTTGCCCGAAACACAAATGACCCTGAAGGCCTCTGGGATTCAGTTAGACATAGAGATGGGACCAGTACTGTGCTGCCATGGACCCTGAAGGCCTCTGGGATTCAGTTAGACATAGAGATGGGACCAGTACTGTGCTGCCATGGGTAGCCACTGCCTGGCACTGGCACCTCCACACCTTGGCACCGATTTAAGGCTCAGCTGTATGGCTTGCAATCCAGTTCCCTGCTAACGCACCTAGGAAACCAGGTGACCCAGTACCTATCTCCCTGCCACTCGCCTGAGACCTGCATGGAATTCCTGGGTTCAGCCTGGCCCAGTTCCAGCTGTTGCAGCCATGTGATGGATTAAACCAGTAGAGGAAGGATCTTCTTCTCTGTCTCCCTGTTACTCTGCCTTTCAAAGAATCAGATCTTTAAAAAGCAGGGAGGGGGCCGATGCCATAGCCTAGCAGCTAAAGTACTTGCTTTGTACACGCTGTTATCCAATATGAGCGCTGGTTCATATCTTGGCAGCCCCACTTCCCATCCAGCTCCCTGCTTGTGGCCTGGGAAAGCAGTCAAGGATGGCCCAGTCTTGGAACCCTGCACCCGCATGGGAGACCCAGAAGAAACTCCTAGCTCCGGGCTCCTGGCTTCAGATTGGCACAGCTTCGGCTGTTGTGGCCACTTGGGGAGTGAATCATCGGATGGAAGATCTTCCTCTCTGTCTCTCCTCCTCTCTGTATATCTGACTTTCCAATTAAAATAATAAAAATCTTAAAAAAAAAAAAAAAAAGGCGGGGAGAATGAGACCTGGCTGCATGGCTACCTCTGGGGCCCAGGGACCCAGCTGAGCACTGCCCCTTGGGAGCCCTTGCTGCCAGTCTGGCAATGCAGCCCCAGCAGAGGCCGTCCAGACACATGCGTATCCTCCTGGGAAAGAACCCGGGCCTGGGCTCTCATGTCTCAGACTCTTGAGTGCTGCTGGGGGAGGAGCTGGCACCGCTGGCTCTTGTCCCTGACTCCAGAACTAACCTTGGGGCTCCGCAGCTCCTGTCCTGTCAGTTCTTTTTAAATGTGTTGTCGGTGTCGTCTACTTGAAAGGCAGAGTGCAGCCTCTGAGCTGCTGGTTCGTTCCCCACAGGCCCGCAACAGTCAGGGCTGAGCCAGGCTGAGTCCCGGAGCCGATGATCCCACCCGGGGCTCCCAGTGCCGGGTGGCAGGGGCCAGAGGACTGAGCTGTGACAGTGCGTGCTAGCGGGAGCTGGAACCAGGAGCCAGGCCCTGGAGCAGAGCGTGCCCAGACCTTGGCCATCACAATAGGACGGGGCTCCACCCACATCCTGTAGCTCCCTGGTGGAAGCAAAGTGAAGACTCCATCACCAGGGGGCAGTGTCGCCAAAGGGCTCCTCTGAGCCCTGCAAATCCTCAGCACACAGCCCCTGGAAGTGGAAGCCTCCTGAGGGACCCCACGCAGCAAGGGGCCCTGTAGACTGGCTGGGGTGCTAGGGAGGGCTTGGGAGAGCTCTGTCCAGAGTCTCCTCTGAAGTGCCCGCGAAGCTTGTTAGTACTGTCTGGTTACTGACAGCAGCATGGGGGATTGAACACGTTCCGCAGCTCACGCACAAATGATACCTGCAGCACGAAATCTGGTCACACAGGCCCAGCACAAGGGGCACACAGCTCCCGCTGTTGTCTTGGTCTCCTCCAGGTCAGCACTGAGAGGCCCCGGCTCCCTGCCAGGGCACACAGGGGGAGGGGCCGCTGTGCCCAGCCCCGCCCTCAGCCTCAATCACTGGGGTTTTGCACATTCATGGTCAGAAACGCATGACCGTCAGGAGCTGCAGTCACTGTCCCCAGGTTGCAGCTCCGGGGCTGCGCGGGCCCCCTGTGACCCACAGCCCACACTTCAGCCTGCCGCTGCCAGAGAGGAAAGCCACCGTCTAGCCACCAAGGGCGTCCCCTGGCGGGGACAGCACTTACCTATCTGTCCAGAACTTTTGACAGTCAGCTCGTATGTTAAGTCTACAAAGGAAAACACGTATGTTAACTCTGAGTTGTTTTCAGCTCTGAAAATGCGCAGCTGACCCCGGGCTCAGTTAGCCAGCCCTGCCCAATCGTGGTGGCTAAGGGGCGTCAGCCACTCTGGGCTGGGCAGCACTCAGAGGGGGACCCTTCTGCCTGCCCCCCAACCCAGAGCCATGAAATAGCAAGCTCTACCTAATACACAGGCTGTGTGTTGGCTCCAAAATGCACTGTCAAGTCTAATCAAGGTCCTTGTATCCCCAGATGCGCCCTGTGCCGTGGCTGCACCTGCAGCTCTGCCCTGCCCATGCCGGCTGGTACCTGTGCAGTGTTGCTGCAGCCGCCGGATCTCGGCATGCAGGCCCTTGAGCGTGCTGGCGTGCTCCCGCTGCAGGAACAGCAGGTTCTTCTGGGCGCTGTGCAGCTGGTTCTCCAGGTTTGTGGCTGCCATGCTGACATCCAGGTGGCCTGCAGGAAAGACAGTGGTCACTGCCACCTGCTCGCCTTGGCTTGGCACAGGCTGGACAGGAGGCCCAGGAGGCCCCAAGGTACCTGCTGCATGCCAGGGCCATGGTGTTACACCTGCACCACGTCTGGTACACGAGGAGCTGAGCCCTATGTGGGGGTCACTGCATGGGTCAATGAGGAACAGGGGTCACAGGCATAGACCCAGGTCTTGGGTGTCACCCATGGATTCTCCCACAGGCCACCAGTAACACGTGTGGTAGGGGAAAGATTGCCCCTTTGGCCCCATGAGGAAACCTGGCCCCAGCAGCGGCCTACATGTGGCTTCCTGGTGCTGAGCGGAGCCGAAGCAGGAGGGAGGAAGAAGAGGTCCCCGGGGCCTCGGACTCCTGGGAACCTGAGAGACTCGGAAGGCGCCGTCCTCCTAGCACTGTCACCAGTCATTGGGGACACTGTACAGTCCAGAGATGATGTGGACAAAACACAGTTCTCTATTCACTGGTTATTCTAACACAACTCAGAGCACACTGTCCCTAACTTGCTTTGCCAGGGGACAAACCCTGAAGGAACATGCTCCAAGGTTTTGCTGCCAGCTGGCAAGCAGGCAGCTCTGGACGCTGTCAGCGGCCCAAGCCCCATGGGCCGCTATGCAGGAGATACGTAGCCAGCGCTGTGTCTGCGTGCTGGTTCCAGAGCTAACAGCCAGCAGCGGCACCTGCAGGCACACACATCCACCCACACACCAGAGAGCAGGAAATGCTGTGGCTTTTTTTTTTTAAAGATTTATTTTTATTGGAAGGTCAGATACACAGAGAGGAGGAGAGACAGAGGAAGATCCCCCATCTATTGATTCACTCCCCAAGTGTCCGCAACAGCCAGAGCTGAGCCGATCTGAAGCCAGGAGCCTTTTCCAGGTGTCCCACAGGGGTGCAGGGTCCCAAGGCTTTGGGCTGTCCTCAACTGCTTTCCCAGACCACAAGCCAAGAAGCTGGATGGGGAGTGGGGATGCCTGGATTAGAATCGGTGCCCATATGGGATCCTGGCGCATGCTAGCTGAGGACTTCGGCTGCTAGGCTATGGCGCCAGGCCCAGGAAATGCTGTGTGCGAGGGGAGCAAGTGGCAGGTCCTGGACCAGGGCGAGCAGCAGCTGCGAAGGCTGACAGGTCTGTGGGAGGCCTGCACACACCTAGCTTCCGGGTCCAGGCTGTTGTTAGGAATATATCCGTGGGAAGTCCAAGTAAAACATGAAAGCAGGTAGCTGCAACAGCAGCCATCACGGAGCGTGAGGCAGCTGCACGGCTCGTGGGCCCTGAAGAGCTCCAAGGGCTGCTGCCCAGGCCTGCCTGCCTTGGCTTGTGCCCGCCTTGCCAACTTTCCACTCTACAGGCATTCTCCCTTGGGAACCCTAAGGGGCCATCCTTTCCAGATGGGACCCCACTGCAGTCTGCTCCGTTGCCCTAGTGGCATGGCCTTCCCAGTGATGGACAGTCACTGACCACCTCAGCAAAGGGCTGGGTCTTTTCCCTTGGCCTCTGTGGGACCATCCCTGCCTGGCCCAGTGCTGGACTGGCAGATGCCTGCAGCCCGGCACACCCCTTTTCCAGAGTTCAGGGGAGCAGGAGGAATGAGACCCAAAGGGCACAGCTGGATGAAGCCACATCTCTCCTCACTAGGAACCAGATCTCGGACAGGAAGGGCTGCAGCTCTCGGAAAGGGAGGCCTGGGGTAGTTGGAACACTCCTCCACTCTCCTGTGACCACAGCTTGACGCAGCCGAGACCTGCATGCACTCTCCCGCCCTGCTCCCACACACACACATTCCTCTGCTCTGGTCCTGGCCAGGACACATGGCCTGTCCAGAGGCCCCTCAGACCCCCCGGCCTCTGGGCATCGACAGCCACTCGGTGCTTCCGTCTCTGCTTGTACCAGCTCCAAGTGCTCTCCTACCACCTACCATCACCGGGCCAGAGAATACAGCTGGCCAGTGCAGCCGGGCCCAGCAGCTTCTCCCGGCTCCCAGGCCCATGGGCTGGCGCCTGACTTTCATGCAGAAATCAAGATGTGCTTTCATGCTCTAACGAGCAGAGGTCTAAACCACGTGGGGGCCCACAAAGCCAGACCCCCACACAACACACTCCTACGCTCTGTTGCAGGTCAGAAACCCAAACCCAAGAAAGCACTGTTGGCCACCCCACAGCACACACCTGTCTGGTTTTTACTTCCGGCCCAGTTTCCTGCAGGTTGGTGGAGGGGGGCCATCGTGGGCCAGGCCAACACCTTTGTGAAGCGGCAAGGTCAGCTTGGGAACACAGACTCAGACCTGCCACCCAAGCCACAGAGGTGTCCTGAATTTGGCGGTCCTGGCAGCTGTCAGCGCCAAGGGCAAAGAGAACATCCCTGTCCTTCCTCTCCCAGGCCAGGAGCCCACTGGGGCAGAGGGTACCACTCAGCCCAGGCACCAGCTGCCAGCAACAGCTCTGATGGCACAGTGACAGGAACCCAAATCTGACTTTTTTTTCTCCTTTTGAAAATATGCTTTTTCTTTCAGCACCTCTCCTACACACACACACCCACCTAGCCCACATACACTCTGGCTGGGCCTCCGTGTCACCCCTCTGAGTACAGCACCAGCCCTGCTCTACCCCAGCATGCGTGCCACATGCTCTGGGAACCTGCCTGCTCAGCCAGCCCCTGCCTTTGTCCACTGGGTCCCCTCCATGCTCAGTGTCCTCTCCCCACCCTGCCCCGTGTCTGGAACCCCCTTAGGACTCCGACTCCACCTCTCATCTCCTTGCCTAATGAACCTGCACCCTTCCTGCATGTCTGACTCACATGTGATATATGTGCTGTAGGTAATTTTACACCAGAATGACAAAGCGTGACCACAGAATGCCGCGGGGCACTGAGGAACACTGCGCTCACTGCACACTGTGTGGCAGGCGAGGCTGGGAGGAGTGCTGGAAGGTGGCCATGTACTACATGTCTTAGGGGAAAGAAGAGGGGTGCCCTGTCAGGGAAGGGTCTGCCCTCTGACACGGGCCTTGTTCCTGGGAGCTGAATGTATGGACTGTGGAAGAAGGGTAATCATTTCAAATCCACAGAAGCCCACAGCACAGGTCTCAGGCAGTGGCTCTGAATTAGTTATGGCAGGGCTATTTTAAATTCTAGTCATGAATAAGTGATGGCCTCGTCATGCCAGCTTGTTCCTGCCAGGAAGGCTGGAGCCGCTGGCGCAGTCTCCTGACCACCGCAGCACCCCAGTGTCCTGCACCAGCAACTCGAGAACTTTCTGTTCTGTCCCGGTGTCCTGTAGCTCAGGAACGAAGGCACCACTACAGGGGTTCAGCCCCAGCGAGGGGGACCGTCCCCTGCAGGAGGCCCGAGGTTGGAAGGACTCCTCAAGATGAGCTTTGCCCAGACTCAAAACAGAGTCTGGCCAAGGGAAGCTGGGCCTCCGTGTCACCTCTCCGCCCGACAGCTCACTCACAGGGGTACTGCATGTTAAGTGTAACCAGGCATGGGCCAGGCACGCCAGAGTGCTCCCTAATGCCAGTGGTGCACCCCTCAGTATCAACCTCCTGCCGTGCCCTGGGCCCGAGGGATGCCCTGCACATCAGCTGAGTGTGGGAATGAGCTGGCAAGTCAACAGCACTTCCTTCCTCAGAGGGACACAGAAAAGCAAACAGCAACTGCCCCGTGGCCCTCGTCCCCCACTTGCCTGGGGAGCAGTCACTCCAGGAAGCAGAGAGAGCATGAGAGCAAGCACGGAGCCCTCGGGGACAGCAAAACCTACTTCTTCCTTAGAAATAACCTACAGTCCTCTACCAGAGGCTAAAAAAGGCTCAGGCTAATTAGGCCAAGGGCTCTCGGGCCAAACGACCTGCCTTTAAGAAAGGAACCTTCTTTGCCATCTCTGAAAATGAATGATTTTGAATCCACAGCCACCTGCATCAACAGCCTGCTGCAAGCTGTGGGATCCAACTGCCCTACTTACAAATGCGTGGGAGAACTCCACCAGCGAAGGGACCTGTAGATCCCAAAGTCAGGCAGCCAGAGGAACAGGCCAAGGAAGCACCATGACAAAGGGGAACAGAAAGCACTGAAAGCCATTGTGCCTGGACCATGATCGTGTCTGGAGTCATCCTTCGAGAACTGGGGCTTTTCTCACAAGAAAGATGGGCTGGGGAACGTGCTGAAGAGCTCTAGGTGCAGGTGGGAACCCAGGGGCCTCTCCGACTTGCACCTTCCGTGCCCTGGCCTTCCTCCTTTCTGACACGAGGGACCATCCAAGCACCGCAGAGAGCAGGAGGGCTCTTCCAGATAAAACACCAACACACACAGGAGTGGCTCACCTTGCTACCATGACAGACAGCAGACACTGTCTTCTAAGAGGGATGTTTCCAGAAGCTAAAAGAGAACCCAGAAAAAAGCTGCAGCTGGGGCCCGGCGGCATGGCCTAGCAGCTAAAGTCCTCGCCTTGAACGCCCCGGGATCCCATATGGGCACCGGTTCTAATCCCGGCAGCTCCACTTCCCATCCAGCTCCCTGCTTGTGGCCTGGGAAAGCAGTTGAGGATGGTCCAAAGCTTTGGGACACTGCACCCGCGTGGGAGACCCAGAAGAGGTTCCTGGTTCCTGGCTTCGGATCGGAGCAGCACCGGACATTGCGGTAACTGGGGAGTGAATCATCGGACACAAGATCTTCCTGTCTCTCCTCCACTCAGTTATATCTTTGTAATAAAAATAAATTAATTTTAAAAAACCTGCAGCTTTCACCCTGAGATCCTCAACAGGAATGTCATCTGCATGCCTGTCAACACAGCTAGCACAACATTGACCTATGCAGATGCGATGCACATCCTCACACACTGACCTACAGACACGACACACGTTCACACACTGACCTACACAGACATGACACCCATCCTCACACTGACCTACAGACACGACACACGTCCTCACACACTGACCTACAGACACGGCATACGTCCTCACACACTGACCTACAGACACGACACACGTCCTCACACACTGACCTACAGACACGACACACGTTCACACACTCTGACCTACACAGACATGACACCCATCCTCACACTGACCTACAGACACGGCATACGTCCTCACACACTGACCTACACAGACACGACGCATGTCCTCACACACTATTGTACACACCATCTCACACTGACCTATGCACAGATACAATATATGCCCTCACACACCTGGGATAGTCCACACAGCAAAAACCACGGTCAGGGACCAATGATGGCTCAGTGGCTAAATTCCAGCCTTGCATATGCCAGGATTGCATATGGGTGCCATTCATATGCTGACTGCTTCACGTCTTATCCAGCTCTCTGCTTGTGGCCTGGGAAAGCAGCAGAGATGCCCCAAAGCCTTGGGACCCTGCACCTGAATGGGAGGCCCAGAAGAAGCTCCTGGCTCCTGGCTTTGGATCTGATTAGCTCTGACCATTGTGGCCATTTGGGGAGTGAACCAGTGGATGGAAGATCTTTCTGTCTCTCCTCTGTAATTCTGACTTTCCAGTAAAAATAAATAAATCTTAATACATGCAAACACACAGCAAAACAAACTCAACCATGGTCAGAGCTGTGTAATGGGCCCGGTTTGAAGTGCAGCGGGTTACGCTGGAGTCATGGCTTCTCTGTGATCTCACTTCCAGCTAATGTGCCTGGGAAGCGGCAGAAGGCGGCCCCAAGTGCTTGGATCCCTGGTACCTCTGTGGGAGACTGAGATGGAGTTCCAGGCTCCTGGCTTCAACCTGGACCACACCTGGTTGTTGTGGCCATTTTGGGGAGTGAACCAACTGATAGAAGCTCACTCATGCCCTCTCCTTCTGTCACTTTGCCTTGCAAATATATATATATATATATATATATATATAGTGTATACATACACACACACACACACACACATATATAAAGGTATATAGGGGCCGGTGTTGTAGTGTCCAGTATATCTCATACAGGTGCTGGTCTGCATCTCAGCTGCCCACCTTTGACCCAGCTCCTTGCTCATGGCCTGGGAAGAACAGTGGAAGGTAAAAGAAGTACTTCAGCCCCTCTCAGCCCCGGGGGAAGACCAGAGGGAATTCCTGGTCCCAGCCCAGCTCAGCCCTAGCAGCTGAGGCCATCTGCGGGATAAACCAGCGCGTGGGAAATCTCAGCCGTTCCCCTCTGTATAATTTTCAAATAAGTAAATCTTCAGCAAAGGAAAAAACACTATATGTATAGCATCATCATGTTTTAAGATACACAGCCAACAGAAAAATCCTAGAAAGGAAATATGACGAAGTGTTAACAGCACGTGTGTCAGGGTGGGTTAAGGTGATTTCACTGAACAATTCTATTTTGGTACTACCTAAATCTCCTTTAAAGATAACATATAGGGCCCGGCGCCGTGGCCTAGCGGCTAAAGTCCTCGCCTTGAAAGCCCCGGGATCCCATATGGGCGCCGGTTCTAGTCCCGGCAGCTCCACTTCCCATCCAGCTCCCTGCTTGTGGCCTGGGAAAGCAGTCGAGGCCCAATGCATTGGGACACTGCACCCGCGTGGGAGACCCGGAAGAGGTTCCTGGTTCCCGGCTTTGGACTGGCGCTCATCGGCCCGTTGTGGCTCACTTGGGGAGTGAATCATCGGACGAAAGATCTTCCTCTCTGTTTCTCCTCCTCTGTGTATATCTGGCTGTAATAAAATGAATAAATCTTTAAAAAAAAAAAAACATATTACTTCATAGGCAGAAAAAATGCAAAGCAGATTTTCTTTAAAAACTAGCCATTATCCACTAACCAAGTGAGAACACGCTTTGGGAGCATGGCTGCAGGGTCATCTTGGACTGCTGGAAAAACGAATGGGACGGAAATGTTTACAAAAGCCACCACTTGCGCTCTCGAGACAAGCAGCAAATGGCCTGAGGCCCCAGGGCACACCCCCCATGCATGGCACACTCCTGTGGTTCTCCGGCATTGCTATCGTAACACAGGAGACCTAGCACGAGTGCTTTAGGCCCCAACAGGCCCCAAGAGCCACTCCCTGGCAGAACACTGAGGCTCCTGGACGTGATGGGAGGTCTGCGACCAGACACAGAAGTGTGCAGGGCCCGCAGGCAGGGCCGTGGCCACTGGAGCCTACAGCATGCAGCTCCTGGCTGGGTTTCCCTGAACCCTGATCACCTCAAATGGTGAGAGGTCTGTTCGGCTTCTGTTTAAAAGCCATCGTAAGTGTCTATGTGCTGACAACACGTCTCACGAGGAAAGCAACTGTACTTCAAACTGCTCACGGTGGGTCTCCACGGGGCTGCTGGGCCCAAGAGTGGCTGGGGCCATGAAGACCCAGGGCCCAGCACCCGTGCAGACCCCATCCTGGGCAGCGGAAATGTGGTTCCCATCTCCTGCCCCTTCAGGCAGGGCCATGGGGGCTGCTCAGGCCCTGCTCACTCTGCTCCCACGCTCCTCCTGTCCTTCTGGGGCAGCTCCCAGGGTGAAGATACTCCAGGGATCACCCAAATGACCCCATTTCAAAAGCTGCAGCTGAAAACACTGGTGACTGGACAGCAGGGCCCTTTGCCAAAGTGAGCCTTGAGCCAGAGACCTGAGAACTCGTCAGCTCCTACGGGCGGCCGTTCCTGCAGGAAGGGACGAGCTGGCTCTCTTACTCCTATAGGGGACAACTGTGAGTGCAGGTTCACACCATCTACTAGCTCATGACTGGATGTGGCGACCCCAACCACCACACATCCGTTCACACCAAGGAAAACAGCTACAGGTGTCACCTCCTCCAACCTGTGGATCGTGGTCTGAACTGCAGCTCCCAGGCCATGAAACCTCATTCACTTGCTTTAAAAATCTCCCTCAATGGCCTACCCCACGGCAGGACCTGCTCCCTCACTCCGTGGGTCGGCAGAATAATGCCCCACTGTAAGGGAGGAGAGGTACCCATCAGCTGACCCATATGCTCCAGCAAGGCCAGCCCAGTCTCACACGTGGTTTGCAAGAAGCTGACCAGACCAGAACCTGTTTAGCATCTGAGGCGTGGCACTCACGGAAGGACTCCAGTTTGTGAGCACCATCTTGTCATCTTGTAGATTGCGAGCTGTGTAACAAGGCACCCCGTCCCCACTGGCATCCAGCTCTACCCAGCAGGCCCACAGACAGCTGCAGTGCAGGGAGGCTGTCAGGAAAGCCTCCAGGCCCAGACGCGGAGTCGGTCACTGCAGGCCTCCCGAGCGTGAGCTGCAACGTTACCTGTCTTCATCACACGACTCTCTGGAATCATACAGCTAAAGTACTGACATTCTTCAAAGAGAAACCTATCCCTTCAGGAAGACAGTTACCATTCCCTAGGTCTTCACTCACGGCAGCCTTCTGTGAGCGGCCTTGGTGTGTCCTCCGGAGGCTGCCTGACCCTCCTGCTCCGCATCTGGGGAGGTGGTGGTCCCGATGTGGCGCCGTCTGTTCTCAAGCGTCTCCTCACATGGGCTGCCTGTGCTGTGCAGGTCAGGGGGGCACGCTGACAGGTGACACTTCAGACTGGCTCCCGAAACGTACCTTCTAAGTTCTTTCCTCTTTATTATGTCAGGGGACAGGAGAACTTCCAGAGTCAAACATTCTAGATCTTTAGGGAGGCGTCCATTGTGTTTGGGGAGGAGAAAAACTCCCCACACAGCCTCTACCCACCAAGACCCAGGGGCAACTGGGCAAAGCCAGAGGGAACCAGACGTGCCACTGCTGTACTTGCCATGGTGGAGCGAGGGAAGGGGTGACTGTCCGTTCCAGCACACAGGTAGACCTGCCACTGACCCGGCAGGAGCACACACCAGGAACGGAGGCAGAAACAAGCGGCCTTCAGAGACAAGACGCTACGTGAGCAGCTGGGAGAGGCTGGCCAGAGGAACTCCCTGCTCCATCCGACGCTCACCAGTCACGTCAAAGCACACAGGATGACCAGTGGCCCCTTCACTGTCCTTGTCCTCAGGAGGGGTCACCACCTGGCACCTATGTTCAGCCACTCTTCCCGGGTGCCCAGCTGGCCGGCTGCCCTCCTGCCCCTCCAGGGGCCACTCACAACCCTTGGTCATCATGCACTCGTTCTTTTGGGACCCATTCGATTCAGATTCCCTTACCACAAGTGGCTGCCCACAGCCACACTCAGGGAAGATTCCCACTAGAGTGCCTGGTCCTTAGGTCAGCTGTACTGATGTCTTCCAAGCAATCGGCTCCCCTCCGCCCGTGGGTCAGTCAGCACTCGTGTGCAGCATGAGCAGGTTGAGCGTGGCGGCCACTTCCCTTGTTGCTCAGAGGCTGAAGCAGCTCTCATCTCAGGGCAACAGCTGCTACGTAGAGCATCTCCCCAACCCCAATGCCCTTTGAGATGTGTCCACTGCACTTAACAGCAGGCACCACTGGACACAGGCTGGGTTCACTCATGGTGCCCACTGTGGGTAAAGGCAGCCTGGCAAGAAGGCACTCAGAGACACTTTCCAACCACAAGAAGCCTCAGAAAGCCTTGATGAATATCGCACCTGTGGCTGCACTGGCCAGCTGTCGGAGGGCCAGGCCTGAACCAGTCACTCTCAGAACAGCCGTGCATACAGGCACAAAGGTGGGGTGCTTTAAGGAGCCGAGGCCCTGCCTGACTTGCCAAGCACGGCAGGCAGTTGGGTGCAAGTCCACGTTCAAAGGCCCCAGGACTCCCCAATGTGCTCTTGAACTGCAGTTGCAGGGTTTGGATCCAGGGGGCTGGAGGGGCGGTCAGTGTCCACTGAGCCCTGGGCGTCATGACCAGTCATGGCAGATGTGACTGTGGGGAGCATGGTGGGGTGCTACTGCTGCCTGCTGCATGCTAGGGTCACCAGAGTGCTACCCCCCTTGCCTCACTGAATTCCCTCAACCCATGACAGGTACCTACTAGTTCCCCTCTTCGCAGAAGGGAAACTGAGGCACAGATGGCAGGGCTAACTGGCCTTGCCAGGCCACATGGAACCCTCCTGGCACTGTGGAGATGCCTCCTCTCGAGATGGGCACAAGGACCTGCACTGTCTGTCAGAAAGGCCTGCCCCTTGGTTCAGGACTTCTCCACTCTCAAAGCACTCACCGGGACCTGACCACTCAGGGCTGTGGCTCAGCAGAAGGCCGGCTGTGCAGAGGCAGGTTCCACTGTCACCTGAGAGCCATGGTGACACATGAGGAGCTGCGGAGCGACTGCCCCTTGTCCCAGGAGTCCCTCAGATACAATGAGATCTGTGGGCTCACAGTGGGGTGGGGTTGGGCCCCAGCTCTGCTCTCTCCCCAGGTGGCCTTGGCTGAGTCACCCTGAACTACCCGTGTCCCCCTTCCTTGCCTGTTAAGCGGTGCAATGATACCATTTCATCCAGGTGTGTGACAACTGGACGAGTTTATTCAAAGAGGTACTTTCTAACACAACTTGGTAACAACAGGACACTTGATTTCCTGCTGCCCTCTCGAGCGTCCGAGTGCATGGGGTCAGCTCACACTTGATGCTCTCCATCAACTGTCCACACAGCTGGGGACTGCCGCACTGGGCAGCTGCGTGAGCAGAACCCCCACCCCCAGGACTATAGCGTCACTGCTGCAATTTCTCTCCAACAGCTCCTCTGCCAAGGCCCCGCCCCGATGCGCTGCAGAACCACCCAGCCCTTCCGTTCTGCCACTGCTGTCATTATCCTGTGCCACACCATGTCTTCCTCGCAGCCAGCTGCAGTCAGGCCACCCCTCTTTCTCACTAGCACGTGCACCCCTCACGAGGGCAATTCTGTCCCAGCACCAAGTACAGAAGCCAAGGTTCTCTAACATGGACACTCAGTGGGGACCACTCTCGACCTGTCACCTGGCAGCACGTTCTGTGTTGCTAAGTCTACATGTGCTTCACTGTAATGATGATAAGGTGGGGAAGGACAACAGTAACTATGTAAGCCTTAAACTGGGTTAGTAAGACAGCTGTCAAATAGAAAGACTAAAAAATGCTCAAAGCTGGGCCCAGTGCAGTAGCCTAGTGGCTAAAGCCTTTTCCTTGCATGTGCTGGGATCCCATATGGGCGCTGGTTCTAATCCCAGTGGTCCCACTTCCCATCCAGCTCCCTGCCTGTGGCCTGGGAAAGCAGTCCAGGATGGCCCAAACTCTAGGGTTCCTGTACCTGCATGGGAGACGAGGAGGAAGCCTAGGCTCCTGGCTTCAAGTTGGCTCAACACCGGTCATTGCAGCCACTTGGGGAGTGAATCAGCGGATGGAAGACCTCTGTGTCTCCTCTCTGTGTATCTGTTTTTCAATAAAAATAAATGAATCTTAAAACACACACACACACACCCCTCAAAGCCACTCCGAAACTGAACCTTCACCTTTGCAAGAAGGACAGTGAGGGCATGCTCGGGACTCCTGTAGTCTATGACACACTGTACTGAGGGGCCCGGGCAGCAGGCTGGCAGGTAGCGACAAGCTGGGAGGCACTGAGCATCTCTGTCTTGGAGCCCTGAACCCTAACTCCACCCCCTGGCATAACTCAGCACACCCACTTTCCTGGGACGCACCTATGCCCCTGCCAGAGATGCCATGATGAATGTGCAGAGTTCTACACAGAGATGCCACATGAATACACGGACACCAGGCTACATGTGGGGACACCACGGTGAAAACATGGATGCCAGGCCACTCATGGGGACACCACGGTGAAAAATATGGACACCAGGCCACATGTGGGGACACCATGCAGAACACGCGGACATGAACCACATGTGGGAACACCTCGGTGAACACACGGACGTCAGGCCACATGTAGGGACACCTCGGAGAACACGCGGACACAAGACCACATGTGGAGACACCTCGGTGAACACACAGACGCCAGGCCACACATGGGGATACCTCAGTGAACACGTGGATGCCAGGCCACACGTGAGGACACCACAGTGAACACGCGGATGCCAGGCCACACGTGTGGACACTTCAGTGAACATGCAGACACCAAGCTACATGTGGGAACACAGTGGTGAACACACGGACACCAGGCCACAAGTGGGGACACCTCAGTGAACACACGGATGCCAGGCCACACATGGGGACACCTCGGTGAACACACAAATGCCAGGCCACACATGGGAACATCTCAGTGAACACAAGGACACCAGGCCACATGTGGGGACACCTCAGTGAACACAAGGACACCAGGCCACATGTGGGGACACCTCAGTGAACACAAGGACACCAGGCCACATGTGGGGACACCACAGTGAACACGCGGATGCCAGGCCATTCATGGGGACACCACAGTGAACACACAGACACCAAGCTACATGTGGGGACACCACACAGAACATGTGGACATGAGACCACATGTGGGGACACCTCGGTGAACATGCAGATACCAGGCCACATGTGGGGACACCACAGTGAACATGCAGATACCAGGCCACATGTGGGGACACCACAGTGAACATGTGGATGCCAGTCCACTCATAGGGACACCAAGCTGAACACGCAGACACCAGGCCACACGTGGGGACACCATGATGAACACAGACAGCAGGCCACATGTGGGAACATCATGGTGAAAACACGGATGCCAAGCCACATGTGGGGACACCACGCTGAACATGCAGATGCCAGGCCACACATGGGGACACCATGATGAACACAGACAGCAGGCCACACATGGGGACACCATGCTGAACACGCGGATGCCAGGCCACACGTGGGGACACCACATACGCTGAGCTCCCTGTGCAGACATGATGAAACTTGGCACAGATTATCACATGCAGGAAACCCTGTCCAAATGCCATCTCATTTGTACACTCATTAGGACGGCACACCCAGCTAACGAAGGGACCACTGAGCTACGGTTGGGTGCATTCCTCTCGTCATGGGCCGCCCACATTCAAGTCTGAATTTTCACTCTCTACCTCCTTCAATAAATCCCACTTCCACTCCCACACTTTACCCATGGTGCTGCTTTGTATTCTTTTCTCATGCAGAGGTGTGAATCCCAGAATAACGCAGCTGGGACCCCAAATCCCCACAGCAGGATCTTACAGTGCAGCGTATGGGTGCTGGGGAAATGTGTCTGTTTTGAGCCAACTGTACAAATATGTCATGCGCCAACTGTACCGATTCTAAGTGCACATATGAGGCACTCGCCAGTGGGGAGATACGGCCACATCAGAATAAGCTGTGGCTGTCACCTTCTGGGTATCAAAAACTCGGATACTGAGGCCACACTAGTGCTGGGCCGTGACAAAGCTTTGCCTGGGCTGCGCTGTGACCAAATGACACAAGCACGGCCAAGGCAGTTCTCCTCTCACTGCAGTGCTGCCCACGGACCCCACAGCCTGCGGACCAATGCAATCACCAAGAGGCTCCTAGTATGAATTCTGCTTTTCATTTTATCCTTTGGAGTTTACTGGCCTGTTGCCACAGACAGCACACCCTTTTTAAAGACACACCTGAACATTAGCAATCAAGTGAGCAGGTTTCTAAAGTGACACTGGGTACCCAATCCATGCTGCAATGTATCTGGGGACACAGCCTCAGCTAGGAAGAAAACCTCCAATGCCTGGAAGGCGGAGCCAGGCAAGCTCCTCCTGCTCCCGAGTGACAGTGCAGACCCCTGCAAAGCAGTGACTCCCCTCTGCAGAGAGACACATGCAGCAGCTACCAGATGCCGAGGAAGGACTGTGGGGACAGACACCTAACTCTGCACAGGTTACATCGGGAGAGCTGGGACGGCTGAGGCAGGAAGTGGGAAATGCCAAATTTTTACGTGGAAGCAAAACCCCTCCCTGAGGGAGGCCAGTGTGGCAGGAGGGTAAACAGCGGGAGGGGAGGAGGTACAGGCATGGGGTCACCTCCCGGAAGACTGGGGCTGGCGTGGGGCCTCGGGTTCCACCGCCCCAAGGAGCTCACTCCTCCTACCATGTTCATCAGCACCCACGCTCAGGATGGGTGACGGCCCTGCTCACTCCACTGGGGCCCACAGTCCAAGCGTCTGGCCATGCTACGGTCTGCATGAAGTACCGGCTGCTGCCCACTCAGCTGCAGGTGTCCAGGCCCTGCAGACAGAGCACCCTCCGACCCTCTACTGCAAAGCCAGGGGCCCTGAGGTCTGCTTTCCTGCCGGGTGCCCACTGAGCCCAGGGCTTATTCTCATTGCCGGAGAAAAACGAAACAAAACAAAAACCCCAAATCAGGGAGAAAGCCTTACCTGCTCAGGAAATAGCTCTCTGTGCTTGTGTGGATGGCCAACAAACCCGCCCACTGTGCCCAGCGGTGCCCGGAGAGTACTTCATGCCAGTACCTCAGACCCCAGGTTTCAGCGACCTGCTGGGCCTTTCACATCCACCTGACCACACCTTTCCTCACAGCACAGAGGCTCGAGGTCGGGCCTGGCAGTGAGACAGGCTCAGACACACGTGCTGCCCGTGTGCTAGTTTAGCTCAGGCCTTGCCTGGGTGTTGTGGGGAGAGAGGCGAGCAGGGGGACGGCACTGTGTAGAGTGGCAAGGACAAGACTGTCCCTGGGGGAACACTCAGGGTTGCTGCAGCCAGCAGGGGTGTCCAGGCTTGAGGGGGTCCCCCCCAGCAGAGCACCAGCGTTCAGTGTAGCTGTGGGTCAGAACCCAGCTAACCTGAAGCAAGTCTTCTTTCCCTTTTGGCTAGAGCTCCACTCTGTTCTGCTTGGGGTTCCTAGGGTCAAGTGAGGGGTGGCGCTCTAGGGAGGGACAAGCCCTGGCTACACACAGCTTCCTTCCCATAGCACAGAGTGCCTGACCAAGCAGGAGGCCACAGTCAGCTGAAAGACCACTTGGATGGCTGCCTCTCCCCATCTTACACTCCTGGTGAGGCCAGTGTGCGGCAGGCGAGTGGCAGCTGGACACACAGGCGTGCAGCTGGCCCTGCTGCGTGCGCTCCCCATGCTGGACTGGAGCACAGGCTGTGCTTGCTCGTTTCTTTGGCTTCTGAGAAAACGGCTGTGGACATGCACCGAGCTGCCTAAAAATGTAAACTGTCCCCCACTTTCTGATGCCATGAGGTGGTGAACCGAAGCTGAGAACCAGCACACAACAGGGAGCCCAGCATCACCAGCAGAGGTGGCCAGTTTCTAGAGACGGGCTGCCCACGGTGCGCGGCTCCCACGGGAGTACCCTGACCCAACGCAAGCCACACAGCTCCGTGACAGGAGATACGTAAGCTGTTAAAATGCCTCCAATGGAAAGAAATGTCTGTTTTTAAGGAAATCAGTCAACCTGTAAACCTTACTAGGGTCTTAACAGACTCTCAAGAAATCTAGGCAATCATGCCAAAACACCCAATAATACTGTGGCACCGGTAGTGCCAGCACCTCAAGGGCAGGGTCCCAGCCAGTGGCTCCATGGGCACCAGGAAACCCTGTCCACAGAAAGCTGTGGATGTAAACTCTGCAATTCGCACAATAATGCTGTTGATCAGTGTTGAGATGGTAAACATTAAGACAGATTTCTACATGGGAAAGGTCTTAATTGGACTGAAAGCAGTTCCTCAGGCTTTCAATGCAAGTTTAGGGATAAAGTGTAAAGCCCCAGGTACAGAGCAAAAGCGATTCACTTTAACCTTTCAGTGTGCTTCTATGCTATGGACAAGAATGAAGGTCTCAAACAGCACAGAATACACTAGCAACCGAGCTCCAAGGTGCTTTAGATCCCTGTGAACTTGGGGTATAAAAAGAAGTGATGCCACTCTCTGGGGGTGAGCAAATGTATGACGGCCCGTTCCTTCAGTGAGGGCCTGGCACAATAGCATGGTGGCTAAATCTTGCCTTGAACACCCAGGATCACATATAAATGCATTCATGTCCTGACTGTTCCCCTTCCCATCCAGCTCCCTGCTTGTGGCCTGGGAAAGCAGTGGAGAACGGCCCAGGACCTGGGGACCCTGCACCTGTGTAGGAGACCCAGAAGAAGCTCCGAGCTCCTGGCTTCAGATTAACTCAGCTTTGGCTGTTGAGGCCAGCTGGGGAGTGAACCAGCAGGCAGAAGAACTTCGTCTCTCCTTCGCTCCGTAAATCTGCCTTTCTAATAAAAATAAATAAATCTTGAAATTTAAAAAAAAAAAAGAAGGGCGCTTCCAGTGAGTACTGTGGGGGTATGCAGTGTGGGGCAATGTGAAACAGCCCGGCTGCAGCCAGGCGCTGTGCAAGAACGTGGAATGCACCCACACATAGGGGGAGCAGCCCATGCACAGCTGAGCCCGCGCCAAGGCTCCAGGGCAGGGGGCCTCCCGGTTCCTCGGTGCCCACAGCCCAGGCCGGAGACCCCCAGCACTGCCGCTCCAGAACAGGAAACTGCACAGGCATACAACTCGGGAAACACATACCTTTAGAAACTGCTTTTTTTTTTTTTTTTAAGATTTATTTGTTCTTATTGGAAAGGCAGATATAGAGAGGAGGAGAGAGAGAGAAGATCTTCCATCTGATGGTTCACTCCCCAAGCAGCCGCAACGACTGAAGCTGAGCCAATCTGGAGTCCGGAGCCTCTTCCGGGTCTCCCACGCGGGTGCAGGGTCCCAAGGCTTTGGGCCGTCCTCAACTGCTTTCTCAGGCCACAAGCAGGGAGCTGGATGGGAAGTGGGGCTGCCGGGATTAGAACTGGCACCCATATGGGATCCTGGCATGTGCAAGGTGAGGACTTTAACCTCTATGCTATCACACCGGGCCCTAGAAACTGCTTTTTACACATCTCAGATACTGCTTTGGAGAGCACTCTGTCGCCTCAATGAGTACTCTGTCCCCTCAGCTCAGTACTCTGCCCCTCATCTGAGAACTTGGCCCCCTCAGCTGAGTACTCTGCCTCCCAGCTGAGTACTTTCCCACTCAGCTGAGTACTCTGCCCTCTCAGCTGAGTACTCTGCCCCCTCAGCTGAGTACTCTCCCTCTCAGCTGAGTACTTTCCCCCTCATCTAAGTACTCCGCCCCGCTGAGTACTCTGTCTCCTCAGCTGAGTACTTTCCCCCTCATCTAAGTACTCCGCCCCGCTGAGTACTCTGCCCCCTCAGCTGAGTACTCTGGCCCTTCAGGTAAGGCATGTGCACATGCACATTTCTAACAATTCTTATTCTTATCCTCCAGTGAAAACGACTAAAATCCGTAATTCTCTGTAGACTGGAATTGGGGCAACTGGTCTATAATCTCTACTACTGGGGCCTGGCGCAGTAGTCTAGTGGCTAAAGTCCTCGTCTTGCATGCATTGGAATCCCATATGGGCACTGGTTCAAGTCCCAGCTGCTCCACTTCCCTTCTAGCTCCCTGCTTGTGGCCTGGGAAAGCAGTCAAGAACGGCCCAAAGCCTTGGGACCCTGCACCTGCGTGGGAGACCCAGAAGAGGCTCTGGGCTCCTGACTTCAGATCAGCTCAGTTCCAGCTGTTGCAGCCACTTGGGGAGTGAATCGGTGGATGTGAGCTCTCTGCCTCTTCTCTCTGTAAATCTGCCTTTCCAATTAAAATAAATAAATCTTACAAAAATAATAATATTTACTATGTAAAGACTAGTAAAAAAAATTAAAATTCACACAGATAAACAGTACCTTGCCACCTGCCACTCCCCATGGATTCTCTGCCAGGTGCCTCTGAGTACCAAATATGTTGGAATGTTCGCAACCACACTTTCTCGTTCATAGGCAATATGTTGCATTTGCAAGGGCATTAAAACCAAGGGCAGGCCTGGAGCATATGGGGGACACGGCAGCTCCCAGAAAAGCTGGTCTATGGGGGCGCTCTGTTCCCTACAAAGATGGAGTGGCACAGCCAAGCTCTCACTGGACACCCTTCTGAGACTTGGCCGGCTCCCAGGGAAACCTTCCCACGCTGTCCCTGCCCTAGATCAGCTCTCACAGGGCCACAGGGCCTCTTGAGGCTGTCTCAGCTCATCCACGGTGCTGGCCAGGCAGCCCCTTGGTGGTCTAAGAGGACTCTGCTGCCTTCGCCTCTTGCTCCAGTGTATGGTGGTTTGACACACACAGTGGGAACCAGGCCAGGAAGCAGCAGATGGAGGTGGTGGGGCACGCCAGCTGGCTGTCCCTCCAGGGCGAAGCAGGCAGCCTGCCCATCCCAGGGCAGGGGACACCTAAGACACGCTCAGCCTGGTTTTAGTCAAAGGCAGCCACGATTTTCACTGACTGCATTGCAGTGTCCGTGTGCATGCAAAGGCTGACGACTGACTGTCACAAAGTCTTGTGCAGGGTCTGCAGCGTGAGCATGTCTGTGTCAGGAGCTCACGTCAGAGCACGCTGTCAATCAAGCTCCAAAGGCCCACCTGCAGCAAGGCCCCTGCTGGCCCAGAGGACAGACGAAGTAAAACTCCATCAAGGAGTGGAGAACCACCACCCGGAAAGGACCGTGCACACTGCAATGGCAGGTGCCCACCTCACACACACCAAGCCGGGGGCCTCCCTTGAATGCCCAGCAGAGCCAAGACTTCCCAACTCCAAGGTCGGAGCACAGCCGGCTTCTCAGAAGGCAAGCACCACGCCCCACGCCCAGGTGGAGAGGCCCCTACGACCAAGTGCAGGGACCCTCCAGGTCTGCCGGCTGTTCATGGGCCGAGAGCCACAGCTCTGGGGAAGCCCAGCTTCACTCTCAGGCGTGGGGATGGCTTGTGTGCCCCCCACCTCAGCCTCAGCCCCGAGGCGGGGGCTGCACAGGAAGATCCTGCAGCACTGAGACCACCTGCAGAGGCCCCCCAACTCAACCTTGGCTGCCAGTGAGCTCTGGAGGCACTCAGTGGTCCCCTAAAACTGCCGACTCCCTTCCGGACCATGCCCGGGACAGCTCTCATTTGCCTGCACGGCACTCACTGGCCTTCCTCTTAGCCTTCCAGCCCTGAGCTCTAGCCTCATTCAGCTTGGAACAGGATCCTAACACCACGGTCTTCTGCTCCTGACAAACTCTGTTGGAAATGCATCTGATGGAAAATCCCCCAGCACGTGGCACCTGTCCCACAGGAGCAGGCAGAGGAGGGACGCAGCGTTTCTCCCCAACCAGACACTGCTGCCTCGCCTGGTGTCCCCTAGGGACCAGAGCTCACCACCAGCCAAGCCCCTCAGGGCCGAAGCCATTGCTTTACGCCACTGGAGCTCTTGGAGCTGATCGTGGGGAGGGACCAGAATGATCACTACTGAAGATGACGGCGGACCACCCTAGTTACACACGTGCTGACAGAAATGCAAGCTTACACACTGCGACCTGTGCCTTCATCTTTCTTACCAATGTGGGACACTTAGCTGGGTCAGAGTGGCTCAGTGAGGGAGAACCACCAGGGCTGGCAGGTGTGAGAGGCCTGGCCCGAGTCTCACTTTCTATACCACTGGCCCACCTGTGCAAGAATTAGACTGGAAGCCACTGGAGACCAATGGCGATGCATGGATGGTTACACCAGGACAGAGATGTAACTTCATCCCGGGGAACTCGTGCATGCCCTGTGTGACCTCAAAGGTGGAACTTTCAGAGTCAAGTGGCATGGCCGATTGTGTGAAAGGCGCTGTTGTACCACAGATCGCTTCGGGGGCTGCTGGGGTGCAGAACACCTCATCCTCCACCAGACTGCACGGTGGAGTCCTGGCTGCTCCAGTCCCAGCCCAGCTCCCTGCTCGGGGCCCGGTCACCCAGGGGAGACAGTGTGAAGTTCCTGGCTCTTGGCTTCGACCTGGCACAAATTTAGCTGTTGTGACCATTTTGGGAGTGAAACAGAAGATGAAAGATTAACTTTCTCTTTTCAATATATGAATAAATCTCAAGTGAAGTCAGCCCTGTGACTACTGGGAATGATGATTTCCAGGCAGCAGCCATGCACAGTGTGATCTAGAGAACAGGCTCAGAAGGAAATCTGCGACACACCGCTCTTCAGCAGGAAGGGTCCAGAGGTGCTCAACGACGGACTCCTGGGTCCCCAGAGGGACAGTGTGTGGAAGCAGAGAGCTGCACGCTGCAGGCCCTGCACCCTGAACCCTGGGTCCTGGGCCCTGAGCTCTGCACCCTGAACCCTGGGTCCTGGGCCCTGAGCTCTACACCCTGAACCCTGGGTCCCGGGCCCTGAGCTCTGCACTCTGAACCCTGGGTCCCGGACCCTGAGCTCTGCACTCTGAACCCTGGGTCCCGGACCCTGAGCTCTACACCCTGAACCCTGGGTCCCGGGCCCTGAGCTCTGCACCCTGAACCCTGGGTCCCTGGGCCCTGGGCTCTATACCCTGCACCACTGACACTGCACCCTGGGCCATGGGCCCTGTACCCTGGACACAGCCCTGGGCCCTGTACTCTGTGCCCTGCTCTCTGCCTGACGCTGCACAATGGCGGCTCGCTGCGCAGTCTGAAACACATCCCTTTCCTCCTAGGGACTGGATGCTTCTGGCTTCCTATTAGTATGGGATAACGCTCTGAGCCCTAGCCTTTGCTCACTTTACTCCACTGAGTTTCAGTCTGCATATCAACACATGTTTCTCCATGATGTCCTTTAAGACATGCAGAGGCTGTGGCTTGTAGCTTTCTGATGTAACCTCAGCTCTAACAAGGCTGATTCCTGCTGGCAACCTGACTTGGTGTATCTGCTGGCCTGGTAAATGTATTTAAAGTAACATGCGTGATTTTCCTATTGATTAAATTCCTCCCAGGTTTCCTTATTGTATCTTCTGGCTGGCCAGAAAACTCAGGGGTTCTTCTTCTCTCCTGTCATGGTTGTGGAATAAATACACGCTGTGTCCCCGTTCAAACACGGACAGTCCCTGTCCCTTCACTTCTCATAGGAATTCCGAGCAGTAATCAGGACAAAGGACAGGGGAGCTGTTTTTAAACATCAAATACATACACACATCACCTCAGAATTGTGATTTCCTGACTTGTTCCTAAATTCGAAGTCAGACCCTGGTTTAGCTCCCCTGGCCTTGGTACCACCTTGCTCCACGTGCCATGGGCACTCCGGCTGACAGGAGAGGGCTCTGTCCCAACCCAGTGACCCCCTATCTTGCTGCTGAGCTGGGGGTCGGGGAGCATCCCCTCTGCTGTGCGGGCTGGGTCAGGCGCCTGAGGCTGAGGTCAGCACCATGCCCAGGGCAGGCTGGCTGGCACACATGAAGCCCATCTTCAAACCCAGAGCTCCAATTCCTTCCATCTTGAAACTCTACACCTCAAGCCATATCTTTGGCTGCCAGAATGTATTTAAAAACCACACAGACATACTGGGGAGAAAAAAATCAATGCCACTTACTGTGGGTGGATCCGACTGGACTTTCTGCTGTGAAACTTGAGTAATGTTTGAGTAATGAAATAAAGAAGCTAAAGTGCACAGCTAGCACAGGAATCACCTCTGGGTCAGTATCTTTAACAATATTTGCTGCTAAGGACAAAAAAAAAAAAAAAAGATGTATGTTCCCAACCTGCTGACTCAGAGGGAGGGCTGCCATCACCCCATTTTTGACAGACTCCTGTGCTTGATGCCCTAGAAAAGATCGTTTTCCACCTGATTACAAGTTCACTGCAGAAAAAGAAAAGTCAATGGGAGAAAGATAAATCACAACTAACACGACTCAAAGCCCACACGGTGAGAGGTGCTTTGCCAGGCCATGGCAATGGGACTGGAGCCACCTCTGATGGCCAGCCGGCCCAAGCCGGGGAAAACCTGCCCAGGCTGGACGCAGGGCTCAGGACAGACGGCTGCGCCACCACTGCAGAAACCAGCATAAGAAATGAGGCCCACAGGGCCAGGAGGGAAAGGCGCAAAGCCCCAAGCCCAGCTGGACCCCTCGAAGGCAACTCCCCACCCTGTGACTTCCTGCAGCCGCTCACAGTCAGTCGCGGGGTCAGCCCTGGATGAGGAAGCAGGCCCCTCTCGTGGTCGCTGGACGGTCTAACCCCGGACAACTTCACACCTCGAGCAGCGTGATGTCGGCCTCTGCCTGGGTCTCCCGGACTCCCTGCCCTCAGAACAGTCGTGCCAAGTGCCGCAGCCCTGCCACGCCCTCCCATCACCCAGCTGCTCCCTTCGCGGCCCAAGCCTGAGCCCAGCGCTGTGCCATGACACAGGCGCGACCCAGGCGGGCTGCGGCCCCGCTGAGGCAGGTACAGGCGGCGCCCAGTCACGGCCGTCGTGGAGATCCGCGCGTCCGTGGGTACACAATGTGCCCATTATGTAGCAGGGCTATTTACGGCAGACCTCGTTCCAGACAGAAGGAAGAACAGACCCAGGTCACTTCGTAACTGGCCCTTAAAGGCAGACACGGCCACTACCACCAGGAGCGCTACAAACATCCCAGCTGGCGATGACTTCACAATCAGTTTATCCAGTTCACAGCAGAAAAGAGTTAAGAACCCAAGACAAATGACTCAAGTAAAAGGATTCATCTACTTTCAAGAAAAAAGTTAATAAAAGTATCTAATTCTTAAAAAAAAGCCTGTTTCTTACACTGCCGTGTTGAAACACAACAATAAACATGAAATAAATGGATGACCTTTCAGAAACGTCTAAACTTCCTGAGTAATCACACAATGACACAGGAGTAATTATTTTAAGGGTTCTCAGTTGGTGTCTGCAGGGAGGGGCTTGAGGAAGCACACGCAGGCTGCTAGCAGGAAAAATGCTGCAAGTAGTTCCAATCCTCCAATAACACAATCTTCTTATTGCATTGCCACAGACTTTTGAAGCTCCTGCCTATACGCACACACACATATATATGTACACACAAAATCACATTATAAAGCTTTCTTTCAAACATATCTGGAAAATTCACCCAAAAGAAATATATTTCAAGTCAATTTGGGGAGTAAAAATTAAAAAAAAAAAACCCTCACTGTACATACAGCTTTTTTGTCTACAACGACGAGCAAACGCAGAGAAGACACACAGAGAGCCACTGAAACAAAACACAGCGCTCATGAAGCACCTCTGAAATCCCAAAGTTTAAACTTGGCAGTGCAAGCTGGACGCTCTCACAGGCCCCGGCAGGCTGGCAGGTACTTTGCCCTCACCTCAGCAGCGGCCGGGCTGCACCTGGGGGTTACGGACCCCGCATCAGCCAGGGGGGTCAGAGACCCCGCATCAGCCAGGGGGGTTAGAGACCCCGCATCAGCCCAGGGGGGTTAGCGACCCCGCATCAGCCAGGGGGGTTAGAGACCCCGCATCAGCCCAGGGGGGTTAGAGACCCCGCATCAGCCCAGGGGGGTTAGAGACCCCGCATCAGCCCAGGGGGGTTAGAGACCCCGCATCAGCCCACAGGGGGTTAGAGACCCCGCATCAGCCCACAGGGGGTTAGAGACCCCACCTCACTCCAGGGGTTAGAGACCCCACCTCAGCCCAGGGGTTACAGACCCCACCTCAGCCCAGGGGGTTAGAGACCCCACCTCAGCCCAGGGGGTTGGAGACCCCACCTCAGCCCACAGGGGGTTGGAGACCCCACCTCAGCCCACAGGGGGTTAGAGACCCCCACTTCAGCCCACAGGGGGTTAGAGACCCCACCTCAGCCCACAGGGGGTTACAGACCCCACTTCAGCCCACAGGGGGTTAGAGACTCCACTTCAGCCCAGGGGTTGGAGACCCCACCTCAGCCCAGGGGGTTACAGACCCCACCTCAGCCCACAGGGGGTTAGAGACCCCACCTCAGCCCAGGGGGTTACAGACCCCACCTCAGCCCACAGGGGGTTAGAGACCCCCACTTCAGCCCACAGGGGGTTAGAGACTCCACCTCAGCCCACAGGGGGTTAGAGACCCCACCTCAGCCCAGGGGTTAGAGACCCCACCTCAGCCCAGGGGGCTACAGACCCCGCCAGCCCAGCCCGGGAGACCACCTGCGGGCCCGGGTCTCCGCCTGGCCGCCCGCGGGCTCCGGTCGCAGGGCACACCCCCGCCGCACCTGCAATGCGGCTCCAGGCGGGCGGCCGCGGCCTCTCCTGCCGCACCGGGCGCACCCTGGACGCGAGCCCCCCGGGGTGCTGTCGGGGCGCCCAGCCAGCCCAGCCCGCGGCGCGCGGGGAGAGGGCTTCGCGGTCGGTTCTCGGCGCCGCCAGGTGAGCGCGGCTGGGACTCGCCTCACCTGCGGGCGCGGCCGTGGCGGCGAGTCCTTCAGGCGGTCCTCCCGCAGCCCATGGGCGGGGCGGGCAGGCCCCGGCCGGGCGGCCCAGCGAGGTCAGCGGGCGCCGCCCGCTCCCAGCATCTCGCCGGCGCCCAGCGAGCGCTCGCCGCGGTGCAGCCTGGGAGGCGGCGGGCCGTGAGGGGCGAGGGCCGGCGGGCGCGGGACGCAGGCGCACAGCTCAGGTGCGGCCGCACTGCGGTTGCCCCGGGTAACGCGGGCCCCGGGCGGCCCGTGGGTGGAGCGAGCGGGAGCGCGCGCGCGCCGGGCGGCGGTGCGAGGCGGAGGTGGCGCGCCTGCGTGCGCGCTCCGTCCCGCCCCCCCCCGGCCGCGTGCGTGCGCACGCGCGCTGAGCCCCCGAGGCGTCCGGGTGTGCGGGGGGCGCGCGCGCGCGCGCGCGGCTGGGAGGCGCACCTGTGAGGTGTCCCCGGAGGAGGAGCGGCGGGGTGGGTGCGCGGAGCCCGCGGCCCGGGGCGCCGACGCCCCTCACTTGGAGTGAGTTGGCGACGGCCGAGCTTGTGGGATCGGCTCTGCGGGGCGGGGATCCGGGGAGCGGGCCGGGGGCGGCGAGGAGGCGGAGTGGATTCAAGAGAAAGGAAAACAGCCCCTCGGTGCGGACTGGCCTGGGGCCGCGGCGGGGCGCAGGGGCGCCCGACCGAGGGCAGCGCCCGGCCGAGGGCAGCGCGGCGCTCCCACCCCCGGCCCATCGCGCTCTCCAGCGGGCGGCCGGGCCGGCCGGGCCTCGGGGCGTCGTCGCGCGGCGCCGGGGGTCCCCGATGGCGGCCGGATCGAGGCGAGGAGGGGGGTGGGCAGCGGGCGAGGCCGGGCGGCGGCCCCGCGGGAGCTGGCCTCCCGGGCCGGGCTCCATTGTTGTCGGAGCCCGGGGCTGGGCAGGGAAGGGGGAGCGCGGCCGCCCTCGGAGCGCCGTGGGGCCGCGCGCCTTGGAGCCGGTCCAGGCGGGTCCCCGGGAGAGGCCGGTCAGGGCCGCGCCGGGGGCTCGGGGCGCAGGGCTCCCGAGGTCGGGGCGCCCCGCCAGCGGGGTTGTGATGGCGTGTGTTCGCAGCGCCGGGTCCGGCAGAGGCCACGAGCATCCCGCGCAGGTGATGAGGAGCCCTGGGCGCACGGGGCCACCGCCGCCGGACGTCTCCATTGTTTGACCGCAGCGAGGGCCGCTTCTCGGGCAGGTAAGCGGGCTGGCACCGCCTCGCCTCCCGCCCCCGCAGGACCCGGGGCCTGGCTCGGGACGCGGGTCTCCCTCCAGCCCTTTGTGAAACCTGCTCTGCCCGACTCTCAACTCCCCCGCGTTCCAGTTGCTAGTTTGTTGCCCGGCTCGCTCGGTGCAACAAAGGAGCCCCGAGAGCGGAGAAGGGTCCCCGGAAAGCCCTCTCGAAGGAGCGCGTTGCGCGGTGTGGACCGTGTGTTGTTTCAGCAGGATGAAGCTTTTTTTTTCTTTAATGGGGTTTTGTCTTCCCACCTGGGGGAGCCCAGGTTTCTGAGAGAAATGACCTTGTGTGAACCAAAGGTTAGTGGAACGTTAGAAAATGGATTTAAAACCCGTAGAGTAATGCGCTGACTTCTTTATTATTTATTATTATTATTTGAGCTCAACACATCTCAGAGGAGGTAAACGTCTCCGCCAACCTCTGGTGTGTGGGACAAGCACCCTTCTGGGCTTCTGAAAATACTTGGAGTCTTTGTACTTTTTTTTCCTTGCACATGTCCCTCTGGGTGCTTGTGAATACTCCCCGTGTGCGGGACAGAGCCCTTGCTGGTTTGATCGGGTACTGGTGCTCGCCTGTCATGTCGCACTCACTTTCCAGAACTGCTCTGTCATATCCCGAGGTGGGCTATTCAGTAGTTTGGTTTGTTTTTTGTTTTGTTTGTTTGTTTTGAGCCTTTTTCTGGGCAGAGAGCAATTGAAATTTGAATTTTGAAGCAGCTTTTTGGGGTGTGAGTTCTCTGAGGAGATGGAATCTTTGCCCAGTGCTAATTACAGGGGCTAGACGGGGGGGGGGGGGGGGGGTGAGCCGAGAGCTCTGGTTAGGAGATCTGCTTGCAGGCACACCCCTCCCTCCGAAGCAGCCATGGGCCTGTGACCTTGGGCAAGACAGCCTCAGTTTCCCCGTGCCCAGGCCTGGATGGGGGGCTCTCCCTGGGCATAGAGCCAGGAGCTTGCTGGTTAGTGGCAGTGCTGACACTAGGAATTACAGGAGCTGCCCTGGGAGGGGTGTTTGCAGGTTCTCAGCTCAGAGGGTCTGTAGGGCAGCCCTCAAGGGCAGCTTGCCTCTGTGGCCCCAAGGGGAGGGGTCCTCTACTGGACGCCTGGGCACACCCTCACAGCCTAGCGTCTGCTGTGCCATTGGCACCTGGTGTGAGGGCATGTGCAAAGGGGACTGAGTGGTAGACTGGGGAGAGCTGGTCTGTGGAAGATCCCTCCCCTACTGGCGGGGGCCGAGGGGAGGTGTAATTTTCCGGGCACAGAACAGCATGTGGGAAGGTCCGGAAGGGGAAAGGCTTTGCCCATTACTGAAGCGGAAGGCCAGCTTGGGGATGGAGACATTGGGTGGTGAGGGGCAGGGTGGCCAGGCTGAGAGCCAGGTTCTGCAGGGGCTTGCAAGGACAGTTTCATCCGGAGTGAACTGGGGAACCATTGTAAGGGCTGGGGCTTGAACCAGAGGAGTGACTTATAGGTTTGTGTTGTTAAACAGCCACTCCACTTGCCACACCAGAGGGTGGGGGTATGGGGGGGCACAGCAGGAGGACCAGGCAGACCCTTCTGGGAGAGGCAGGTCCTAAGCTTGGACTCACATTGAATTCACACAGCCAGCTACACTAACGCCAAATAGATGCTTGACCTGAAAATTTACTCCTCATTTCTGGAGAAAAAAAATCAATAAACATAGGAATAGAAAGACACTTTTAGGGAGAAAAGTGCCTATAAATGTTGAACTAGTTTCCCATACTAAATGGAAACTTATCAAGTTAAAATAAAATTGAGACATTATTTAACCTGTATTATTTGTTTTTTTGAAGTTTACATAGTTGATCAGGGTGGGAAGAGCATGTGTTTTTTAAGTGATGTGATGTGTGTAGGAGTGAGGTGAGAGCCTGCAGTGGAAGGAACGTGTTTGTAGGTGTTATCCAAAAAAAAAACCAGAAAAATTCTCAGGTAGAACAGTGGGTAGAGACATGATGTGTGTACGATTAATAGCTTCTTGAATACTGAAATAACCTGGCAAAAACCAAATAAGGAAATTACAAACACCTGGTTCTGACCCATTACAAAAAGGAAGCGTGTCCCTCCTGGGAGCAGCCAGTGGAGTCCACGCTGCGTGGAGGAGACTGGGATACGCCCTGCAGGGCTAGAGGGGCGTCCCCAGTGCCCAGCCATGTCCTGGCCCAGCACTTCCGTGGGAAGCTGCTGACACGTGGGGTTTGAGCACGTCCCGGAGCCACATTCTGCCCTAGAGTTACCTGTAGCAGTCTCCGGGCCTGCTGAGCAGCCGCTGTGGGAGTGGAGGAGGCACAGAGCAGTCATCAGGGACACCCTGTCCCAGAAAAAGGAAGTGAGCCTTGCCCCTCTGCCAGGTGGGCACGTCCCCATCCTTCCGTGCAGGTGCTGGGAGGTCCTGGCTCCTGCAGGGCCCTGCAGCACTTGATACTGTTAGAATCGGTGAAGAAGGGATTAGGTTCCGTACACATTTTAAACTTCTTTTTTTTTTTTTCCATGTTTCATTTGTAGTTTTTTTATTATAAATAATACATATTTATTAAAATTCAAATACAGAAATAAAAGCACAATATCCCACCCAGTATACAGACAGCCACATAAATCCCCTTCCCTCTAATCCCATTCCCCAGAGGTTATCACTGTGAACAAGTTAAAGTATATCCTTTGAAACATTTTCCTTTGTATATACAAGTATATATAAACACACATCAATGCACTTTTGCCTTTTACAAAAATGAAATCATGTAAATGTACATATTAATCTTCAGTTTCTATCTTCATTCATTCAATATACAGAAAATTCACAACAAATCTGATTATCAGTCCTCTTGGGTTCGTTTTCCATTTTATAAAATTCATATTCAAGCATCAATTACAAAACTCTTGATAATATACTTCCTGCCATCTTTGAGTCTCATCTCTAACCACTCCAGTATGAAAAGACTGGAACATAAATGACCTTAAATTCTTCCTGAAACAAAGGCAGTACAATCAAACAAACAAACTAGGAACACACTCTGTCATTCCTAGATTTTGGCCTTTTCACTTTGTGTTACATTCTACCTGGACTTTGCCATCTGGCAAGTCCCTAATTCTTCCAACAATCGGCTTAAAAATGATCTCTAGAAGACAAGACTTCCCAACTTTTTTCAAGACATAATCACTTCTCTATTTACCCCTATACTTTATAGCTAGCTTCTTAATTGTACTTATCTCACAGTACTGCAGTAATTCATTTACATGTTTTGAGTTACCTTTCCATCCAAAGGATCTGATGGAGTGTTTATCTTGGAGCAGGTACTCAGTAATTTAACTCTTGAGGAACCAATGCTTTAGGAACATTTGCTGAGTACCTACTATGCACAGAACCATATCCCAAGCATGAAAAGAAACTTACCATTTTGTCCTAAGGAACTTACCATTTTCCCATTATTTCCCCTGGGTGGATGGGGGAGGGACAGAACATATTTATTTTAAGACCACATATTGCTTCTGACATATAGTTGGTTTCAAAAATCTATAGTCATTTGCCTCAAATTCATTTAGGAACAAGGCATTGCATAATCAAATAAATCACAAAATAACGGTAGTTTGTCCAGCAGGTCTGTTAAATGTGGCACAGAGCCTCCCAGATCCCAATTCTCTGTCCCAGCAGGGGAACTCTCACTTATGCAGCCTGCAAATTAGAAAACTGAGATGATATTATGCTAGGAAATTCCTAACACATCAAGAGGACATAATTAGTCCTTTTATAATTTCTCCTTCCCAGATGAAAATTAGATCAAGAGCAACAGATGAAGTTAAAGGAAGACAAGAAGAACGAGCTTGTTTCTATCTGGTAGTGATAGGGGGAAGGGAGTTGCTTTGTTTTGATCAGAGGGTAACATTGTCCCAGACCAGGAGAGATGATTTATTCCTAGTTACTCACTATTTTTTAAAGGCTAAAGGTGTTAGTTATTCTAGTGATTTCAGGATCAGACAGCATACAAATAGAAACAAATTAAATTGGGGAATGGTGAACCACCTAGGCTGGAAAACAGGGAAGGCTGACCAAGGAGGCCCAAAGGAAGCCTCATTCATCAGAGTCCAAGTCACTGTCCCCAGCATTGGAGTGGAACTCCTCACTGTCCTCCTCGTCCTCTGAGAGGTGGACCTGGCTTAGTACACTCGGCCCAGAGTACTGCTGTTCCTCCTCATCATCGTCTTCCTCCTCTGATACCTCATACCCACCGATGCTGCTGAAGCTTGTGTCTTGGGTGTTCGACTTGGGGTCAGGCTCCTCATAGCTCCCACAACTGATGTTGCTATCCTCCAAACCATGGGAAGCCTCCCCACCGTCTCCATTTTAAACTTCTTAACAGAGAAAAGGGGAGTGAAAGCTTATTAAAGGCAAAAGCCACGAAGTAGGAAAAGGCGCAATTGGTGGTAGAGTTGGTGTCTTTAATTTGTAAAGGATTCATGCAAATAGGAAAGTAATGAAATTCCACATCTCAGTGTATATGGGATGTGAAAAGACCATGCACCTGCTATAAATTTTGTTAAATTTTGAAGATCTCACTGGTAATCCTTCAGAAGAATAAGATGGTATTCTCGGTAGCGAGACAAGTAGAGAAGCTTCAAGAATAAAACACCAGTACCAGTGCTACATGAAGAAAAGATGGACTTGCACATACAGGATGTAGAGGGGTGTGCGCCCTGCCCCAGCACGTCCTCCTGACGCCATGGTCTCAGCTGCAGGTGACGCCCCGGGACGCTGGCCTTGCTTCTGAAGTCCACTGCCAGAGGACACATGCCAGGGCCAGCAGCTTGGTGTGTTCGCTGGAGCCTTTGGATGGACTTGCTGCAGCTGACAGCAGCACACAGGAAGTGGGGCCCAGGGTCCCCCGAGACACAGCCTTCTCCAGCAGTCGGAAATGAGAACTCAAGGCTGTGGGGATAAATGGCTCTTGCTTCACTACTTCCAGAATGAGCTGGGTGGCCTGCAGAGCTGGCTCAGAACCCTGCACTAACATTGAAGGGAAATGCAAGCTAGGTGATGAGGCTAGAGGGGGTTTTGGAAAATGCTTTTTTTTGGGGGGGGAGGGGGTAGACCAAGACCTGAAATCATAAAGGGAGAGCGATAAATGGGTCTGCAATCAAGGCTGATATTTCTTTGTTACAAAAAGCATTACAGATGATGGGGAAAAAATAAGTAAAAGAAAAATTGATGGAGTGAATGGTAAATGGAGGGTATGACTGGTCCTCTGAGAAGTGTCCAGGCAGACCTTCGCTGAGGTCAGGGCAATGGAGAGGGGAGGCATGCAGTGCCGTAAGGCTGGATTGGCTTCCGGTGACAGTGTGACGCTGTGGAACACACAGTGCTGCAGGTGGTTCCTGGGTCCCTTGAGGGCGGCTGCTGCAGCTTGTTTGGAAGAGATGCCCTGAATTGTCTTTTCAGGATTAGAGTTTTTATCATGCAAATTTTACAGAGAGGAGAGATGGAAAGAGCCCCCATCTGCTGATTCACTCAAGTGGCAGCAGCAACTGAAGCTGAGCTCTTCAGGAGCTTCTTTGGGGTCTCCCGCACGGGTCCAGGGTCCCGTTCTCTGCTGCTTTCCCAGGTGTGTGGCAGGGAGCTGGGTCAGAAATGGAGCAGCCAGGGCTGGAACTTGTGGTCCTGCAGGGTGGTGGCCCTGCAGGCAGCAGCTTAGCATGCTGGGCCACAGCATTCACCTTCCTAGGGAAGTCGACAAAGGAGATAGCTGTGGATATAGTGACAGCGCCAGGATGGATGTTTGTAATGTGCTGTTCAACTGGAAGAGCAAGTTTAATAAGATACAGAATAAAGCATATGTTCTGAAGACAAATAAGAGAAAGTCTGGAAGAAGACACGGGGAACATTTAATTGTGGTTGCTTTCAGGGATTGGAGAGTTGTGTAGGGGAGGCTGTTTTGTGTGCTTTACACAGTGTTTGCGTCCCCCAGGAGTGGTGCTGCCTGGCGGGAGAGGGGAAGGCTCCTATAGGGGCTCTGTAAAAGCCAGGTGTGGCCAGGGCCAGCTGCACCAGCCGGTAGCAAAATCCATGCCTATTGTCTGAGCTGTGGTCAGCAGTGACCAGAGCTGCAAGGGACATGGCTGTCTGCGTCGCACACCGTCACTTCAGGGCAGAAGATGGCAGCTTTGTGTAAGTTTTGGTCCCCATGTTTTCTCACGTTGAGCCTCCACCCAAACGTGAGGAGGACCGGGGAACTGGAGGTGCCTGGTTTCTGACTGGTGTTTGGGTACCGACCACAGGTTTGGGCTTTCACTTACCCAGGGCCATCTGTTTGCTTGTGTGGCTCCACTCACTTAGGGTAGGTCTCTCAGGTGAGCATCAGAGGGCCTTACATCAGAGGGTGCTTACAAAGGGGTGGAAGGTATACCCATCTAAGGGGTAGTGTAAGACGTTAGCATGTGTGGGGCGCTATGGACAGGTTCTGACCCAGACCCACGTCTGCTGCCCTGGATGGCTTGCGACCTCTTGGGGCCTTGATGTTGTATGAAGTTTTAAAGACATCATCTGGTCGCCCATGTGACTGGCCTGTTTCAAACTATAATCCTCTGCCTACAAGTGCTGGCACCCCATTTGGATGCCATTTTCATGTCCTGGCTGCTCCACTTCCCATCCAGCTCTCTGCCTGTGGCCTGGGGAAGCATTAGAGGGTGGCCCAAAGCCTAGGGACCCTGCACCTGCGTGGGAGACCCAGTGGAGGCGCCTGGATTCAGACCGGATTGGTTCAGCTCTGGCTGTGGCAGAACCAGTGGATAGAAGATCTTTTTTGTCTGAACTTTTCTCTGTAAATCTGCCTTTCCAATAAAAATAAATAAACCTTATTTTTTAAAAAGAAACTATAAAAAGTTAAGCTTAATTCAATTAATTGTAGATTGCAACATGTGCTAATATTGGTTTTGCCATTTCCTTTTCGTATTTTTCATTTGGTAAATTTTTGTCCTCAGATGTTTCCTCAGGGTTGTGCCTGCAGGGGAGAACCCACTGGGGGTACGTCCTGCACGCAGGCTGGGGGGACTGTCAAGGCAGTTGCTGAGCTGTCTTGGGGGGCTTTTGTTGCCAGGAGCAGAGACTGGTAGAGATCCCTGTAAGTGGTGGGGTCTGCAGTGGGCCTGGCATCCTCCCGAGCCTAGACAGATGGCCTGGCCCCGCCTTTCCAGGACCTGGTGTCGCCCTCTGGATGCCCTTGGTGGATCCCGGCTCTTTCTCTTCTCTTAGCTTCTCCTGGTGGATTTTACTTCTTGGTGTACCTTGGCCTCTGACCCCCCACTCTCAGTGTCCCCAGCCACCTGGCAGGTCACAGCATCCCGGGGCGTGGGCCCTGCGCTGCACCCTGCAGGGCCCCCTCCCCCATGAAAGCTGCCCTTGGACAATCTTCCCATGCCAGCCTGTTGTGATGCCTCCAGGGGAAGCAGGGTGCCCAAAACTGACGCGTGACCAGCCCACTGTGAATGACTGCGAAAGGTGGCAGGGTTAGGAGGCAGCAGATATACCCATGCGACACAGTGCCAGCTGGTCTCCTGCGAACCCTGTAGCGTGCCGGGACCATTTGAACCCGGGTGTATGTGATGCTAAAGCTGCTGGGTGGGGCAGCGTCTCCACTGGCACAGTGATCTCCCTTTGGCCTTTTAGGGGCAGGTCCTGCAGTAGGACAAGGTCAACCCGGAACGAGGCCCTGGGCTGGCCTGGTCTGTGCCCAGCTTCTCTTGGCTGGCAAGCCAGAGAGTCCAGGAGTGGCTCTGGGGGTGCAGTGGGCCGAGGCTGGCTGTGATATCAGGGCTTGTGCAGCACACCGGCCTGTGCCAACCCTCTGACCAAGGCCTGCCCGTTTTGTTTTTTTTTTTAAAGATTTATTTTATTTTTATTACAAAGTCAGATATACTGAGAGGAGGAGAGATAGAGAGGAAGTGGAGCTGCCGGGATTAGAACCAGCGGCCATATGGGATCAAGGCGAGGACCTTAGCCACTAGGCCACGCTGCCGAGCCCTGCCTGCCCGTTTTTAGGAGCCGTTCTTACAAGCACGTGGTGACCCTAGTGTCTCCACTGTGCATGCCAGCTGCTTCTCGGCTCCCGCAGTCCCAGGGCCGCCCCACCCGCCTGCTGGGCTGTCCTGGGCCTCTGACCCCAGCCCTCTGCTGTTTCCCCTGCCTGTCCCTGCATCCTTGGGGCGGGCTCTGCTTATAGGAGTTTAAGCACAAACTTCTCAGTGCTCAGCCTACATCTCCCGAGGTCTGCCTCCCCTGGCTCCTGGGCCTCTAGGCCATAGCTGCTGTCCCCGCCCCAGAGCGGCCCAGCGTCTCTTGCTCTTGGAAACTTTGCCATGCTGCACTCACACGTGCCCATGGTTGGGGAAATAGCGCTTCGGTGTCCCTTCTGGACCTGATCTGTGCTGTCCTGTCTTTTTAAAGCTCTGTTTATCTAACAGTGACAGAAACAGAGACAAGACTATATTCCGTCTGCTGATTCCCCAAATGACAGTGGCAGCCAATGGGCCAGGCTGGAGCTGGGAACCTGGAGCTCTGTCCTCCTCCTGTGCGGGTGACAGGGGCTGTCTCCTTCCGTCTCCCAGGCACAAAGCAGGGAGTGCGTCAGAAGTGGAACAGCAGGGACTTGAACCCATGCTGCCATAGGGGAAGGCGATGTCGCAAGCAGCAACTTGCCTTGCTGTGCCGCCACACCAGCCCATCCTGTCTGTCCTGCAGTTCCCACGTTCACTGAGGTCTCAAAACCTTTATAGCTGTATTGGTTCCTCCATGAGTTTCTGGTGTTTTTCTCAAAGTCTGAACAGCCAGGAGCTTCCAGGACCTGGGTTTGTGGCTTAGTGTCAGGCCACGGCATTCCTGGCACAGCACTGGTTTGCTTTGCTGCGTGTGGTGTGTGTGTGTGTGTGTGTGTGTGTGTGTGTGTGTGTGACTGCGGGGTGTGCTGGGGGACCATTTCCTCCCCCTCTGTCTGCACGCAGGAGGACAGTGTGTGTCTTGCCCAGGTTGGCACAGCACAGCCTGGATGGCCGTGCTTAGCATGCTGTTGCCGTGTGCGCCTAGGGTGCAGAGGAAGCCAGGCAGCGTGTGGCTTCTGGCAGTGCCCCATGGGACTCTGGGTGCCCCCTTTCCCTCAGCCAGCAGCTTGGGTCATGCTGAGTCCCATTAGCATGCCACCTGGACGGTTACAGCCTCGTGGTGAGGCAAGAGACTCAGCCACTGAGTGGGCAGCCGGCCCTCCTTGCTTCGTGTGAACGTGCTGCAGGTGTCCACGTGGCATCCTGACGTAGGTGGAAGGATCTGGCAAGGATGTCAACACGAACTTTGACTCTTTGACCAAACCTGATGTTCTGCCCAGCAAGTATCGAGGCCTTCCTGCGTATGTGACACATTTGCCAGGGGCTAACTGTGAGCCTGTGTGCGGGTGCAGGCAGGACTGTGTGCCTCAGGCACATGTCACTGCAGGAAGCTGAGGGGCCAGGCAGAGGCCGCAGGACACACAGGCCGGCCCCCAGGTTGGGAGGGAAGGAGACAGGCATGCCAGAGCTTGCTCATAGTGGAGTGAGAGCCCCCAGCTTCGGGAGCTTCTGCCCGGGAGAGAACCATCTAGAAAATTGGGTGCATGTGTCATGCATAGGAGACAAAGAGGCAGACACTTAGCTTCAGCTGTACTGGGGCTCTCGGGCAGTGCTGCATGCTCGTAATCTCTTCAGCAGGTGGGCTCTGCCCAGCCCCCCGTGCTGCTCCCGAGCTGGGGCCTCCGGGTCCCTTCATGAAGGGGAGTAGGACGTAGCATTGACCTCATCATTCCTGCTGCCTCTCTGGACCTGACTTCATAGTCCGTGGTGCCTTCTAGTTAAACAGCAACCAGGCGTGCCTCCCGTTCCTCCACGGAGCCGTGTTCCCAGACATGAAGGCAGGCATAGCGCCCACCCAGGAACCTGGCAGAGTTCTCGGAGAAGGAGCCCTCCTGGCTGGCGCTCCAGATGGGAAAGTCTGGGACTGACACCTGTGTGGGATGCCGACCCCAGCATGGTGTTTGTCTGGGTTCAGCCGGAGTCCTCCAAGGCAACGTGTTTGTACATCGAGAAGAGTGGAGTCTGATTGGAACTCCCAACACAGGCACACTTTTCTTGTGTTTCCAGTTCCAAGCTGGTTGCTGTAGGCGCTGGTGGGCTTGGGCTGTCCCGCTCTGCCCAGGTGCTGAGTGCTCACACAAGGGGACGTGGGTGCGCTGGGCCAGACGCTGCTCGGGCCAGCTCCCCTGCCCAGTCCAACTCGCCTGGGAGGCACAGGTAGTTGTGTCCCCGCCATCCCCTCAGGAGGATGGATGGAGTTCTTGTCCCAGCTGCAGGCTCTGGCCTCACATGGTCCTGGCTGTTGCTGGTGTCTGAGAAGTGAGCCAGTGGGTGGGAGAGCTCTGGCTCTGCCTCTCAAAGTGAATAAAGAAATGGAAGGTTCCAAGGTCTCAGGAGGACTCTCAGCCATCTCCCTCCCATGGCTTCCTTTTGTAGACAACATTAAGACCTTCCAGGAGTTTAGGTACATGTGAGGGACAGGCTCTGGTTTATTTATTGTTAATATAGTTTGAAAATTTATTTATTTGAAAGAGTTATAAAGAAGCAGTGAGGAACAAGAATGAATCTTTTGTCTTCTGGTTCACTCCCCAAATGGCTGCAGTGGCAGAGCTGTGCCAGGCCAAGGCCAGAAGCCTCCTGGGTGAGCACAGGGGACCCTCTGCTGATTTCCCGGTGTTCTAGCAGGCAGCTGGGTGGGAAGTGTGGCAGCCGAGAAGCTGTCACCCGTGTGGGACAGCAGTGCCTCAGGTGCGGATCCACACGGGACCACAGGCATTCATTTCAACACATTAAGCTCATTGCCTGCTAATATTAATGATTTGATGGAAAATAGCTACTTTTTAAAGATTTATTTTACTTTTTATTGGAAAGTCAGATATACAGAGAGGAAGATCCTCCGTCCGATGATTCACTCCCCAAGTGACCACAATGGCTGGTGCTGCACCGATCCGAAGCCAGGAGCCCAGAGCCTGGTGCAAGATCCAAGGGCTTTGGGCCGTCCTCAACTGCTTTCCCAGGTCACAGGCAGGGAGCTGGATGGGAAGTGGGGCTGTCAGGATTAGAACCGGCGCCCATATGGCATCCTGATGCGTGCAAGGCAAGGACTTTAGTCACTAGGCTACCATGCCAGGC